>NC_071511.1:56003462-56306492 GCF_027887155.1 Malaclemys terrapin pileata | reverse complement strand
AGTCGCTAGTGCTGGCAAGCTCCCACTGACCTCCACTTGCTCAGCACTCTGGAAATCTGGGCCCTTCCAGGTGACCAAGAAGGGCGATAGAGGTCCCAGTCCATTCGGGGTGACAACACTGTTAGTGTCTGTAGGCTGCTGGGACCACCTCACTGGCTGATGCAGCAAACAAAGCTCCCAACAGCAGCAGAATGCCTGTCCCTTTATGCACAGAGAGAGGGGTTTATTTCTCAAAACCCAAACCAGTCCAACACTGAGCAGGCAAAGCAGGTCCATTCCCCTGGTCAAGAGGGAGGAGGGGAATCTGATCCCTACCTGATACCTGCAGGGAGCTGTGGAAACAAGGTTTCTTCAGGTATGTTAGCAACAAGAAGAAAGTCAAGGAAAGTGTGGGTCCCTTACTGAATGAGGAAGGCAACTTAGTGACAGAGGATGTGGAAAAAACTAATGTACTGAATGTTTTTATTGCCTCTGTCTTCACAAACAAGGTCAGCTCCCAGACTGCTGCACTGGGCAGCACAGTATGGGGAGGAGATGACCAGCCCTCTGTGGAGAAAGAAGTGGTTCGGGACTATTTAGAAAAGCTGGATGAGCACAAGTCCATGGGGCCGGATACTCTGCATCCGAGGGTGCTAAAGGAGTTGGTGGATGTGATTGCAGAGCCATTGGCCATTATCTTTGAAAACTCATGGTGATCGGGGGAGGTCCCGGATGACTGGAAAAAGGCTAACCTAGTGCCCATCTTTAAAAAAGGGAAGAAGAAGGATCCAGGGAACTACAGGCCAGTCAGCCTCACCTCAGTCCCTGGAAAAATCATGGAGCAGGTCCTCAAGGAATCAATTCTGAAGCACTTAGAGGAGAGGAAAGTGATCAGGAACAGTCAGCATGGATTCACCAAGGGCAAGTCATGCCTGACTAACCTAATTGCCTTCTATGAGGAGATAACTGGGTCTGTGGATGAGGGGAAAGCAGTGGATGTGTTCTTCCTTGACTTTAGCAAAGCTTTTGATATGGTCTCCCACAGTATTCTTGCCGCCAACTTAAAGAAGTATGGGCTGGATGAATGGACTATAAGGTGGATAGAAAGCTGGCTAGATTGTCGGGCTCAACGGGTAGTGATCAATGGCTCCATGTCTAGTTGGCAGCCAGTTTCAAGCGGAGTGCCCCAAGGGTTGGTCCTGTGGCCGGTTTTGTTCAATATCTTCATTAATGATCTGGAGGATGGCGTGGACTGCACTCTCAGCAAGTTTGCAGATGACACTAAACTGGGAGGAGTGGTAGATACGCTGGAGGGTAGGGCTAGCATACAGAGGGACCTAGACAAATTAGAGGATTGGGCCAAAAGAGACCTGATGAGGTTCAACAAGGACAAGTGCAGAGTCCTGCACTTAGGACGGAAGAATCCCATGCACTGCAACAGACTAGGGACCGAATGGCTAGGCAGCAGTTCTTCAGAAAAGGACCTAGGGGTTACAGTGGACGGGAAGTTGGATATGAGTCAACAGTGTGCCCTTGTTGCCAAGAAGGGCTGTATAAGTAGGGGCATTTCCAGCAGATAGAGGGACGTGATCTTTCCCCTCTATTTGACATTGGTGAGGCCTCATCTGGAGTACTGTGTCCAGTTTTGGACCCCACACTACAAGAAGGATGTGGAAAAATTGGAAAGAGTCCAGCAGAAGGCAACAAAATGATTAGGGGGCTGGAGCACAAGACTTATGAGGAGAGGCTGAGGGAACTGGGATTGTTTAGTCTGCAGAAGAGAAGAATGAGTGGGGATTTGATAGCTGCTTTCAACAACCTGAAAGGGGGTTCCAAAGAGGATGGATCTAGACTGTTCTCAGTGGTCCCAGATGACAGAACAAGGAGTAATGGTCTCAAGTTGCAGTGAGGGAGGTTTAGGTTGGATATTAGGAAAAACTTTTTCACTAGGAGAGTGGTGGAGCACTGGAATGGGTTACCTAAGGAGGTTGTGGAATCTCCTTCCTTAGAGGTTTTTAAGGTCAGGCTTGACAAAGCCCTGGCTGGGATGATTTAGTTGGGGGATTGGTCCTGCTTTGAGCAGGGGGTTGCACTAGATGACCTCCTGAGGTCCCTTCCAACCCTGATATTCTGCGATTCTAAGATACAGTCAGGCCTCGATATACACAGTATTTTTTTTTTTTTTGCACGGTTTCAGTTATGCACGGTCAATAAATTGTGACCCTTTATTTTTGTACACGGTATGGATTCACTTTTACATGGTGCAGCGCGGTCACCAAGATGTACAGATCAGTGGCAAAGTCAGGATGGGACACTTGGGTGGGCTGCGACTTCAGGTGGGTGGGCAATGGCAGGGGAGGAGAGGCAGGAGGAATGGGGCAGAAGGGATCAGGGCTGCCTCTTCTCACCCCCTCCAGTAGGCCTTGCGGGAGACAATGGACACTCGGGCTAGGGACCCCCAGCCCTAGGCGCTCACCCAGGGATCAGGATCAGGGTGCGGGGGTGTCACGGAGTATTGGGGGACTCAGGGCCCTGCACCCCCGGCTTCCTGCGATTCACCATGACTCTCAGCCAGCCAGTAAAGCAGAAGGTTTATTTGGATGACAGGAATACAGTCTAAGACAGGTCTTGCAGGCACAGACAACAGGGCCCCCCTCAGTTAGGTCCAGCTTGGGGTCCCAGGGCATGCCAGCCCACCCCCCTTGGGGGGTCAGAGCCATCCCTGCCTCCCAGCCATCTCTCCAGCCTGCTTCCAGCACTCTGCTTTCAGCGACCCCTCCCACAGCCTTTGTTCAGTTTCCCGGGCCCCGGAGTCACCTGACCTCCAACCCCCTCCTGGGTTCTCATGTTACAAGCTCAGGTATGTTCCCTCGGGCTGACTCCCATCCTCCGATGCAGACCATCCTAGTCACACTCCCCTGTCAGCATTCCCACACCCCAGCAAGAACAGTCCCAGTTCGTCACATCTCTCCCCCCTTCGAGACCGAACTGAGCGAGGTCACTTTAGCCAGTGACCTGGGGAAGTTCGAACCTACCCCCGTTCCCATGGATGCCCCCGCATCCCTCCAGTTCCTTGGTGGGAATTACACCAGGCCCCTTCAGTTTCACGCCCCCCCTTAGGTCGGGGTGCTTGATGGCACTCGCAGTTCGCATGTGGGAAGGTTTATGAGGCCTGTGCCCTTTTCCCACCCCCATACCTCTGGGGTTCCAACTGGGCTGTGGTCTTCTCCCAGCGCTCCAGTCTGGAGGTCTGTGCTTTGGGCTCTCTTGGTTTAGAGCCACCCTTTTAACCTTGGCCACCCTCTGGAAAGGATCCTTATTGCTGGGCAAGGGTCCTAAAGCTGTTTTCCCCTTGTCCCAGGCCTTCCTCCCCCTCTGACAGGGGTCACAGGATCCGCAGTACTGTCGGACAGTAACAAAGACCCCAGGCCAGTAAAAGCTCCGTAGCAGCCTCTGCTGGGTACGCCAGGTTCCCTGGTGCCCTGAGAGGGGAATGTCATGGGCCCGGCACAGCAGCTGGCGGCGATACTTCTGGGGTACCACCAGCTGCCTCCTGATCCCCCCTGACTCCATTTTCCCTGGGGGAGCCCATTCTCGGTACAGGAACCCCTTCTCCCACAGGAACCTTTTCCGGCCACCTCGTCCCATGGTCTGTACCGCATTGAGGTCGGCCAGGTCCCTTATCTTCCGCAAGGAGGGATCTCTCTGCAACTCGGCCTGGAACTCAGCAGCTGGGACAGGGATGGCCACCTGCTCTTTCTCGCCTGCTGGGTCTGAAGCTGCAGCCTCCCTGAGCCGTGTCCCTGGGCGTTCCCTCCCCACCAGGTTAGGGTCCTGCGCCTCAGGCAAGGCACCCCCCCCAAGGCCAGGGCGCAGGGCCCCTCGCCGGCTCTGACTGCGGGTCACAACCAGTGCCTTTTGGGGGTTGCTTGGCCAGTTCTCCAGGTCCCCCCCCATCAATACCTCAGTGGGCAAATACGGGTGTACCCCCACATCCTTGGGGCCCTCCTTGGCCCCCCACTTCAGGTGTACCCTTGCCACGGACACTTTGACTGGTGTTCCGCCCACCCCCGTCAGGGTCAGGTAGGAGTTGGGCACCACCTGATCTGGGGCCACCACCTCGGGCCGGGCCAGCGTCACCTCTGCGCCCGTATCCCAGTATCCATTGACCTTCCTCCCATCCACCTCCAGGGGAACAAGGTACTCTCTCCGGAGGGACAGCCCCGCGCCCACCGTATAAACCAAAAACCCTGAGTCTGGGGCATCCAGCCCCCTAGAGGAGCTGGCCTGGGGCCCTTCTCTCTCTTGAGCAGTTGATAGGCTGCCAGCCCCTCTTGCGCGAGAAGCCTGCCCCTCGTCCGTCTGGGCCTCTACCAAGTTAACCCTATGCGGGTTCGGTCTGCTCAGTCTGTCCTTGAGCTTGGGGCACTGGGCCCGAACGTGGCCTCTTCGGCCGCAGTAATAGCAGCTCATGTCCTGTGGGTCCCCTCGAGCCGGTCGGTTGTCCCTGACGCTGGGCATTCCCCGTGGGAGGGGATTCCCCATATTCCCCCTTTGGGAGGTCCCAGGGTGACTCTCTCTCTGCATCGCGGCGGGCCTGTTCCTTTGGGGCTCCTCCCTGCCACCCCCTGACCGGCTCTTTACAAACTCATCAGCCAGCTGCCCGGCGTGTCGCGGGTTCTCTGGCTTTCTGTCCACCAACCACAGCCTCAGGTCGGATGGGCACCGCTCATACAGTTGCTCCAGTACCAGCAGTTTAATCAGGTCCTCCTTCGTCTGGGCCCCACCAGCCCACTTGCTGGCGTATCTTTCCATGCGGACGGCTAGTTGCAGATATGAGATCTCAGGGGTTTTATCTTGACTCCGGAACCTTTCCCGGTACATCTCAGGAGTCAGCCCAAACTCACGTAGCAGGGCCTTTTTGAATAGTTCGTAGTCCCCTTTCTCTGCCTCTCCCAGTTGGCGGTACAATGCCACGGCTTTGGGGTCCAGTAAGGGGGTAAGGACCCGGAGTCTGTCCGCGGGATCAACCCGGTGCAGCTCGCAGGCCGTCTCAAAGGCCTCCAGGAAGTCATCCATGTCCTCCCCCTCCTTGTATGGGACCATGATGCACTTATCAAAGCTCCGTGCAGTCCCGGGTCCCCCCTCACTCACCGCAGCCGGGGGTTCACTGCCCTTCAATCTCGCCAGTTCCAGGTCATGCTGACGCTGTCTCTCATTCTCCTGTCTCTGTCTCTCTTCATGCTGTCTCTGTCTCTCATTCTCCTCCCGTTCATGCTGTCTCTGTCTCTCTTCACGCTGATGCTGTCTCTCTTTCTCCTCCCATTCATGTTGTCTCTGTCGTTCACGATCCTCCAGCTCTCTCAGTTTTAGCTCTTTCTCCCATTCCAGCCAATTCCGCTCCACGGATGCCGAGCGTCGCCGGGAGGATCCTCTGCTGGCCGGCGAGCTTCGCCGGGAGGGTCCCCTGCTGGCCGGGGGGGTCCCGGCGCCTTCGGTATTTGCTGGGCTCCTCCCCACCCTTCCCCTAGGCATAGGAAGGAGGGGTCTCGGGAAGCCCTCAGCAGCCGGCTGACCACTCCCAGCTGGGACAGACACTGGTGCCTGCGCTGCATTTGCCAGGCTGCTTCCCTGAGACACAGGGATCAGTTCATTCGCGCGATCTTCCGCCTCCAGCTGGGCAATGAGCTGTTCTTTGGTGAGCCTCCCAATGCGCAGCCGCCTCTGCTTGCACAGCTCCACCAGGTCGCTCTTAAGCCGCTTGGCATACATCTTCCTGCTGGCCACTCACCGGCCTGTGTGCTCACAGCTCCCCACAGTTCCCAGGGGGACCCCTAGTGTGCCAGCCCTTCTCGAGGTCACCGCCTCTCTGCCAGGGTCGAGCTGCAGACTCCTCCGCCCCTGGGACCACTCGCTGCGATCCCCCCGGGGGACCCTGTTACTGCAAAAGTCCTTCTCGCTGGTCACACACTCCCAGGGGTAATAACCGTCTCTCTCCCACTCTTCAGCAGGCCTGGTCCCCGCCAATCCCCCTTCGTTTTACTGCTCCCCAGTCACTTACTGCAGGAAGCGCCGTCCACGGGGTGCAGTAGATCCCGCCGCTGCCACCAGTTGTCACGGAGTATTGGGGGACTCAGGGCCCTGCACCCCCGGCTTCCTGCGATTCACCATGACTCTCAGCCAGCCAGTAAAGCAGAAGGTTTATTTGGATGACAGGAATACAGTCCAAGACAGGTCTTGCAGGCACAGACAACAGGGCCCCCCTCAGTTAGGTCCAGCTTGGGGTCCCAGGGCATGCCAGCCCACCCCCCTTGGGGGGTCAGAGCCATCCCTGCCTCCCAGCCATCTCTCCAGCCTGCTTCCAGCACTCTGCTTTCAGCGACCCCTCCCACAGCCTTTGTTCAGTTTCCCGGGCCCCGGAGTCACCTGACCTCCAACCCCCTCCTGGGTTCTCATGTTACAAGCTCAGGTATGTTCCCTCGGGCCGACTCCCATCCTCCAATGCAGACCATCCTAGTCACACTCCCCTGTCAGCATTCCCACACCCCAGCAAGAACAGTCCCAGTTCGTCACAGGGGGCTCACCTGGCAAGCAGAGTCAGGGGCCTGTTGTGCCCAGAAACACTTGAGGATCAATGTAGAATGACCCAACTGCTGAGATCGCAAACAGAGCAGGGGAAGATGAGATGAGGGATCCTTTGACTGAGGCAGCGAGTTTGTTTTCATCCAGGCCGGGTGGCACTTGTTTCAGGAAGAGGAAAGAGTGGGGGAAGGGAAGAGGAGGGTCCCCAGTCTCCCACTGTCTAGCTTGCAGCAGCTACAATGATGCAGGGCTCCTGAGCTCCCTTCCCCTAGCATACCTGCCCTTGGGCTGATGAGGGAGGTCTCTGGTGTTGGCGGGGACGAGAGGCCCACACAGTTAGAAACCCTGGATTAGTTGTTGTGACTCCAATGACTGTTTGCTGATTAAACCCCTCACCACCAACATGCTTGGGACCCAGCTGGTGCTGACAAGGGAGCAGAGGCTCTGTCTGCCTGGGCATGTGGGTGTCAAGGGCAGGAAGTAGCCTGCCTTGGAAACAGACATTTACTGAACTTTATGGGCGATAGGATTTCTGCCAAGTGATGGGAGGACTGCCCAGCTGGAGGATCCCATGATCTCATGGGCTGCAATCACTGGCCTTTGGCATGTACTTGGGTTCATGGGGGAGGAGTTCGCTGTCCCAAGGGGGTTACTAAAGTTAATGGCATTATTTGCAAGGCACTGCAAGTGAATGGGGCCACCCCAGCCTGAGATCATCACCAGGAACATCTCTTTGATGGGCCTTGTCATAGGGTGGGCTGGCCCTCTTCAGGAGGGGGCTTAGCCCCCTCTCTCACTGTGACCCATTAGTTGTCTCCCAGGTAATGGGGTGGGGGCAGAGATCATGGAAGAGCCTGCAGGTCAGCTGGTCCTCAGATAAAAGCAGCCAACCATGCGGGCAGGGCCAGCTCCAGGCACCAGCTTGCCAAGCAGGTGCTTGGGGCGACCACTCCGGAGAGGGGCGGCACATCCAGCTATTCAGCAGCAATTCGTTGGACGGTCCCTCACTCCTGCTCAGAGCGAAGGACCTCCCACCGAATTGTCGTCGCAGATCGCGATCGCGGCTTTTTTTTTTTTTTTTTTTTCCGCCGCTTGGGGTGGCAAAAACCCTGGAGCTGGCCCTGCATGCCGGGAGCAAGCAGGCTCCTGCAGGAGGCCCTTGCTCTGGGGAACAGACCTGGCTTAGTTGTCTGTTTGATGCTGGACTATTGCAGTTTTGAGAAATAAACCCATCCATGCATAACAGGACTGAAATTCTGCTGTCATTGGGAGCTTTATTTGCTGCCCTGGCTGGTGAGCTGCTTCCAACCCTTAGAATCATAGAATCATAGAATATCAGAGTTGGAAGGGACCTCAAGAGGTCATCTAGTCCAACCCCCTGCTCAAAGCAGGACCAATTCCCAGCTAAATCATCCCAGCCAGGGCTTTGTCAAGCCGGGCCTTAAAAACCTCCAAGGAAGGAGACTCCACCACCTCCCTAGGTAACGCATTCCAGTGTTTCACCACCCTCCTAGTGAAATAGTTTTTCCTGATATCCAACCTGGACCTCCCCCACTGCAACTTGAGACCATTGCTCCTTGTTCTGTCGTCTGCCACCACTGAGAACAGTCGAGCTCCATCCTCTTTGGAACCCCCCTTCAGGTAGTTGAAGGCTGCTATCAAATCCCCCCTCATTCTTCTCTTCTGGAGACTAAACAATCCCAGTTCCCTCAGCCTCTCCTCATAAGTCATGTGCTCCAGACCCCTAATCATTTTTGTTGCCCTCCGCTGGACTCTTTCCAATTTTTCCACATCCTTCTTGTAGTGTGGGGACCAAAACTGGACACAGTATTTCAGATGAGGCCTCACCAATGTCGAATAAAGGGGAACGATCACGTCCCTCGATCTGCTGGCAATGCCCCTACTTATACAGCCCAAAATGCCGTTAGCCTTCTTGGCAACAAGAGCACACTGTTGATTCATATCCAGCTTCTCGTCCACTGTGACCCCTAGGTCCTTTTCTGCAGAACTGCTACCTAGCCATTCGGTCCCTAGTCTGTAGCAGTGCATGGGATTCTTCCGTCCTAAGTGCAGGACTCTGCACTTGTCCTTGTTGAACCTCATCAGGTTTTTTTTGGCCCAATCTTCTAATTTGTCTAGGTCCCTCTGTATCCGATCCCTACCCTCTAGTGTATCTACCACGCCTCCTAGTTTAGTGTCATCTGCAAACTTGCTGAGAGTGCAGTCCACACCATCCTCCAGATCATTAATAAAGATATTAAACAAAACCGGCCCTAGGACCGACCCTTGGGGCACTCCGCTTGAAACCGGCTGCCAACTAGACATGGAGCCATTGATCACTACCCGTTGAGCCCGACGATCTAGCCAGCTTTCTATCCACCTTACAGTCCATTCATCCAGCCCATACGTCTTTAACTTGGCGGCAAGAATACTGTGGGAGACCGTATCAAAAGCTTTGCTAAAGTCAAGGAAGAACACATCCACTGCTTTCCCCTCATCCACAGAGCCAGTTATCTCATCATAGAAGGCAATTAGGTTAGTCAGGCACGACTTCCCCTTCGTGAATCCATGCTGACTGTTCCTGATCACTTTCCTCTCCTCTAAATGTTTCATAATTGATTCCTTGAGGACCTGCTCCATGATTTTTCCAGGGACTGAGGTGAGGCTGACTGGCCTTAACAGCATTGTAATGAATGGATTGCGACCACAATTCTCAAAGTGGCTATAGCCATATGTAGTCACCTGGAAGGGGCCAGACTTTCAAAAGAGCATCTAACAGCTCCCCTGGAGGTCAGCGGGAGCTGTTTGCCATTGGTCACTCCTGACAATAGAACCACGTGTTCTCTGAGCCATGCGGAGCATGGGTGTGGCTTTTAGTTACCTGATTCAAGCTTAGGGTGACCAGATGTCCCGATTTTATAGGGACAGTCCCGATTTTTGGGTCTTTTTCTTATATAGGCTCCTATTACCCCCCACCCCCATCCCGATTTTTCACACTTGCTGTCTGGTCACTCTATTCAAGCTCGTTTTTATCTTTATTCTGTTTACACTGCATTTAATTTAATCTCCACTACAATGGGCTTTACCGTTCCAGTTCCTCCTGGCTGCTGTGGGGCAAGTGCATTGATAAGGCCACAATTTTCTAACTAAACCCTTTGTGGCTTCTTAGACATCACCAGGCCAGATCGGACCGTTAGTTCATCCACTCCATTATTTCTTCTCTTGTAGCGGCCAACACCTGAGGTTTCACAGGACTGTAAATCAGCCTCCTCAAGCACCTACTCACTTATGCAATGCTGGGGTGGGGAGGAAATAAATTACCTCCTGATCCAGGAGGTGATTAGCTTTTGCCCTGAAGCATGAGGACTGGATAACAGAGGTGTTACAGTAGAACATTATAAAGGGATCAGTCAGCTTAAGCCTATTGGCATCCAAATTGTTCTCCTTAACCTCTGAGGATAGGACAAGAAACAATGGGTTTAAATTGCAACAAGGGTGGTTTAGGTTGGACTTTAGGAAGAACTTTCTAACTGTCAGGGTGGTTAAATTGCCTAGGGAGGTTGTGGAATCTTCATCATTGGAGATTTTTAAGAGCAGGTTAGACAACCACCTGTCAGGGATGGTCTAGGTCAGGGGTGGGCAAACTACGGCCCGCAGGCCAGATCCGTGCCACAAGCAGTTTTAAGCCGGCCCGCGAGCCGCACCACGCGGCTCAGCCCCGCTTCAGCCGGGGCGCTGGGTCAGGGTCGCACCAGCCAGGGCCAGCTCCAGGCACCAGCTTAACAAGCAGGTGCTTGGGGCGGCCAAGGGAGAGGGGCAGCACCTGCGGCAATTCGGAGGCGGCAGGTCCCTCACACCCTCTAGGAGCGAAGGACCTGCCGCTGAACTGCCGCCGCCAATCACGGCTTTTTTTTTTTGGCTTGGGGCGGCAGAAATGCTGGATCCAGCCCTGGCACCAGCGGCTCAGTCCCGCTCTGGTGCTCCAAGCGGGGTGCTGGGTCAGGGCCGCACCATGTGGCTCGGCCCTGCTCCAGCAGGGGCTCAGGGTCGGGGCCTCACTATGTGGCTCCCGGAAGCCGCAGCATGGCCCCGCTCCAGCTCCTACGCACTCCAATGGGAGCTGCAGGGGCGGTGCCTGCAGATGGGGCAGCATGCAGAGCCGTCTGGCCACGCCTCCATGTAGCAGCCAGAGAAGGGACATGCAACTGCTTCTGGGAGCCACTTGAGGTAAGCGCCACTCGGAGCCTGCATCCCCTGAGCCTCTCCCCATGTCCCAACCCCCTGCCCCAGCCCTGATCTCCCTCCCACTCTCCAAACCCCTCGATCCCAGCCTGGAGCACCCTCCTGCCCCCCAAACCTCTCATCCCCAGTCCCACCCCAGAGCCCATACCCCCAGGTGGAACCTGCACCCCTTCCCGCACCCTTGCCCCAAGCCCTGACCCCCCTCCTGCCCTCTGAAAAGACGGTTACTCACAGTTGTAACTGTTGTTCTTCGAGATGTGTTGCTCATATCCATTCCATTAGGTGTGCGCGCGCCGCGTGCACGATCGTCGGAAGATTTTCTACCCTAGCAACACCGGCGGGTCGGCTGTGGAGCCCCCTAGAGTGGCGCCTTCATGGCGCTGAATATATACCCCAGCCGACCTGGCGCCCCCTCAGTTCCTTCTTGCCGGCTACTCCGACAGTGGGGACGGGGGGCGGGTTTGGAATGGATATGAGCAACACATCTCGAAGAACAACAGTTACAACGGTGAGTAACCGTCTTTTCTTCTTCGAGTGCTTGCTCATATCCATTCCATTAGGTGACTCCCAAGCCCAACTTAGGTGGTGGGGTCGGAGTGAGACATTGCTGTGTGCAAAACCGCTGATCCGAAAGCAGCATCGTCTCTGGACTGCTGCACTAGTGCATAGTGAGCTGTAAATGTGTGGACTGATGACCAAACCGCCGCTCTACAAATGTCCTGGATCGGAACATGTGCCAGGAAAGCAGTCGAGGAAGCTTGGGCCCTCGTGGAGTGAGCGGTGAGGTGCGGTGCTGAGACACCTGCCAGGTCATAGCAAGTCCGGATGCAAGACGTAATCCAGGAGGATAGGCGTTGTGAGGAGACCGGTGAGCCTTTCATTCGGTCGGCCACTGCAACGAAGAGTTGCGTCGTCTTTCTAAAGTGCTTTGTGCGGTCAATATAGAAGGCCAGGGCCCTGCGTACGTCCAGGGAATGCAAACGTTGATCCTGGCGAGTGGCATGTGGTTTAGGATGAAAGACCGGGAGAAATATATCCTGGTTGATATGAAAAGGAGAAACCACCTTAGGGAGAAAAGCAGGATGTGGACGAAGCTGCACTTTATCCTTGTGAAAAACTGTGTAAGGGGGCTCAGATGTAAGCGCCCTGAGTTCAGAAACACGCCTTGCTGAGGTGATGGCTACGAGGAAGGCTGTCTTCCAGGATAGGTACAGAAGTGAACAGGTGGCCAGTGGCTCGAATGGAGGACCTGTGAGCTTGGAGAGAACCAGGTTGAGGTCCCACGTCGGGACGGGCTGACGTTGTTGTGGGTACATCCGGTCTAAGCCCTTGAGGAATCTAACGACCATCGGGTTAGAGAATACCGAGGACGCGAGTTCCCCTGGGTGAAAGGCCGATATAGCGGCCAGGTGAACTCTAATTGAAGATATCGCCAACCCCTGCTGTTTTAGGGAGAGGAGATATTCCAAAATGAGAGGAATGGGTGCCTGCAACGGGGACGTGGCTCGTTGTTCGCACCAACAGGAGAACCGCTTCCACTTGGCCAGGTACGTGGTGCGTGTTGAGGGCTTCCTACTGCTCAGCAGAATCTGTTGGACAGAGAGCGAGCATTGCTGCTCTGCCTGGGTGAACCATGGAGCAGCCACGCCGTGAGGTGGAGTGATTGCAGGTCGGGGTGACGCAACCGGCCGTGGTCCTGAGAGATGAGATCCGGACATAACGGAAGCGGGATCGGAGTCTGAACCGAGAGTTCCAACAGTGTGGTGTACCAATGTTGTCTCGGCCACGCTGGAGTGATCAGAATTACCTGTGCCTGGTCTCTGCGCAATTTGAGCAGTACCTTGTGGACCAGAGGAAACGGAGGGAAGGCATAAAACAGGTGGTCTTTCCAGGGAAGGAGAAACGCATCCGAGAGGGAGCCCGGAGCTCGACCTTGTAGGGAGCAGAACACGTGGCACTTCCTGTTGTCTCGAGATGCAAACAGGTCTATCTGGGGAAACCCCCACTTCTGGAAGATGGAATGTATGATGTCCGGACGGATAGACCACTCGTGCGTCTGGAAGGACCTGCTGAGTCGGTCCGCTAGAGTGTTCTGGACTCCAGGGAGGAACGATGCCGTGAGATGAATTGAGTGGGCGATGCAGAAGTCCCACAGGCGAATGGCCTCTTGGCATAGAATTGACGAACGTGCTCCTCCTTGCTTGTTGATGTAAAACATGGCCGTGGTGTTGTCGATGAGAACTAACACACAACGGCCACGTAGGAGATTGAGAAATGCCTGGCACGCCAGGCGCACCGCCATCAGTTCCCGAACATTGATGTGCAGGGCTAACTGGGGTGCAGTCCACAGGCCCTGGGTATGGTGTTCGTTGAGATGGGCGCCCCAACCCAGAGATGAAGCGTCTGTGACCAGGTGCAGAGAGGGTTGTGGGGTGTGAAAAGGGATCCCCTCGCAGACCACATTGTGATCTAGCCACCAGGTGAGGGAGGTCAGGACCGAGTTCGGGACCGTGACCACCATGTTCAGGCTGTCCCGATGTGGACGGTATATTGATGACACCCAGGTTTGAAGTGGGCGAAGCCGAAGTCTGGCATACCTGGTTACATACGTGCAGGAAGCCATGTGGCCCAGCAGGGTAAGGCACGACCTCACCGTGGTAGTTGGGAAGGCCTTGAGCCCTTGAATGAGGTTCTTGATGGTGCCAAAGCGGTTGTCTGGCAGGATGGCTTGTGCACGTCTGGAGTCTAGAACTGCGCCGATGAATTCTATTCTCTGGGTAGGTTCTAGAGTGGATTTGTCCTTGTTGAGGAGGATGCCCAACTCGTTGAATGTGTGCACTATTATGTGGACGTGAGCTTGAACTTGCTCCTTGGTGCGACCGCGTACCAGCCAGTCGTCTAGGTACGGGAACAGCTGTATCCCTTGTCGACGAAGGTACGCTGCCACGACAGCCATACATTTCGTGAACACCCTTGGGGCCGAGGATAGGCCGAAGGGAAGGACTGCAAATTGGTAGTGCACCGTGTTTACCACGAATCGCAGGAAGCGTCTGTGAGGTGGGTAAATTGCGATGTGAAAATATGCGTCTTTCATGTCGAGGGCGGCGAACCAGTCTCCAGGATCGAGGGAAGGGATAATGGCCCCCAAAGAGACCATGCGGAACTTCAACTTTACTACGAATTTGTTGAGTCCGCGCAAGTCCAAGATGGGCCGCAGACCTCCTTTGGACTTGGGGATCAGAAAGTAACGGGAATAAAATCCCCTGCCCCTTAACTCTATCGGAACCTCCTCTATGGCCCCCATGGCAAGGAGCGTAGAAACCTCCTGTATAAGAAGTTGCTCGTGAGAAGGGTCCCTGAAGAGGGACGGGGAAGGGGGGTGGGAGGGGGGGATAGAAGAAAACTGGATAGCGTATCCCCTCTCCACCGTGCGGAGGACCCAACGGTCCGAAGTTATAAGGGACCAAGCACGGTGGAAGTGGGAGAGGCGATCCCGAAAGGAGGGGTCTGGATCCTGGGGAATGACTGGGGCGCCGTCCTCGACCGCACCTTCAAAAGTTCTGTCTAGGACCTGAAGGTGGTCTTGGTGGCCCCTGGTTCTGACCGGGTTGAGGGCCAGCCCATCTTCTCCTACCACCTCGCCCTCACCTTCTGGCAGGGTCCTGTCTCTGACGAGGTGGAGGGGGGTAAAAACGTTGAGGCTGGGGCCTAAATGGTCTGCGCTGGGGACCCGCAACATGCATCCCCAGGGAGCGCATGATTGTCCTGGAGTCCTTGAGGCTCTGCAATCGAGAGTCCGTCTTCTCCGAGAACAACCCCTGTCCTTCAAAGGGCAAATCCTGTAGGGTTTGCTGTAATTCAGGGGGCAAACCCGAAACTTGGAGCCAGGAGGTCCTTCGCATAGCGATACCTGCGGCCAGGGTTCTGGCGGCCGAGTCCGCTATGTCCAGGGAGGCCTGTAAGGAGGTCCGAGCCACCTTCTTACCCTCCTCAACCAAGGCCCCAAACTCTTCCCTGGACTCTTGGGGAACCAATTCCTTGAACTTCCCCATAGAGTTCCAGGAATTAAAGTTGTAGCGGCTCAGGAGCGCCTGCTGGTTAGCCGCTCTAAGTTGCAGCCCTCCAGCTGAATAAACTTTACGGCCAAACAAATCGAGTCGCTTAGCCTCCTTTGATTTGGGCGCTGCAGCTTGTTGACCGTGGCGCTCCCTTGCATTCACTGATGACACCACCAGTGAACACGGCTGGGGATGGGTATACAAGTACTCGTAGTCTTTGGAAGGGACAAAGTACTTTCTTTCCACCCCTCTCGCTGTAGGTGGGATAGAGGCAGGGGTTTGCCATATCGTAGTTGCGTTCGCCTGGATCGTGCGGATCAGGGGCAACGCCACTCTTGATGGGACATCCGCCGCGAGGATATTTACAATGGGGTCCTGCACCTCCACTATCTCCTCCGTCTGTAGGTCCATGTTACGGGCCATCCTACGTAACAGGTCCTGATGAGCTCGAAGATCTATTGGGGGTGGACCTGTGCACGACGTGCCCGCCACTGCCTCATCCGGAGAGGAAGAGGAAGATGCCTCCGGTGGTAAGGGATCCAGGGGAGGAACCTGGTCTCCCTGTTCCTGGGACGGAGCATCACCTGCCCTTGGGTCCGGGACGTCAGGTGGTGCAGATACAGAGGCCTCCATGCCCCCTGGAGGAGGGCGAGAGATGGTGGACTCTGGGGCCCTTGTATCAGAGTGACCCGAGCGAGAGGTTGTTGGAGCCCCTTGCGCCTGGTGGTATGCCCACGGGGTCCAGAACGACCAGTGAGATAGGCCATGGTCAGGGTCCTCTGCTCCCTCTTGCCAATGGCCTAAATCTTGCTCCCCGGTTTGCCCCTGAGGGGGGTATGCCGATCTTGACAAGTCCTCAGAGGAGCGAGACACCGATCTCGATGGCCATGGCGGTGCCGACTGCGCCGAGACGAATCCCGTGGGATACGGTGCCGTACGGTGCCGGTCTAGAGATGTTCTATCTCTACGCGGTGCCGGCGATCGGTGCCGAGATCGCGATCGGTGCCGATGACCTCGCCGGTGCCGGGAGTCGGACCTGGATCGAGACGATGACCTGGAGTAGGCCCGGTGCCGGGAGCGGCCTCTCGACGTCGAACGTCGATCGTACCGGTGCCGAGAACTACGTCTCGACGTTGATCGGTGCCGACGATCATAACGGTGCCGAGATGTAGAGCGGTGCCGCGATGATCTTGGCCGCAAGTACGACCGGTGCCGAGGTGATATCCGGCGCCGGGACTGCGAGCGGCGTGGGGACCTGCTTCGGGACCTGGACCGGTGCCGTGGTTCCAGCCCTTGCGATGGAGGGCGCATCAAGGCAGGTTTTCCCCTAGATTGGACCGGGCGAGTCAACGGTGCCGACGGTGCCGGTGGTTGGGGCGGTGCCGGCTCCGTGAGGGCGATCAATTCTCTCGCCGTCGCGAAGGTCTCCGGTGTCGACGGGAGGCACTGTATCACCGCTGGTCTCGGTGGTGATTCTGTCTGCACCGGACTCAACGGCCTCGGAGCCGGAGTCGACGGTGCTGGAGGCACCTGTTTTCGGTGCTCCACAGGTGGACGCGGCTCTACCCCCGGCACCGGGGGAGCCGGCGTCTTCGGCACTGAGGTCCCCGCCTTATGGGATTTTTTATGTCCCGGGGATAGTGAACGGCGCCGAGGCACTTGCTGTGAGTGCGGTGCCGATGGGGTCCGGTGCCGTGGAGGCTTGTCCGACGTGGTCGGCATGGTCGGTGCCGCCGGGGCACTGCACACCGAGGTGCTAGGTGCCGGGGCCTGACGCGCCGATGGAGCGTCTGGGCTAAGTGCCGCCTCCATAAGGAGTTGCCGGAGTCGAAAGTCCCGCTCCTTCTTGGTCCTCAGTTTGAAGGCCTTACAGATTTTGCACTTGTCTGTTTGATGGGACTCTCCCAGGCACTTCAAACACGAGTCGTGCGGATCGCTTGTTGGCATAGGCTTAGCGCAGGAGGCGCACTGTTTGAAGCCGGGAGCCTTGGGCATGAGCCCGGCCACGCGGCCGGGGAAAAAGGGGGAGAGAACCCCCTGAATCCCCTTTTACTATATAACAACTATAAACAAGTGAATAACCAACTATATACTATAAACAACTAGAACTATAACTATAACTGTGAATAACTGGATAAGCTAGGGAGAGTGGAGAACAGCTACGCCGCGCTCCACAGTTCCAACGACCGTCAGGGGCGGTAAGAAGGAACTGAGGGGGCGCCGGGTCGGCTGGGGTATATATTCAGCGCCATGAAGGCGCCACTCTAGGGGGCTCCACAGCCGACCCGCCGGTGTTGCTAGGGTAGAAAATCTTCCGACGATCGTGCACGCGGCGCGCGCACACCTAATGGAATGGATATGAGCAAGCACTCGAAGAAGAACCCCTCGATCCCAGCCCAGAGCACCCTCCTACACCCCAAACTACTCATCCCGAGCCCCACCCCAGAGCCCGCACCCCCTCTCGCAGCCCAACCCCAATTTTGTGAGCATTCATGGCCCACCATACAATTTCTATTCCCCAATGTGGCCCTTGGGCCAAAAAGATTGCCCACCCCTGGTCTAGGTAGTACTTAATCCTGCCATGAGTGCAGGGGACTGGACTAGATGAGCTCTCAAGGCTCTTCTGGTCATACAATTCTGTGATTTCTGGGGCTTCCAAGCTGAATGCCAAAGGGGTTCCATTGAATCTTAGTCAAAGCCATTTCAGTTTCCTTTAGAAATCTAGATGCTTTCAGCCAGACTCTGCCCTCAGATACGGGCATGCACTGCCCTCCTGCTGAAGTTGAGGGCAGAATTTGGCTCATAGCATGGGAAGAGAACCAGAGATCTCCCGTGCCCCGTACATGCAGGCACACTTCAGACACAGAAGCACAGTCAGTGTGCAGGGCAGGGACCGCCAGGATTTCATTTGGTTTTGGACAGACTGTTCCAGGAGCCAGTGACCTGTTTGGTGGAAGAAGCTGTTCCGTACTGATGCTATGTATATGCCCCCGTTACCATAGCATCTGAGCACCTGACAGTCTTTAATGCATTTTCTCTCAGAACACCTTGGGAAGCAGGGCAGTGCTATTAACCCCTTTGTACAGAGGGGGGAACTGAAGCCCAGAGAGACTGTGACCTGCCCAAGCTCACACAGGATGCCTGTGGCAAAACCAGGAGTACAGCTCAGGTCCCAGGCTAGCATCCTAACCACTGGGCCATCCTTCCTCTCTAAGGAGTCACTGTATGCTGTTCTTGGTTACACCTGGTACAGCACAGCAGTCACTCTGCTGTTGGAGGCTCTTTCCTACACCAGCAGGGAGATGGGCTGGTGGCTGATCTTCAAGGTCATTTTTAGAGGTGATTTAAATGTAATCCTTTCTCTGCATCGGAGCCCTGTCCAGTTGGGCTATTGCCAATCAGGCACCTGGTTTAGAGACAGACAAGAAATAGCCCAAAGATGTTGGATCATTTGCCAGCCAGATTTTCCCTTGGCTCATGTGACATGTACGTGGTGCAATGGTAGAAGGGTTTTAAGCAATATTTGTTGAGGACACACCGCATGGCTCTCTCCTGCCCCCATTGTTCCAAACTCATGCTCCACAACCTTTATGTCCATGGATTCTTATCTATTGACTTGGTCCATCCTGATCACGGTTTGGGGGACGCTGTTGGGTTTCAGAACGATCAAAGGGCCTCTCTGATTCTCCCCTCATCTAATGAGAAGCAATCTCACTCCTTCACCCACTCCTCAGAGCTCGAAGGCTCCTGTTGTGCAGGCACTGCTGTTGCCCTCCACTTCCCTGTCTGGTGCTGTAATGCCCTTCCTAGGCTGAAACACCCAGGTGGGCTGCAAGGGCCGTACCCAGCTGCAGCATTACTCTCGGGAGGGCATTAATCTCCTCCCTGCAATACAGGGACCACACCCCCCATGGAGATGGGGTGAGCGTCCCAGAAGGGTCTCAGTACAGGATACGTCTGTACTGCAGGCAGGCCTCTACGCACAGCAACAACCTTTCCCTGGAAACCCCTCTGGCAGGCTGCTGATACTCAGGCTGGCTGATGCTAACTAACAGATTTACTCACAGACCCTGGGGGTCAGACGGCCGTGGTGAGTACTGCAAACACTGTGTGATAATTCAGCACAGGAGGCAGCAAGCACTGGTATCTAGACCTGGAAATGCCACGCCTTCAAACCCCCAGCCAGAGAGTTCTTACTGTTCTTTCCTTCTTCCAGAGGTTATGCCGTTGGGTTACTTATGGGCTGGCACATTGACAGACTGGTTATGGCTTTACCCAGCTGATCTGCCTCCCTCCTCCCTTGGCAGGTCTCAGCTAGCCTGGCTCCTCTGCTCTCAGCAGTGTGGGGTTGGCCTGGCTCCTGCTACAATGGCCCGAGGTTGGCTTTTCTTGGCTTAGCTCTGGGGATGCTCGGTTTCTCTGCTGCAGTAAAAGGAAGTACCTTTCTGTCTGCACTTAGAGATGGAGGTCTCCGCAGTGGTGGGGCTGGAGGCCCAGAGTCTGACTTAAGCCTGTCCAAGCAAGCCGCATTAATGTGTTTGCAAATACTTGCTTGGATATTCACTAGCTAGGAAGGGGAGTAAAACCCCAGGAGTCTGATCCCCACAGGGCACGTGTGGAGTAGCACCTGAGCAACCAAACCCACTCAGGTGCTAATCTAACACTGCTTCCATTTATCTACCCTCATGACAGCAGTATGTAGGCCCCTTCACAACCATCCACTGGATTTATCAATTCAGCACAGCTGCCCTGGAAGGCAGGAATGTATCATCCCTGATTTACAGAGGAGAAACTGAGGCACAAGGTAGATTAAGCCACATGCCCAAGGTCACACATGGAGTCTGTGACTGAGCCAGGAACTCAGATCTCCTGAAACTGTCTGGTGAACCACTAGCCCATCCTTCTACCCCAGCTCTCAGTCACCACCCAACACATGTTGAGGTTTGTGTTCTACTCTGTAGTTACACCGGGATTAGATCATCAGTAGAGGGGCCTGATCCTTCAGCCCTTATTGGGGTGAAAAGGCCCATTGAAGTCAAGGGACCTGGATGTCTTTATATCAATAGCACAGTATTGTCACAGTTCAGGGCCCCTGCACCTGTATTCCCACTCTGTGCTCCACCAAGGGCAGCAACTCTCAGGCTTCCATCTCCCCAGCCATCACCTCAGCTGGGCAGAGACATGCATCAATCCCCTGCCTTACCAGGATGTTTCCAGGCTGCATGGTTCCCTGTCCACACTGTGAATTCCCCAGCAGGGCAGACTGCCTAACCAGGCCTGCTTTTCCATCTCTTCAGAGACTACACGCAGCCCTATTGCCCACAATTATAAGTTCCGAGACAGCTTTTCCTAAGCAAACACATTTACTCTTAAGGGGAAAGCATCACAGAGAAACCATAGGAACAACCCTAAGAGTACCTCCATCCATGCTGATAAGTGCACCAGAGCTCACCCCAACTCCAACAAGGGCTATGTCAGGTGAACAGTCCTTCAAACCCTACACAGGGGTTCTCCTGTGGTTACAAGCGCCCCCATGAATCTGTGAGTCCCTTTATACAGCGTGAGCCTCTGATCTTATCCTCACGTAATAGGTGAGCAGCAGATAAAGGTCCCCACCACAAGACACAGCTTCAAAAGGCTGAGTTTGTGCATAACTGGAGGGGGTCTGCTCGCATACATCTCCTCCTAGAGACATCCTGGGAGACCCACTTAACTTTAAAAATTCATTCTTGTCTGGCACATTGTTTCAAAGAGTCCTTTGAAGCTCACAGCATTTCCCAGCATTTGCATTAGTCATGTCTCCCCACTAGAGATGTTACATACAATCCCACAATAATACATAAACACTTGCATTTTTAATACAATGAACTCTCATGATACTTAATGTAATTCAATAAGGTGTTTGCCAGAAGCTGGGAATGAGTGACCGGGGATGGATCAACTTGATGATTACCTGTTCTGCTCATTCCCTCTGGGGCACCTGGCATTGGCCACTGTCAGAAGACAGGATACTGGGCTAGATGGACCTTTGGTCTGAACCAGTATGGTTGTTCCTGTGTTCTTATATGTTCTTAAGGTCTGTCCATGTCTGTCACAATTATACCTTAAGGACACCAGATACATTGCAGCTAGTTACAAATGTACCCAGAAAGGAACCTCAGAGCAGTTACAGGTCACAAGATAAGCTATGCACATATCTTTTCGGTACTTTGGACTGCATGCATTTCGCTCTGTAGTGGAGCCTGGATTCCCTTCCCCCAACATTCTCCAGACTTGTGCAAGAGCCTTCTCCCCTGCAGTGCCTGCCATCTGGAACAGCCATCCTGCATTTCCCCACCTCCTCCATTTACTCTGAAAGCATCCCTTTGCCCATGCCTCTGAATTTCTCTCGCCTTCTTAAGTTATTTGCATTTGATCTCTGTAAAGCATGGTGTGACAAAGTGGAGATTTTCCCTTGTTATGTTGTATGTGAGCCTATGTGAGTCTTACTGTTTTACATGAATGCTGTGTTTTCCTCAGTTTCCATGTGTATTGCACCAATGTCTAAGTGGTGGGAATAAGGGTGTGTGACTTTTGCAGGGGTTGCTCCAGCTGCCTGCACAGATTCTATGCCTGCCCCTTCATAACCTGAGACCCAGAAGGGGGGTGCAATCAGGTGACTCTTGGCCAGGGAAGGGAGACAAAGGCCCAAGGAGGAGCAACGGACAGGGCAGGGGCCAGGCAGCTGGAAGCGAGTCAGTCTCAGCTGGCTTGGGGCGCAGGGGGAGGATCAGAGCCCAGGCTCTGGGCTCCCTTCCTCCCAAGATGGACTTGGCTGAAAGTCACCGATTTCTGTGCTAACAAGTTCTGTTCTACGCTGTGTTCCTATCAACTAATAAACCTTCTGTTTTACTGGCTGGTTGAGTCACGTCTGACTGAGGAGTTGGGGTGCAGGGCACTCTGGCTTCCCCAGGAGCCCCACCCAGGCAGACTTGCTGCAGGAAGCACACAGTGTGGAAGGGGATGCTGAAGGAAGGTCGAAACTGTGTTAGCTTCTTGCCCTGGAGACGGTATGCTCAGAGAAGAGGCATGCTCCCCCAGAGTCCTGACTGGCTTTGTATGGAGTAGTTCCAGAGCATCGCCACAGTGACTCTGTGACACATAGTTTTATATTTTGTCTGTGTATTAATTTTTGAAAGAAGCCACTTACAAGGATATAGCCAAGCCCAAGTGTTCAAAACTCCTGTGTCTGGGCCCTCTGCAAACATGAGGTTGGCTTAAAAATCATGAGAGTAACAAAAGTGCTGGGTTTGTTGTCTTTGCCTTGTAGAGGTCACATTTTCAAGCTTTTCACAAGGGCCAGAGACTTTGTTGAAAAAACCCAAAGCCAAGATTCTCTCCTATTCACCTGACTCCAGAAGCTAGGGGTTTGAGAAAAGCACCAAATATTGTGAGACAATAAAACCCTGACAGTTACAAACACTGATCCAAAAGGGCAGAGGAAAGTCAGCGGAGTCAAAATGGCTGGTCCAGACACAGGAGGCAATGGGCAATCCCTGCCCTATGCCGTGCAATGGGAGGCAGAGGAGGGAGCAGCAATACCTCTGCTAGCAGATAATCAATGGCTAGGATCTCTGAGTAGCTCCCATGGCCCCAACATGCCTAACAACGCCATACTGTGTTATTAGCCCAGGCCAGGCCACTCTGATGAGAACCCACGCAGGGAATAAAACAGGTAGAGGAAGCTCCTATATCTCAGCTCATCAATGAGTCAAATGCATTAAATATTTACATTTGCAATTGCAACTGATTTGAGTCCTTTATGGGAGAACTGGCAGAGCCCCGCTGCAAGGGGCGTCTCGGTTTCATTGTTCACAGAAGTCCCGGCTGGCTGGGGAGTCCGGGCTGCTCCTGGACTGTGGGTGTTCGCTGGGCGCAGAGCAATTCACAAACTGCTGTGCGGCTGCCCACACCGTGTGCGGTGCTCGAGCTTGGGGGGCTTGCAGGCTGCCTACTGGGCTGAGTCCCACACCACTGGACCACCGTGTCTCTCTCTGGCCCAAGGGCTGTTCCCGGCGGATCGATGTTAACTAGGCCCGGGGCCAGCGCTGAGACTGGCTCTCTAGTGAAGTGGGGGACCCGGCCCGCTGCCCGGCTGCGGTGTGGCGGTGCCCGGCTGGGTCACCCCCCTGGGTGCAGTCAGGGGAGCGGCACCAGGGCAGGACCCAGCCCGCAATAGGGAGAGCTCCGCACTAGCTCGGTGCAGCGCAGGAAGCTCGCGGCAAAGAGACACCCCCTCCCCACCCTGCTTCAGGTGTAGCGTGTCTGCCCCCCTGGCGCGGGAGGGGTTAAGCCGCAGCTCGCCCTGCCCGGTCATTCACAGGAGGGGCGGGAGCAGCCGCCCTGGGCCCTGATTGGCGGAGCTCGGATCAGACATGGAGCTGGGCTGCGGATTGGTCGCGGCGCGGTCAGGCGCTGTAGGCTGTTGTAGAGGGCGCAGTGCGCGTGCGCGCTGCGGGAGGCAGTGAATGACCGGCAGTAACCTCTGCTCCTCTCGGGCACAGAGGGGCCGCGTGCCAGCTCCACCCCGGCCCGCCAGCCAATGCACTGCTGGCCCCGCCGGCCCTCGCAGCTCAGGCCAGCGCCGTGCTCTCCTTGTGGGCGAGGTGCTACAAGAGGAGGGGAGCTTGCTAAAGCCACATCCTCCTGGGGAGGGGCGCCAGGCGCTGCTGCGGTGGAGGGCACGGACGGAGAAGGCACGATGGAGGGGAGGGGGGATATACAGGCCTGAGTCCACCCACTCGTGGTTCCTAGGTGCACAACGTGGTGGCATTTGCAGGGGAGCCTGGTGAAACCTGCCCACATCTGGGAACTGCAGCCCAATTTTGGGGGGGAGGGAACGCTAGACCCTGTGTCACAACTAAAGCCTTTGGCTGAGATTTCTAAAAGGGCTGGAAGGAATCGGGCACCCAAATACCATTGACCACCAATAGGATTTGGTTCCCTAATTCCCTAAGCCCCTTTAAAACAATCCAGCCTTTGCCCCTCTGTGCAGAAACTGCTGCTATCTCCAAAAGCATCATGGATCCACCCCAGGTACCTACAGTTCCTGCCCCACTGGATGGCTGGGGCCGGACTGCCCCTCCCAGTGAAATCAATGCAAGATCCATATGGAGGCAGCACTGGGAGGCACAAGGGCCTGTACTAATGGGTGATGGTTGCATGGGATCAGTGGGGGGGCCCCGCTGCTGGGAGAGGAGAGTATTGGCCATTATGGGGTATCCTGGCCCCATCACAGTATGAGTCATTCCCCTTTTTCCGCTCAATGGTCTCTTAGTGCATGAGTCCGTGGCTTCAGCCCCCTTCCTAGGGGACAGGTGCCCACGTTGCAATGAGCACCAGCCAAAGCAAGTGCCATGGGCTGTGGAGAATGACCTGCCCTGTTACCTGCTGGAGGAAGTCCCTGTGGGGCAGGCACGTCCCAGGCTGCCAATTCTGCTGACAGGTGCTTTCCCTCTGGAATCCAGCACCTTCCAGTGCTCATGCTGTTGTGATGTGCCTCTGAATCCATCCACTCTGGATGCATGCCCCAAGCCTTCTCATTTGTCCCCTATGCTGGTCCATTTTAGCTCCTCCCCTTTCCTGTGGGGGCTGCCAATCTCATATCTGGGTGGACCCCACTGGAGATAAGACTAGGCCAGCACTGAACACTGCTGGTTCCCTTGTTGTTGTTCCTCTGACCCCAGTCCTGGCCTTGCACTGTCAATTTGCCCCCAGTACTCAACTTACTCTGGCTTCTTCATGGCAGTTGCCCTCTCCTAAGGGGGTGGCTATTGGTGCTTCGGTGGTGGGAGCCCCCCTGCCTTCCATCATCCCCCATTGCCATAAAGGTGGCAAATGCAACACGTCTACTCAGCCCAGATTTATGGGGAGGAGGCCGGATTCTGTCCTCACTGTGATGTGCTCATCGTGTGGCACTAGGGTAGGGTGACACAATAAAAATTCCTCTAGCCCCAGTGAAATCTGTGCAGTTACTGTGGTGTGTCCTATACTCACTCCATTAGGTAGATTCTCAGTTGAAGACTGTTTTCCACTGTGGATTCCTTGGCAGTTCCCTTGTATTTTGTCCAGTACTAATGTACATGGCAAACCCATTAACCTGACTGCTTGGATTACATTGGTGCTGGTTTTCACAGCCTGTGCCCTGCCGGAAGGACATCAGGGCAGAACCTTTAACAAGCATGGACGTGTTTGCTAGCAACTTCTTTCAAATGCGGCTGTGTTCTGCAGCTTAAATATTCCTTTCCCTGGTGGGAGGAAATCAGGGGGGAGATTTCAGAGTTACAATGGGCTGCTAGGCACACAGGAATTGGGGGCCCTAAGTCCCATTTGTACCTTTGAAAATCTCCCCCTTTAGCAATATTTTAAAGCTCTAGCAGTATTAATACAGGAATCAACTTGAGGGAAGAGGGTGAACTACTGATTCAGCGCTGTGGGGAGGGATTCTATTGTTTGGGAAAGGAATTTGGACAGGGAATTTAATTAACAACCTTAACCCGGAGGGAGATCTGGCAATCTGAGTTCAACACATTGACGAATCCATGCAGGGTGATCGTTATTACCAAATGGCTAATCTGAGGCTTTGAAATCTGCCATGACAGCCTCTTGTTTCATCTCAAGTGGAAGGGAATGTGTGCAGCGTCCTGTTCTGACACATGGGTATATGCCTGCAAAGCCCGGACAAAAGGAGCATCAGATAGACGTTGCCAGGTCTCTTCCACTTCAAAGCTTGTTTGGAGACTGGTATACTGAATGCCATGGTTGAAGAACTGAAGCCCTCTGATAGCTCAGAGCAGCCTTGTGGCACATGGGCCTGGTTGTCATGTACAAGGAGGAGAACAATGAAAGCCTCAGAAATGAGATGAAACTGCCCCCTCCCACACACAGTCTATACCAATGGCCTTCCTGCAGAGCCAGATTTTTCAGAAGAGCTCAACATGTTTGAAAATCTGATAGCATTCATGAGCATTGAGCTCTTTGGGAAATCTGGCTCATCATGTGTATCTAGGAGCCACATCTGGTGGTTAACAGTGGCTACAAGAATGACAGCAGAGATCATAGAATATCAGGGTTGGAAGAGACCTCAGGAGGTCATCTAGTCCAACCCCCTGCTCAAAGCAGGACCAATCCTCAGACAGATTTTTGCCCCAGATCCCTAAATGTCCCCCTCAAGGATTGAGCTCACAACCCTGTGTTTGGGGGGGGCAACGCTCAAACCACTGAGCTATCCCTCTCCCCCTTCTAGAGAAGCCGGACAGTGCTGTCTAATGATGGTCCAGCCCTACTACAGTTTCCGAGACAACTGAAGTGATGGGGGGAGGGGGGGAGTCTATAGACATGTATTAAATGGGGCTGTCCCTGCCCTGACCAGTTTCTGCCCAGCTGCAGGAGGAGAGGGGACAGGAGCACTCTCCAGTGATGCTCTATCACAGAAGGAAAATTCCTCCTCTCTCCCCTGAAGCATGAGGTTACTGAAGTCCTGTGCCACGCTCAGCCGTGCCCAGAGCTGAGCTGCTGGCATTTTGTGTTTTGCTGCATGCATTTCAGTCAGCTGCTGCACTGTTTTGGTGAGAGGCTCTGAGTTGAATTTAAACTGAAGTAACCCCTAATGGAAGGGACAGCTAGCGTCCCGCTTCCAGGGGTGTGACTGCACAGTACGTGGTTGTGAGTGAGTGCCCGCAAACCAGCTTATTCACCAGATTTAAAAAGACAGGTTCCCTTCCCCCCAATCCCGCATAGGAGGAAATATCTGCAGGAACAGCAGTCTCTGAAGATTCTCGCCCGCCCAGCCCTTTGTCATCAGGCAGTCAAGTTTTAAAGTAAACTTTTATTATGAACAGATACCAGTTCAGATCAGCACAACCAGCCGCCTGATTCCAAATTAGTAGAAATTATTTCCAAAAGTTTTTCAGTAGACAAAACACGGAGATCTTAGAATGCAGAAACCGAACCAGGAAAGTTGTATCCCACTCACATTTCAATAGCAACAGAACTTAGACAATGCACAGATTCAACCTTCCAATCCTTCACTACTTATCCAACACTTGCACGTCCCGTCTCCAGGATACCAGAGGGGCTGAGAACACTGTTTGCAATCCAGTCATTTACCACCACCGCCACCACTAGCATGTATATTTGGCCTTCCACAACCTGATCTCACTTTACAAGTATTAATTACGCCTCACAACACCCCTGTGAGGTAGGATGCTATCCCTATTTTACAGAGAGGGAAACTGAGGCATGGAGAAGTTAACTGACTTGCCCTAGATCTCTCAGTGAGTCAGTGGCAAAGCTGGGAATAGAGCTCTGGAGGCCTGCTGCTCTAGCCACTAGACATGCTGGTGCTTTGTCTACGTCCACCTCTCACTCTGACTCACTTTAGCTAAACTCACAGAGAACACACTTAGGATACAAACATGCCACCAAAGAAAGAAATACAAAGCAAACAAGGTTCTATTTAAAATGATGCATCTGTTCCTTAATCTAACAAATTCTAACTCAATACATTCAAAATCACCTGCACCCACAATTTGATGACGGCAATTAAATAATTAATTACATTTCCATAATTCATCAAAGAAAAAAACATCCTGCAAATAGCTGTCAATACTCCTATGTGTATTAAGGACTTAAGGCACCCAGAGATGTATGCCAATCTACCAACAAAGTGACTGGGCAAACACCGGCGCTGTTTGGTTACTTCCACTCCGCTTCCCCACTGTGTCAGCATTTTTGGATGTGATCAATACTCTTGGGATCTAGAGGCAACATCCAGATCAACCCCTTGCTTTTCTCCTGAGAGGATGGTGGATGCCGTAGCATGTTGTGTCATGTATCTGAACAGTAGGTTGCATCACACAACATGTCCGGATGATGAGGTGAGGGAAGAACTATTGGGGGAGGTCAAATTCACCCAGGGTGTAGACTCCAGTCAGTGGGGTTTGGACCAGGGATGGACCTGGCCCAGGATTATGACATGCAGGTTTCTTTGTATCCGGTTGGATAAAACTATCCACAGCCACCCTCTGAGCAGTTATAAATCTCAGTGGTGGGGAATCCCACCCAGCCATCCACCTCCCGGGTATAGAGCCCAGGAATTAAAAGCTTCCCGACTGGCTTATCTGCTGGTGGCCTGCTCCTGAGCCCGTTCATCTCGCTAGCTCAGTTAGAGGGCAGGCTGCGCTGCAAAGCTGGACAGTTCTGGTCACAGCAATGTACAGGAACAAGGCCAGGGACGACTTCTTGGCTGACAGCAAGAGCTTTGCGACCGCAGCAAGACATCAGCAGTGCTGTGCTCACCTTGGCCAAAGTGGGAAGGCTGGACCCTGCCCTTGAGGATACGCAGCACAGCTGGGAAGGGGGAAGGAGCATCTCAGCATCATTCCTCCACCCCAGTCCAGCCTTTCCCAGCTCTGCCCCAGGATCCAGCAGCCTGGGCACCTCGCTAGCTTTCACCCAGCACCACAGCACTATCTGGCGAGTGGCTGATGGGAATGCCACGCCTGTCCGCGGCATCTGTAAGTGCTATGGGGTGAAACGCACAAGGGTTTTAACCCTTCCCCCCAATGTCTTGAGGCCTCAGACAGCGCAGTCAGCCTGGCATTAGCCTCCGCTGTCAGTGCTGCCAAGGAGTGAAACAGGCCCCTTCCGTGCCCAGGCAGCGGCGCTGTGCAGCGGACCCCCCCTCGCCGGAGCAAAGGCCCTGTCTCCAGGGGACGAATTACACATGGCCCAGCAGCCAGCACCCTGCTCTAGCACCGTGTGTCTGGGGGAGTTACGGGAACGGCCGCCATCAGCAATGGCTGCACCAGCACTTCCCACTGCAGTGTGTGCAACAGGCAGTCACTGGCCCCAGGACATCTCTGATTTGCTTTGGAAGGGGCTGGGAGCTGATCATGGGCCACCTAACATGCTTTCCTGCCCTGCACAGTGGGGCAATTCAGTCCCATCTCCAGCCTGGATCTGCCCAGTAGCTGTGGCTCCACCTCCTAGCTTCAGAGGGGCTGTGCTGGGAAGAGGTCACACACAGCACTGGGCTGGGACCCTGTAACTTTCTCATGCTTTAACCCTCTCAGTGTCCCTGCTTTGGTGTCGGTTTCTATCAGGTACTTGTTAATTGGCTGCAGGAAGCCCATCTGCACAGACACGAGGCTCCCCTGGGTCTTTGACATAGCATCATCCCCGCTTTCTAGCTGGTCACACACAGGATCAATTTGCTCGGATGTGGCCATATCCGCTGCCCCTTCATCTCCCCATTTCAACCGTGTTCAGTAACAAGAATCCGTATGACGCAGACACATACTAGGACCTCATTCTCCATAGAAATGGGACCTCATTCCTCCGACACACAAAGCAGCTTAACACAGAGATGGGGCTTTGTGTCACTTCCTTCTGGCTTCTCCTGCTATCGTTCTTCCGGAAGAGTCTCTTCCTGAGAAATATTGCCCACGGTTCCATTCTGTCCCATCCCAAGCCAGTGTATTTCAATGGCATCAAACCCCTCGTTTCCCCAGATGTCCTTGTCTGCAGCTTTCCCACGCAGGCAGCTAGGAGCCCAGCTTGAGTCGTTCCAGGCAATTCTAGCACTGAGACGCTGCAGGGCGGCAAGAGGAGCCATTGCAACACTCTAGCGAGGTGAGAAGGCAGCTGTCGCGCCCCACACCACCATGTTCTGCAGCTGATGCTACCCCTCCAGAAGAGGCTTTCAGGGTCTCCTCTCCCCATCCCCAGCATCACCTTTCCTTGGCCTACAGGAGCCAAAGGACGCCCAGCACCAAGGAGACAACATCATGCTCTCTCGTTGATAGCAAGGAAGGGGACAGGGCTGCTATTCCTTCTGGAAAAGGCCTTTGCTGCTGTTCTCATAGAGAAACACTCATTCATATCCTGAGTCAGCAGCCCTGGGAGGGCAGGAGAACCAGAGGCAGGAAAGGGGGATTTCTAGGGAAAGAGTCCCTGACCTTAGCTCAACTCTTCAGCCAACTGGTACAGACTCCCCTCCACTCCCACTGTCCAGCCAGCGGCACGATCTGCCCCGGACAGGCTTTTGACCAGTTCCCTGCCAAGGAGAGGCAGAGGCAAGAAGAGAATGAAGCATGGAGGGGTTAGAGGGAAAGGGAGAGAACTTGACAAAAGAAGAACAAAAAGAAGAAAGAGAGAAGAGAGGGATGGAGCTGCTGAGCATTAGAGAGACAAAGTTATAGGTCTTAAATACATCATTTAAAATACATTGTGCAGGAGGGGATTAAAATCATCATCATCTGAAGCAACCTGATAGCATTATTCAATGGTTAGTAAATAGAACATAAAACCCTGTGCCCAGCTCGCTTGGGGTGAGTGAAGAGGTTGTAGGGGGATGACACAGGCCCTCAGCCACTCTTGTGGCTGCCATCACCAGTCCGAATTTTCCGAGCCAGGATGGTTTCCTTGGAGACCTTCTTGCGGTCGCTGGCCAGCCCCAGGAGGCACATGAGATCAATGAAGGCTGTGGTGAAGTTGTAGTGCCACCCGAACTCGCTGGTGGAGTAATCGTAGGGGAAGGTGTGGTGGTAATTGTGGAAGCCTTCGCCTGGAACGGAAGAGCAGGGACAAGACACTGTAAATGCACCTGAAGCTGGGTTTGAAACTGTCATGCTATAGAAGTCCCTTCCCCAGGCTCGGGCAACATGTCCTCAGAATGGGCCATCTGTGCCGAATGCAGACTGTGCTCCCCTTGGGGCAGGGACAGCCCCGTGATCCTCCTCCCCTTGCAGCCCATTGACTTCGCTGGGAGCTGGCCCAGGCCCTGTGCTTAGCCAGGGCTCTGTGTGCCGAGGCTGTGTCTACACGGAGGGCTTCTAGAAAGTCTCCCAGTGTTGGTCTATCCCTGGCATAGCTCCATCAGTGGAAGCGCCAGCGTGGGGTGAGCCCGAGCACTGCTACCACTGGGCCATCGACCCTGCTCTGAGCACGGTGTGACAAGGCAGTGGCGGAAGCGCTGGCTACGTGCGCACTCCCCCATCGACAAGCTGGTGACAATGCACCAGTGAGAGGCCAAGGCAGGGAGAATGTCAGAAAATACCAGCCCTGTCAATGGGACGTGCCTGCAAACAGCCAGTCACAAAGAGCTCGGAGCCAGGCACGCAGCACCCTGACTGGGCGGGGAAAGGCGGGGGGAAGTAGGGGCTGAGCAGCCCCCGGTGGCTGGCTGTCCTGCTGCTCTCCCCTCTTCCAACACCAGCTGAGACTCCTCAGCCCCAGTTGTCCATGTGTAACATCACCCACCAGCCCCGTCTCCTCTGCACCGAGTCCAACACCAGAGGAGGACCAGGATGGTGCTAAGGGCATGTGAGGAGGCCAGGGCAGGCTGGAGGGGAGAACAAGTGAGGGCTGGTTAATCTCAGCACAGGTCCGGCCAGACCTCGGTTGGCTGTTTATCTGACCCTCTCTTGAAGCTGTCAAATTGGGTGAGAAAACTCAGGATATTTCTGGCATTTCTGCTTGTGCCTGGGCCTCCCCTTATTAAAGCCCTTAAAATGGGCCCCCTCAGAGAGCCTAGTGAGGCTTGTGGGGGTTTCGGATTCCTCCTCCGTCTCCCAGAGAGAAGCCATCTATCTTTGGCTGAGCTCCTGGTGAGCTCTGAAGTGAGTCCTGGCCCTTCTTGGAGGCTCCATCCATCCATTTTCAAGCCCCAGAGTCTGAGAAGCTCAGATTCAGATGGGAACTGTGCAGCTCCAACTCTCGCTAGTGAAAGTCTGGGGCCAGATCCCCAACTCATGTAAATCAGTGGAGTGCTGCCGAAGTCCACAGAGCTACTATACACACGAGCTGAGAATCTGGCCCAGGAAAGCAGTACAAAGCTAATGGTGATTCTGGGCTCATTTTCCCCAGGTCCTCAGCACCTCTGAAAATCAGGACTTGGCTGTCTCAATTCAGAAACCACTGGGCACTTCTGGCTGCGTGTGTCCAGCTATTTCAGAAGCATCATTTCCCAGAGGTGAAAAGAGAGAGCGGGGGGCAATTATCATAACAAACAGGCAGTGAGACCTTCAAGCAGGGCAAATAAATCTCATTTGAGATAAAGAGGTGCTATATGCAGGACACTGGAGAAGATAACCCCCTGCCCTATGTACCCACTGACTAGAGCATGAGACACTCCAGTGAATGCGCAGGTCTGCAGGTGCGTGGGCGAAATCACCCAGATGGAGTCTATGCGCTTCTGGCCTTCCCGTATGTGAGTGCAGGAACATTGGGGTTCCTAGGGTCAGATCCTGATGTAAATCAGGATAGCTGTATGGACTTCAAAGCAATGCAGATTTACACCAGCTGAGGATCTGGTCCATTTTATGTAATTATGCACCTAAAATTTCCCCTGTCCCACAGTTTTATAAATGGATGTTATTCCTCTTCCCTTCTCTCCCAGACTCTCCTGCACCGTTGCTATGCACTACTGAACAGCTGCTGTGTTCCTCCCCAGACACAGCTGCATTTCAGTGGCGGGTGCAGTGATCTCTGCCTGTCTCATTCACAGTCAGTTTGTGGAGTGGTTTGGAATTAAAAGACGCCACCAACGTACCTAAGGCTCCAAACGTGACGAAGCGGTTCTCCCGGGGGTTGATGTTTTGATCATAGGGCCGGTTGCCAAACATATGTGCAGCGCTGTTCACGAGCCAGGTGGCGTTGAGCACCACCACGTAGCGCAGGATGGCGGGGAGGAAGAAGCTGTTGCAGAGAGATTCCCCCCAGAAGCACCAGGGCACTAGGGTTGGGAACAGGAAGCACATGGCCACCACAGAAAGCTTGTAAAACCTTCCAGGAAACAGAATGGGGAGAGAGTTAATGGGCGGGTGCATCCCATGGAGGAGCATTGAGGGGCATGGGCAGTTCAGGTCATCTACCAGGGCTGAGTCTCCGGGGCAGGGGAAAAGATGCTAATTTTAACTATACAAAGAAAACAGCACAGAACCAGCCCACCTCTGCCCTGGTTTGACCCCTGGAGAAAAAGGAAAACAAGGGCAGTGACAAAGAGGGCATAGAAGAATAAAGGGGATAGGCTGGGCACACAATGAGAGTCACGCACCCACTGGCAGGGGTAAGAAGGACCCAGCAGATGAGCTTTGAAGCAGAGCTGCCAGGCTTCCTGGGGCTCCATTTATCATTATTGTTGCCAGGTCACATTTGTACAGGGGGAGCGCGACAGCTGCCATCTTGGCTGACACACTTGGAATTAAACCAGAGACCTCCAGATCTCAGGGCATGGGCTGCTGCAGCTCAAGCTCTGGCTCCTTACCTGTGGGCTGCAGAGAGTCCTCTCCTCCATCTGTCAGGGAACCTGTCACTCACACTGGCGGAGGCCTGGCGCTCGGCTGCCCTGGGGAACCGGGCCGTGTGTGCGCGGCGGGGGAGGGGATAGAAAGAGGAAAACCCAATCCCAGCAAGTGAGAGATTGCACAGGGGGAGACACCATATGGTGCAGCTGGGGTGTGTGTGTGTGCGGGGAGGGAATCTTGTGCCTCTTCCATTTCCACAGGGGCATGGGGGTTGTGCAAGAGGCAGGCCCTGAGATACGAGCAGAAGCCTCTCCTCTCACCAACCTACCTAGGAACTATTGTTCCGCACAGGCTGCCCAGGGCTTTTCCCCTGCTAAGGCTGCAGCAGCAGTGGGACATGTTCTATACAAGAGGGATTCAGCCGGTTGGCACTGGGCCGTCTGTGCCAGCGACATTTCCAGCGAGGCTGGAGCCCTGCCTTTTCTGACCCCATTTCCTCCTGTCCCACAAACAAAGGAAAACATGTAATATATCCCACTGCAGTGCTGGATGGAACTTGTTCCTCATGGATTTCTACCCAGGTTCCCAAACAATGGCCCCAATACTCCAAACACTTACACCTAAGCCATCCCAAGAGGGTTAGTTTTGCTCTGGAGGAGGGGTAGTCAATTATTTTTTGTCAAGGTCCAAATGTCTTGGTCAAGGTCTAGTCAAGGTCCAGACTCCAGAGAAAATAATGATAATAAGTAAATAAAAGATTTTGAGGTCCATTCAAACGTGTCTGGTGGTCCAGATTGGGCCCGCGGTTCGCCTACTGACTACCCCTGCAAGAGATTCCTGTAGCCGGATGCCATGCCTCAGAGCCCCTTTGGTTCCCCAGTGATACATTGGTCACAACACCTGCCCTTCATCTTGTGCCACAATCACCCTATTTTCTTCCCCTACCCCGACCGCACCCGGCTCACCTCCTCTGGAACATCACCACTTTGTCGGCCTTCAAGTCAGCCAGGTCTAGCTTCCGGCCCTTCTCAATGACGTCGGGGTGTTTGCGCACCAGCAGCCAGCCAACATGGGAGAAGAAGAAGCCCCGCGTGGCATTATGAGGGTCCGCGTCGGTCTCGGAGAACTTGTGGTGGACGCGGTGATCTCGGGCCCACTCGTAGATGTCATTCTGGAATGAACATGGCTGGATGACTCACCAGATCAGCAAGGATTAAAGCTAGGGCTATATATACACAACGTAGTCGGGTGTCTAAAGAAGCAAAATGGCACCTAGTGGAATTTACCAAAATCCCTTAACTGGTTTAGGTGCCTAAATCTCATTGACTTTAAGTCCATATTTTTATGGGTTTTATTCGATTTGTGTTTTGAAAAAAATTGGCCATTTTTTCAAAACCAGAAATTTTTCCTCAGAACATTTAAGTTTTCCTCAAAAGCTTCTATTGTTTGTTAATTCACTTTTTTTAATTGATCATTTGGGGGATTTGGTTAGCTCTGCTGCTTTGCCAATACTGATTCATCAGTTTAGCCCCAGGGTGAATCTCCCCCCCCCCCCCCCAATTGGATGGTCTCAAAAAATGAAAATTTTCCATTTTGAAATGGAAAAAAATAGTTTTTCAAACATTTCCTGAAAAAAAACATTTAAAGAAAGTTTGTTGTCATTAATTATGATCGTAATTCTGGATATTCTTGTTATCTGTATAAATGTCCAATCCCTTTTGGAATCTTGATAAGTTCTCTGCCTCAATGACTTCCTGTGGTAATGAGTTCCACAGCCTAATTACACGCTGGGTGAAAGTATTTCCTTTTAGCAACTTTCTAAGCAAGAGGAAAGTTAGGCCCATAAGTCATCACTTTCTAATTCCACCAAGTCCTTCATGGGAATCAGAAACAACTGTCAAGAGGAGAAGAGCCCCTGGAGGGAGAGCGAAATCCTCCTGGTTTGGAGTGATTTCCTATTGGTGTATTTCCTTAGCCATTCTCCCACTCCCAATACCCCTCACCCATCCCAGCAGCAGTGTTACTCAGTAAGTCTCCCCCTTATGTGAAAGGTGAAGATCTCTGATCTCAGGCATAACTCTGGAGATACAGCTGTCAGAGGGGAATGGTACAGAAGAAGGGACTGTGACTCATTGCTTTCCTATGGACAGGCAAGCTGACAACCAGTGAGAGGGGTTCCTACCTGAAAAGCCATGGAGTTGGCAATGGCCAGAAAGATCCTGAGGGGCAAGCCAGCTTTATAGGACCGATGGCTCCAGAGACGATGCGCTCCAGCTGTGACCCCCAGAGCACTCAGCAGGAAACACAGGAACCCTGGACATGAGAAAAGGGGGTGAAAGGCGATGAGTCAGCTAAGTTAGAGCAAGTTGTCCAGTTGGAAAGTTTCCATTGATCCAACACAAGAGCAGAACTGTCTTCTGAAGATGCACAGGCAAAAGAGACACTTGTACTTTGATACCATGATGATGGACACTCAATGAATAAAACTGCTGCTTCCAGTACAGCCCTGTCGCAACAACTCTAACAGATCTCGCTCTTCTGGCATTTCCCCTGATAATCTGGATAAATTCTCCTCTTCCTAGTTCATTTCATCATATTTCTCCTAGTTAGACTTCTTTGGCATTTACACCTTTCCGTGGTAGATGACTTAAGCCTGGATAGCTATCCTGCATAGTTACCGAGGGGCCCCGCTATAGGGTTAAGCTCTTAAGATTTCTCTATAGATATGCTTATTTCCCGCCCCCCAAACACACTACAATGTTAGACATCACACTGACTGGCAGGTGTTTTTAGATGTTACAGAAAGTGAACTACACACAGGGTCATCTTCTCTCTCCCACCCTTTTGAATACCCAAGCAGGAGTGAGCTGGGGAAAATGGCTGTCCCATCAGATCCTAGACCATACCTTCAGCTCCATCATTGACTGGAGACTGCTCAGCTTCCCCCTTCCCTCCCGCCTCCTCTCCCTACTCCTCAGTTCTCCTCTCTGCTCAGCTTCTAGATTCATTGCCAAGTCGTACACAGGCCACAAGTGATTGGTGGTGGATTGGAAAAGTATCAAGTTGGCTTTTTTTTGTTTGCTCCCCCGTGGTGCTGTCATGAGTCAGTCAGGTGGAGTTCCATCCCTTAAGGAGAGAGGCCTGTTTGGATAAAAAGCATGTGCTCTTCTGTCTTCCAGACCCATGACACCCTGTCCCCGTGTGCATAGGTCTATCCCCATATACTGGCCCGAGGACAGAGTTTACAATGGATTATAGCTACTGGTCCTAGAGCTAAGACCCTGTGGCACTTTTCCAACAGCACCCCAAGGGCTCAAATATCAGAGGAAAACTGGGAGCTTGGATATGCACCTGAAAAGCAAAACGTGATCAGAAGGAAGGGCCAAAAGTTCAGTCACAAGAACTGAAGAAACCTTAACATTCTCCCCTCCCTCCCTGTAATCTCAGAGGATGCACCCACAGTGCCTACCAGTCGATCCTTGTTCAGTGCAAAATCCACCTCCTAATATCCCCTGGGAAAATACCTTCCATGGTTCAACTGCACTGATTTCAGCCTGTGTATATAAGCAGGAATCACAGGTACACTTGGCAGTACCTCTGGTGCCCACTTAATGCCCTTTAACACATCCCACCTAAAATCCTAACAATGTGGATTCTGCCAGTGGCTGCTGGGAGAAAGAAGGACAAGTGAGAGTTATCTTCCGAGTATCTATTTTTAAATACAAAGCCTTTGGTTGTTGTTTGTCACCATAGTTTCCAGGAGTGCCCATTTGTTTTTCACACAGCTCCTTAGTTCAAACCTATCCGTGCTTACTCTCCAGTAATCACCTGTCACTTCTTCCTCTTCGAAGCTCCCAGATCAGGCTTTCTTTCCACCCTCAGGGCCACAACTCTCCTTAGGCCCTCATGTCCAGCCTCAGCTACTACACCATCCTTCTCTGGCATCTCAAACACATACTTGCCCCCCACTCCACACTGTACAAGGTGCAACTGCTAGAGTCATCTTCCATGTCTGCTGATCAGATCCCATCATTCCTCTCTTCAAATCCACCGCTGGTTCCCCACCCGCTATTATATCAAACAAGCTTCTGGCCACCACCACCAATGCTCTCCATAACTCTGCCTATCCCTACATATCCTCCCTTGTCAAACTTCCTCTCCCCCTGGAGGCTCTGAAATCTGCCAGGGGCAGAGGGGTCACCGGGTGAGCAACTGATTCCCAAGGCAGGCAAAAGTGATTTGAGGAGGATGGAGGTTGGGCGGGGAAGGGGGCAAGGAACAGAAAGGTGGAGAACAAAGCACTTGACTCTGCACCACAGAAGTTAGTGAGAGCTTTGCCACTGACATCAACAGGAGAAGAGGACACGAGAGGAGGAGCAATGTTGATAGAGACGGCCCTGGGCTACAGAGTTCTGAGTTGGCCTGCCCCACAGCTCTGTCGGAGCAGGAGGGGGCTTGGGCCTGGGGCTTCGGGTCGGTCCCAGCTTTGGTTTAATGACAGGAGAGCATCAAAAGGTTTGGAGTGTGGTTTTGCTTCAGAAAAACAACCTAAATGTCTCAGCACCTCTCAGGTCTGCAAAGCTGGGTCAGGAGCCCTTAAGGGAATGAGTCCCCTATTTCTGGCAGGAAAGGCGACTCTCAGTATTTCCACATGGCTGATCCTGCTGGAACCAGGGAGATGCAGGAAAAGGAAAAAGAGGGGGAAGGTTCAATCAGTCACATACAGCTCTGCGGGTCCGGGTGACAATTTCCGCTGGAACCCCAGTGACAAGCACATGAAGGAGCAAGAGGAAAGGGCTGGGGAGAGTGAGGCTTCTCAGTGACGGGGAATTTGTCAGAACCCACGGTGCTCCCTAGACATAAGATGCTGTGGAAACATATTGCAAACCTCAGCTCATGAAACCTCTGTGTGACTTTATACCTATTGTACAGACAGGCTGAGGCACAGGAAGGCAAATTGACTTACCCAAGATCACACTGCTTGTCCATGGCAGAGCTGTGACTAGAGCCCAGGAGTCCAGCTCATGCTCTAACCACTAGGCCATATGCTTTCTACAAGTAGTTGAAGGGTGCAGCCAGGCAACATACAGGGGACAGATCCAGAGCATCCCTAGCTGGGTCCCTGGAGAATTAAACTGGAGAATCTTTAGTCAACTTTAATAGCATTAAAAAGAAAACTGTGGGTTAGGGAACTAGATGCTCTATTTATAGCCCTGAGCCCGGGCCTAGAGACACTGCATTGGGCCACTGCTTTCAGTCTTGGTCATGTTGTTTCTTGGCTAAGGTACTGGAAAAGGCCACCAGAGTGACAGAGGGGCTCAGGAACCTCAGTTATCCCTTTGCTAGACAAATGCCAGGCAGTGATTGGCTTATAGCACCTCCTACGGGAGAGCTAACTGATAGGGGAGTGGTGGACAAATACAGGGAGGCACACAAGGAAAGGGAGACAAGGCACTGAAGGAATTTTGGCAGTATGAGAGAGTAGGTTTTATTGCAGCGGGGAGTGGGTTAAAGAACAGGGCCGGGCGCCCAAAACTCTGCTTGTAATCCCAGCTCCGCCACTGACTCACTGTGCAGCCTTGGGCATGGACCTCGGACTGAAATGTAAATAAGTAGCCTCTGATTTTGGGTGCCCAACATGAGACAGCCGTCAGCTTTGCAGAGATGTTGAGCACCTGCAGCTCTGATTGATTTCAGCTACAGCTGAGACCCCTGTTGATATCAGTCAAAACCATGTGACCGTAACCTTGTGCTCTCCCCGCCTGGTGGTTGTGACCGACTGCTGTAGCTAATCAAAGACTCTGTGGGGCAGGGACTATCTTTTTGTTCTTATTGGTCACCCAATACTCAATGGCCGCTTTGAAAGTGTTGGCCTTACCCTCTCTGTGAGCCAGATTCAGATTTCAGTTATTCCAGGGGACCAGGGACAACCATTGGAATAACTCATCTAGGGACACGGTGAATTCCCCATCACCTGAAGTCTTAGCTCAAGACTGGATGCCTCAAAGATACACTACAGATCAAATAGAATCTGGGGGAGGATTTCTGGCCTGTGTTACACAGATGATCCGAATGGCTTGAAAAATCTATGAATCTAGAAACTCCATTGACTTCACTGGCATTGAGATGGAAAGTTCTGTTCGTCCATTCTTTGCACAACTCGGGGATGAACTACTCCCCTATCTCTGGGGCTGTGGTGCTTGAAAATGAAGGGAAGTCTGACTCCTCTATGGAACAGGCTCCCAGGAGCAGGATAAGGGCACCACGTATGCACCGTTTCCAAAGGCCAGTGTTTAGAAGGAGTAATTGTGGATAGAATGGGATGACAGCTCTGTTCAGAAATATCCTGCCTCCTCTCTGAGCTGGAGGAGAGGCAAGCGGCACATTAATTAAATCGGCAGAGGATACTAAATTAGGAGGTGTTGCCAACAGCTTTGAGGAAAGAGTAACACAGGAGCGTCTGTAGAGAGGTTAGATAATATGGGCCAGATCCCCAGGTGGAGTGCAGCTGATTTGTACTGCGCCGCCAGGGTTCTTTGGCTGCCAGCTCTGCCTAACTGGCCCAGGGAGGCATCACCATAGTGCAAGGATGATCCCACAGCACCACAGAACAAATGTCCCACATGTTCCCCACTGCTGGCACTGCAGGAAATGGGCATTGTTAAAACACCCCTGCACCATGCTGATCCATGTATAGCCCCTTTATGGCCATTACAGGCCATAAATCAAAGCAACCCCCAGGCTGCTCCACCACAGTGCAAGGAGGACAGCATGCACAGAATGGCCCCCAGCACAGAGCCGTGAGGGTATACCACCCTCCCTGACTTCCCTTCCATGCGTTTTGGCCACAACAGAGGGCCACAGTCAGGACATAAAAGAGTCCAGAGTCGGCCTTGTCAAATGCAGGTAGTGCCTCTGGGGAAAGAGAATCCCTGGCTGGACACTAATGATAGGGGAGATGCACAGAAAGCAGCAATGTTGAGAGACCAAAGGGATCTCACAGATGCTGCAGTGGAGGGACATTGCCTGACCAGCAATACTATGTAGTTCTGGGGAACTCTGGTCCAGAAAGAGATTGTGTGATATAAAACGGGCAGGAACTGAGAAAGGCAAACATCAGCAAAGGGCTGGAGAGCTTGAAAAGCAATAAGAACTTAGTATGTAGAACCCGGCAAGATGGAAATTAAAGGGGATAGAACCAGAGAGTCTATAGGATTCTGAGGGATGTGAACATCAAGCCTACAGAGGAGTGGTTTAGGATGGTATAACTATGAGTAATTCCTTACAAAAATATAATATGCTATTGGTCCCAGACTCCGCAGCTTACAGTAGTGGTAGAGCATAGACTGGAGCTACGACTGTAGTATATATTCTGAATAAGGGATGCTCATCTGTCCCAGGTGGTAGGACACTGCTAAACTGAAATTAAAACCCAGAAAGATCAACCTGAAACAGAAAACAGCAAAGAAAAGCAACAGTACAGAACTGAGAACACAAGTGTGCTGTGAAGAACAGATCTAAGGCACTACCAGAGACAGAGGAAGGTGAGACACAGACTGGGGGCACTGGAGCAAAATGGGATGAGAACAGAGGGGGCAGATGTGCTTAGGGATGCATTAGAAATGCTGTTAGATGGGGAAGGGTAAGAAGGACAGACATTATTTAACTCCCACATGGACCCCAGCTCATCCCATTGCTGGACCACATGGTTGTCCCATTTCCCTGGAAGAAACCCACCAAACCAACCCCCTTCCTCCTCACCCCACCCTGAATTAGTTCTGAGGGTGTCTGGCTGCCGTGCTGAATGCTGAGGTGCAGACCCATCTCTAGGGTGCAGCCAGACGCTCCATTGGAGCAGGTCTGTGAGGCTCCCAGAACTCTGCATGCAAGGCTGGAGCTGGGGCTTTCAGAACAGATAGTGTTGCACCAGAGAGCAACAGGGCCCGAAGAGCAAGGCTTTCTGCTGCACAAAACAGTGTCAAGGGCCTTGAAAGCTTCCCCCAAGGACATGCTGATGCTGCATATTCCCCCCAGCGAGGTCAGCCCCTGGGACAGCATGCACAGTTCCCAGATTATGGGGGATGCAGGAGAAGACGCTGTCCTTGGAGCATATCAGTTTCACAGGGTAAAAGCCCAACAGGATTCTTTTGTAAAGGGACCATTTTGTGCATGGCAGCATTCTGAGTGATGCTGGCTTCATGCTGGTGCCTTCGCCACCACCTTTCGGCAGACTGTGAACCATGCCTGTGGCAACCCCACCAGCCACTGCCTGCTACAGTCACAGGAGCAGAGAGTCAAACCAGCAGGTCTTGGAAATCCAAGGGGTAACAATTAAGCCTCCTGCCTGCTTCTGGAAGGAGATCTCTCTTCCCAGCTCTGGCTGTTATCCTCCCAGCCTCTAGCCAGGTCCAGAGGCCCAAGCATCCCAGAAGGAAGCCTCTGAGAGTAGACCAGCCCAAGCCTGGCAGTGGCATGGAAGGACAGCAAGGGAGATCCCAGCCAGATCTCACAAGGGACTGTCCAGCAGCCTGGTTTGCCAGATTGTTACCAAGGGAGCATCTGGCTAGAACTATCTAAACTGGAGGGCCTGACTCTGTTTTCTTACTCAGCCGTGTAAATCAGACATGAATGAGACCCCCATCTCTAGTTTAAAATGCTCCATTTCTGTAATAGTCAGAGGCTGGGATCAGAGAAGCAGTCAGAACTTCAGGCACATTTCACCACACCTCGTCATCTGAACTAACCAAACTGCTCAAGTCTTCAAAATAGGTCAGAAAAAGTTTTGTGAAAGACAGGGTCTCTGGTGAGAGCCGGCACCTCCCATCCTGATCCCAGCTGCAGTTCAGCCATGCATTTCAGAAGATGAGTTTGGTTCTAACACTGGCCAGAGGGTCTGAGTGGGGAGAGCATATCTGACCCCAGCGGGTTTGCCTTAGTCATCTCTCATCCATTGCAGCCTTGACTGGAACTGGTTGCGTGTGAAACAACCTAATGAAGTTGTACAAGGTTGCCTTGGAGTCTAACTTAACGTTTCAATTTTTATCTGTGTGTTTGGGGAAGCGATACAAGAATTAGCTCCAGCTTTAATTCATTCCTGTGCCTTCACTCACATGAGACACCTAGCTCTGCAAGCCTGACTCTTGTGCTCCTGGAAGACCCCGTGACAGTTTCTGCAACTTCTACTCTTTATTACCCTCAGGCACTGGCCTCATCTCCTTTTGGGTGATTGTATTCTTCCGCCCCCTGCAGTTTCACCATCATACAGGGAAGATGGGAGAGTCCCCTCCACTTACCCCATGCCAAGGTGACAGGCTTTGCTGCAGGTATCAGCCACAACCCATACAAGCCCCCTAAATGCAGCAGGCTCATGAGGACGATGTTCCTCCAGACGTATCTCTTGGCAGGCTTGGGGCCCTTCTTCTCACAGTAGCTCTCGTCAAAGATATCATCCGTCATGCCCCGGTCTCCTCCCAAGTCCTCTTGGTTGGACAGGGCCTTCTCCATGCCTGCTCCCCCATTCCTCGTTGCCCTGGCGGTGATGGTGGAGGAGGGGAGATCCTTGGAGAGCTGGCATTGGGAGGGGACATTAAAAACAAACAACATTGTGTTGGTTACAATCTGGTCCCCACCTCAAGGATCAAGAGGGGCTGGCTCTGGGCTGCTGATCCATCATCACACCCATCTCCTAGGACAGAGGGGCATTAGGAGCTGGGGCTGGCTATCTCTCCATCACAGCATCCCCACCCCCCCACCCCACCATTTCCTGCATTATATCCTGAGCGGGGACGGGGGGCGCGCAGGAGAGAAGGTTACTAAAGCAGCCTCTGAGTGGTAGCAGGACTTGGTCTGGGGTTCTCCAGCCAGGCCCAGCAGCACCCAGCCAATGGCATGTTGTTCTCCTGTGGTGCAACCCACCCCTCACCCTGGGTCAGTGTGAAGCCTAGACACCACTTCATCCCTAGGCACCTCTCAGGATCTGTAGTGCCCTATACAGGGGTGGATCTCAGCCCTGGGACTTTGGGGGGCATGGAGAGTGGGAGCGAAGGTGTTTAAAGACACCCCACCACCACCACCAGCAGAGATCTCCTTAAGGGTGCAGGGAATCACTCTCATTTGGCTTTGTCAATGGGTGTTTTACATCGATCACTCAAGAGTCTCTAAGAGCTTGGGCTGGGCTCGTTTCTTTCAGCCACCAATAAATTACAATGTGCAAACCAGCAACAGGGGGAATGAGATTCACACTTTGTTCCCAGGGCTTCTCCTAATACTCATCCTTTCCCTTCCACAGCCCCTTCCATGGAAGATCTCAGGGCAGTTCAGATATTACTGGGTTAAGCCTCACAACCCATTTGTGGTACCTTTTCACCTCTCACTACCTTATATTCCTTCTCTGTCCAGAGGGGAGAGCAATACTGGCCGACCTGTGCCAAGTGCTTTGAGATCTCTGGGTGAGGAGTGATAAGGATAAGGAAAGTGTTGCATGCTCCTAAGTAAAACCTTGGAGTTGGCACCTCATGGTTACCGGTCAGTATCATTATCCCCCACATTCAGAGATGGGGAAGTCGAGGCACAGAGAGAAGTAACTTGCCTGAAGTCACCCAGTGAGTCAGTGGCACAGTTAAGAATAGAACTTAGAAGTCTTGGCTCCCAGTTCCCCTGATGCAAACATGACACAACATTCATTCTTCACATGCCCTACCCCTCTGTATTAGCAGGAGTGCCAGATCACACATGCATAATGAAAGGATTATGGACGAATGACCTCACTAGGCAGAATCCTTTCATTAAATCTGGAGTAACTGATCCTCCTCTCAGCCAGTTGTGGTTGCTTCATGTCTGCACACCGGGGTGCCCATCTCAAGTCTGAATCTGGGCATGATGGGTTTGATTTTCAGAGTGGCCAAGCACTTGTTGGAGCGTCTGACCCCTGAGTATCAGCCCAAATGGGCCTGGGCTGTGCTATACCTTGCTCAGCCATTTTCACCTGTGCAAACTGGGTGTACAGTCACTACCCAATTGGAATGGCAGAATCAGGCCTGATATTTCTGGACACACTGAGGAAGCCTGGACAGGTGGCTCTGCCTCTCCAAAGGCTATTTGGTATCTTTGGTGGCAGGGCATTAGAAGTTGGCTCACACACATGTTCTTCCTGGTGGCAGGGCACCCTCTGGGGCCAGGGCTCCACTTTGGCCCAGTTTCTTGAGGGAGGCATTACAAGCAATCCATGCTGTTTATGTGGCCACCCAACTCCTCCCTTTCCCAGGCAGAATCCACAGCCTCAGCAATACCTCCCCACAGTGACTGTTATAGAGGCTGAGAAATTCCCCTTGGAGGATCCCCAGGCACTCTACAGGTTCTCTTGCAGACATTTGGAATCAAACATATTTCCATTTAAAAGGAAGAGCCAGGGCAAATCCATGCTGCCAGACAGCTTTGTTGCTGGAGAGCTGTCTTCTTGCATCCCAGCTTGGGGCCCTGTCTCCCCACAATTCTCTTCTAGTCAATGTGACTTTAACAAGGTCCCTCACCAAAGGCTCTTAAGCAAAGAAAACTGCCATGGGATAAAAGGGAAGGTTCTCTCATGGATTGGTAACTGGTTAAAAGACAGTAAACAAAGGGTAGGAATAAATGGTCAGTTTTCAGAATGGAGAGAGGTAAATAGTGGTGTCCCACAGGGGTCAGTACTGGGTCCAGTCCTATTCAACATAGTCATAAAAGATCTGGAAAAAGGGGTAAACAGTGAGGTGGCGAAATTTGCAGATGATACAAAACTATTTGAGATAGTTAAGTCCCAGGCAGATTGCGAAGAACTACAAAGAATCTCACAAAACTGGGTGACTGGGCAACAAAATGGCAGATTAAATTCAATATTGATAAATGCAAAGTAATGCACATTGGAAAACATAATCCCAACTATACATATAAAATGATGGGGTCCAAGTTAGCTGTTGCCACTCAAAAAAGAGATCTTGGAGTATTTGTAGATAGTTCTCTGAAAACACCCACTCAATGTGCAGAAGCAGTCAAAAAAGCAAACAGACTGTTGGGAATCATTAAGAAAGGATAGATAATAAGACAGAAAATATCATATTACTATATAAATCCATGGTATGCCCGCATCTTGAATACTGCATGCAGATGTGATCACCTTGTCTCAAAAAAGATATATTGGAATTGGAAAAGGTTCAGAAAAGGGCAACAAAAATGATTAGGGGTAGGGAACTGCTTCCATATGAGGAGAGATTAATATGACTGGGACTTTTCAGCTTGGAAAAGAGATGACTAAGGGGGGGATATGATTGAGGTCTATAAAATCGTGACTGGTGTGGAGAAAGTAAATAAGGAAATGTTATTTACTTCTCATAACACAATAACTAGGAGTCATCAAATGAAATTAATAGGCAACAGATCTAAAACAAACAAAAGGAAGTATTTCTTCACACAACTCACAGTTAACCTGTGGAACTCTTTGCCAGAGGATGTTGAGAAGGCCAAGACTACAACGGGGATCAAAAAAGAACTAGATAAATTCATGGAGGATAGGTCCATCAATGGCTGTTAGCCAGGATGGGCAGGGATGGTATCCCTAGCCTCTGTTTGTCAGAAGCTGGGAATGGGCGACAGGGGATGGATCACTTGATGATTACCTGTTCTGTTCATTCCCTTTGGGGCACCTGGCATTGGCCACTGTCAGAAGACAGGATGCTGGGCTAAATGGACATTTGGTCTGAATCAGTATGACCGTTCTTATGTTCATAGTAATGATACATCCAGAGGTTTTGGGGACAGACCTAAAGTGCCTGAGAAATGCATTATAATCCAGATATTAGGCACATTAGGGTTCTCCCCAGCCCAAATGTCAGATATACCCATATGACCTCCTACCAGGAAGCCATACTTCCCTGGCTGCATGATAATTGGCCAAGGGGGCTCAGGGCTTGTCTAGATAGGGAAAATTACCAGCATAGCTATCCCTGTATAATTACACCCCACATTGATGCTCTTATCCCAGATTGACCCCATAGGGAATTTTACTGACATTGATATAATTATAGCAGCACAGCTATGCTGGTCATCTTCCCTGCGTAGGCCTTCGAGAGGCCATATGGCCCACAGACAGCTCTGAAATCCAGCTGAGAGACGGGGGGAGGAGGGGCTCACTTGGCTGGAGACCAATGGGGTGGGGAGGAGAGAGAGAGGAGTTATCTCCTGGCCTAAGGGCTATGCTGGCTCCTCTTGCCTCTGCCTTGAGAGAAGGATTGGGATTGAACAGGGCTGCTTTGGGGTCCAGAGGTGGGGGAGTGGCTAGATCATTTACATGAGTGCCCCCTCATTCATGAACGACTCTGCAGCTCCCATGTGCAGAACAGATGTTCCCACCCCCCACCCCCAACATTAAGCACCCAGTAGGCGAACCGGTATACAGCCAGACCAGACAGCCTACTAGAGTTTATGTGCTCTGTAGAGCTGGACGCAGGACCAGACCCCAGTAATACAATTTCAGGCCAGTATAGGGCAGCACCCCACAAGCGACATAGCGCGGGGCCATTCACAACCTTGAGAAAAAGAGAGAAGGCAGATGTGTCAGTTAAATCTAGTCCCTAAATAAATATTTAAAAACGAAAGGAAAACATCAGTCCTGGCATGCATTTCTGCTGGAGAGAGGGCAGGGCTCTCCACATCCCTGCACCTCGTGTAGTCCTCCACACCCTGCCATTCTGAGCTGGTAGCATTTCCCTCCCACTTTGCACAGACGGGCTGTGGATAGGAGGCGTTAGATGGGAGAATCAGCTAAATCCGTCTAGAACGGAAACTGCCCGGAGATCATTCATTTTTAAAAGTCTAATTTTCCCCCACCCCAGGTTATTATTAAAAGCTGAGGATGACTGAACACTGGACATTTGCAACCTCTCATTTACTCTTGCCTTGTTCACAGCATAATCAATTTCACTTTGCTTTCTAGTCAATTTCACCTTGAGTGTCCTAGGCTAGCACAGTGCTGCAATGTTTGGGTTACAAACACTGCAGGAGAACGTCGGTTTAAAAACAGGAAAAGATTTCCAGTGGGAGTTTTAATAAAAACCATCGGCCATCTGCACAAGAGACTCGCATGGAACCATTTCTATGGTTCTGAAGGCTTTGTTCAAAAAAATTCCCCGCAAAACCAGCAGTTGATGATTCACTCCTCTCTCCACACACCCCCTTCCTTAAGGAGATTTCAGCGGCATACTTAACTATTTAAGATCTTGCGCCACCTCTGTGGGCTCAGTCGGTCTCAGGTTAGCAGCAAATTGCGTTTGTTAATGCTTTGAGAGTAACACAAAAGCAACGAGATTTTAACCCCGCCCCCCAGAATTTACCAGTTCTAGTTAACTAAACCCCCTGTGAAAAAGAAATGATTCGAGCTGGTGGCATCAGGGATCTATTCAGCAGAGCTCACGTAGCAGGTCTCTAGAAGTTAGAGGACACAGCCAGGGCTCTTTCTTGTGATGAGCTTACCTCCTCTTGGAGCACGCTGGCAGGCATCTGGGGACTGCGCGCGTGTGTGTAGAGCTGTATGTATAGCTACTGCCGGCGGCTTCCTCTGCGGAGATCCGCTTGTGATCCCCTCAGGGAGAGCTGCGTGCTGCTGCTGGCAGAGCCGCTCTGCGCTTCAGTGAAGACGCCGCCTCTGCTGGTGCCCGTGGTAACGTGATCCCGGGAGATGGATCGTGCTTTGCCGCGGGGAGCTCTCGCAGCACTTCAGCAGCGTCCCCCTCCTTGGCTTAGCAGGCTGCAGCTGCCAGGGCTGAGGTAGTAAAGCTTTCCGGTGCCCTGCGCCTGCTGCTGTTGTTATTTTCTTCTTGGGACTGGCAGAGCAATACCAGGTGAGGAGAAGGATGCTGATGAAGAGGATGAGGATGGGAGAATCGCTAATGATGCCTTTAGACTTGCTGAGGGAATTCTATTGGTTGGCGGAAATTTGGTGCCACCTAAGGCTGCCCTCGCCATTGGCTGTCAGCAATCTGCTGTTCGCTTTGCTGTTGGACTGTAGCGCTCTGTCCTAGGCTCAGCTCCGCTGCAGGCTGGGAGCCGGGGCCCTCCCCCAGTGGGAAGAGAAACGCGCAGCTGCCAGCCTCAGCTGAGCGAGATGGCGATGACCTAGAGTTACCTTGCCCTGGAAAGTGGGTCAGGAGGTCTCGCCTGTGCTGGCTCCTAGAACTGAACCCTCTGCATCCCTCTGCTTGTGGCTGGTGGAAAGGGGGCTGCTGGGGAGTGGGGGTGGGGGGCGAGTGGCTCGTACGAGGGGGCTTCCCTGGGGGGATTCCCAGGAAACAGCTGCCAGTGAAATGCCATGAGTTGCCTGGGGGGTGTTTTTCGTGCTAACCCTGCCAGGTAGCTGGGCTCTCAGTATCTCCCACCGCCCTTCTTCCAGCGCCTGGGCAGCATCCCTCAGCTGCCTTCCCTGGCAAAGCCCAGCCGGGGGGAGCCGGTTTGCATCCTCTCTGATGCGCCATCCTTTCTAGCTGGTTTGCAAAGAGCTGCCTCCCGCTAACAGGGCCGCTGCTAAAGGCTTCCTGCGCCCCTGAAGGGGCCACCTGGGAAGCAATGGACACAACCTAGGCAAGGGCAGCTGGCAGACACGGGTGATGGGTGGGCGTGTAGCTGGAAGCCTTGGGTCTCTAAACTGCGCTGATCAGGGTGCAAAGCTGGCTAGGACATTTGGAGCCAAATTTTCCATAGAGCCCAGCTGCATTTAGTCACCTGATACCAGTATTGCTGCCTTTCCCAAGCCGCGAGTCACGCCTCCAAATCGCGAGATTGGCTCTAAAATCATGAGAGGCTTTTAAATGCTATATTTGGGTTTCTTTGTATCTGTCTCTGGTGTTCGAGCCTTGGGGGTCCCATTTCTAAGCTTTCCTCAGCAATCACGAGGGCTGGACACGTTCTTTTAAAGAGGAAGGCTGGGATTCTTTTGAAATCACCTGACTCCAGGAGCTGGGGCTTTAGGAGAAAGCCCAAACATCATGACATTTGCAATGGAATCACAAGCGTTGACAATCATGAGATGTTAAAAGCTTGCTCCACACCCAGGAGCTCCCACTTATCACGTTTCTCAGCTGCTGTCAGCAGGCGCTGCGGAGCGAGGAACAGAGCGAGGCAGAAAAGGAGTTGGAAAGCAGTCTGTTGAAAATACCAACTTTGCCTCAACAAGAAAAACAAACAAAAAATACACAAAAGTTCTTTTGGCTGAAAACTGGAAATTTTCATTTTTTCAACAACAAATCTAAATGTTCCATGAAAAGGAGACATGTTTTGTGAAAAGTTTTGTTTAATCCAAAAAGACAGTTTCCAGGGGAAACTCTCAACCAACCCTAGTATAAATAACAATGCACTGCTTTTATCTAGCATGTGTCATCTCTAGATCTCAAAGTACTTTACACAGGAGGTCAGTATCATTATCCGCATTTTACAGGTGGGGAAACTGAGGCACAATCACCCAGCACCCCAGAACGGTGGAATTCATCACCTGACATGAGTGACAACACAAGTACAGGGTGACGGTCAATTGGGCCCATCCAGGATCTGTCTCTGCCTGGGCTGATCTCTGCTCAAACTCAAAGGTGCTGGTTCCTAGAAAGACAAAACCAGATTTTCTTCCCATGTCCTCCAAAGAGGAGCTGTACTGAACTCTTTGGGGGAAAGTGACAGGAAAATAACAGCATTATTATCTGGCTTTACATTGAAAGGTGACCTGCAAAGGGGGAAAGACTTGGGCCTGTGTCCTTTTTCCTTTCATTTTGATGGGGAACAAGACCTGAGAGAAGAGTGTGTTGGTTTTTTAATGAGAATTTCTGATCTCATCTAGCCTGGAACACTCTGTGGTTCACAGAGAACTAGTGAAATTGTGACATCCCAGGAGACAAGAGAGCGAAAGCTAAGCTGTGGGGGTGGGGGGAAAAGATACCTTTAATCAGAGTCTTTAAAACTCTTTGTTAATTTTTTCAACAACAACTTTGATGGCTAATGAAGGAAAGAAGTCTTTGTTAAAGATTCAACAGCCTCACCCCTTGTGAGGTGTCAGCACTCACAACAAACATCTAAAAACTCTCATAAGTCCTCCTGGAAAAGCAAGGAGATCTGACTTGACCCTTCTGGCATTTCAAAGATAAAAACAAGAAGGAAATTAAAAAAAAAAAAAAAAAAAAAAAAGCTTTCTGGTCTCCTTTATCCATTGGATAGAAGGGAAAAAAGGGAATATGTTTAATTTTTAAAAATTATTTACATCTGTAAAATGGGGGGAAGTAATACTGACTTTGGTGGCTAGAGACAGAATTAATGAGTGTTTGTGGGAAGGGCTTGGATCTCTGCCTAGTAAATGGCATACAAGTGCAAATCTGAGGCTATTGGGACCTTGGTGTTAGAAATGTCTTTGTGACTTGGTGGTTCAGATAACTTTGGAATTGATCCTGGATTTGCAACTTTGCAACCACCTGAGTTTGCTGAACCCCCTTGAACTTCTCAATTTCCTCCTTGGACACCTTAATCACAAAGAAGCAATTTAAAGTGTAGATAGTGACAGTGACTCAAAAAATGATAACGTATTTATCATCTCTCAGCAGTTCCCAGATCACATGTGCTCAGTTATACATCAATAGATAATTTTCTAAGTGCTCCACTACAAAATCACTCAGGGATCAAGCAGGTATTCTTACTGTTTCCTACACAGCACGCAAAAAGGTATTGGTCATCTGTCAAGTTCAGTCCACTACCCAAGCTCCACCCTCTTCAATGCCAAAAGGAGACACCATTCACAGCAGATAGTGCAGATCTTCATAATATGATTCACCCTCTTCTCTAGTATGTGCTTTGATCAGCTGTGAAATAATTCTCTTCACACTATATTGAGCATCACTATGCTTCAGAGTTAATACCACAATGTGATAAGTGGGGCAGTTTGTTCTCTCAGAGCTTTGTTGCAGGCTGTCTGCAGTCATTGTTGTGTTAATCACTTAACCTTCAAAAAGTGACATGAATGCATTCTCCACAATAGTCTGCAGTATTGTAGTCGTGTTGGCCCCAGGATGTTAGTGAGACTAGGCTGGTGAGGTGAGATCTTTCATTGGCCCTACTTCTGTTGGTGAGAGAAGCTCGAAAACTTGTCTTTCTCACCAAGAGAAGTTGATCCAATAAAAGATATTACCTCACTCACCTTGTTTCTCCACAACTGTAAGGGCTGGAAATGTAGGGTCGGATCCTCAGCTGGTGTTAAATCAGCAGAGCTCTGCTGATTTCAGGGACCCCCCATCCTGCAAGCTGCTCTGCTGGGGTAGGCCCCATAACCCACAGGGAGCTGTTTGCCTGATGTCACAGGGAGCCGTATTACCCAGATTTCCTCTTGGGAATGAGAAGTGAATCATAGAGTGTATCCCCTGACTTCTAGCCCTCTCTCCTGACTCCTCTGGGTAAACTGATCAGGCAGTCTATGTCTGGTGACTCCTGCCTGTGGATGTCATGGGGTTTTACACAACAGGGCCTGATGCAATCTTCTGGGTTGTGTGGCAGTGAACAGATCTCCTGTTGCTGAGGGGCAAGGACAAAGTGGCCATGCAACAGAGAGCTGCTCATCCCAGCTTTCAGCATCCACTTTCCTCCACTTAGAAACGTGTCCAAGCTCATTGAAGGCTGGTCAAAGCTGCCCTGCGTGGGCTCAGCCTGGGCAGCTCCAGGACAACAGTAATAATAATCTGTAGCTCTTCTATAGCACCTGTCAGCAGTAGCTCTCAAAGCACTTTATAAAGGAGGTCAGTATCATTATCTCTATTTAAAACATGGGGAAACCGAGGCACAAGGAGGCAAAGTGACTTTCCCAAAGTCACCCAGCAGGCCAGTGGCAGAGCCAGGAATAGGAATCAGGTCTTCTGAGATCCAGTCCAGTGTTCATCCACACTGCCCCCATGCTGCCCCAGCAACATGCCCCACCTCTGCCCTGGAGGAACTCATCTAGGTTTGGTTGAAAATTTTTCATCAAAAAATGCATTTAATTAAACCAAAATTTTTGTGGGAATGTTTTAATTTGCATTGACATTTTTTGGCGTTTTCAATGACCCCTCCCCCGCAAACACTGAAATAGCTGAGAACTGAAATGATGTTGGGTGTCAAGGTTAGTTTTGCATTGTTTGGGCCCCCCACCTGACCCCTTTTCTCTCCTCTTTTCTCCTCTTTTCCCATCTTTTCTAGTTTCCATTTTGTCAGTGGAAATGGAAAAAAGGCAAGGGGAAAAGACGGGAAGTGGGGAGGGAACTGAAAACCCAAAAATAACAATTTTTTTTTTTTTAAAACAAAAATCTCTGCAGAAAATTTTCAACTTTTTTTTTTCTTTCTGCTGAAAATGCACCCTTGTTTTCACCACGTCCAGGAGCCATCTTGAGGAAAAAAGGGTAAACAATGAGGTCGCAAAATTTGCAGATGATGCAAAATTACTAAAAACAACTAAGTCGCAGGCAGACTGTGAAGAGCTACAAAAGGATCTCTCAGAACTGGGTGACTGGGCAACAAAATGGCAGATGACATTCAATGGTGATAAATCCCAACTGTTCAGATAAAATGAAGGGATCTAAATTAACTGTTACCACTCAAGAAATAGATCTTGGCGTCATTGTGGATAGTTCTCTGAAAACATCCACTCAATGTGCAGTGGCAGTCAAAAAAGCAAACAATGTTGGGAATCATTAAGAAAGGGATAGATAATAAGAGAAAATATAATATTGCCTCTATATAAATCCATGGTACGCCCACATCTTGAATACTGTGTGCAGAAGTGGTCGCTCCATCTCAAAAAAGATATATTGGAATTGGAAAAGATTCAGAAAAGGGCAACAAAATGGTTAGGGATATGGAACGGCTTCCGTATGAGAAGAGATTAATGAGACTGGGACTTTTCAGCTTGGAAAAGAGATGACTAAGGGGGGATATGATAGAGGTCTATAAAATCATGACTGGTGTGGAGAAAGTAAATAAGGAAGTGTTTTTTACTCCTGCTCATAACACAAGAACTAGGGGTCATCAAATGAAATTAATAGGCAACAGGTTTAAAACAAACAAAAGGAAGTATTTATTCACACAATGCACAGTCCACCTGTGGAACTCTTTGCCAGAGGATGTTGTGAAGGCCAAGACGAAAACAAGGTTCAAAAAAGAACTAGATAAGTTCATGGAGGATAGGTCCATCGATGGCTATTAGCCAGGATGGGCAGGGATGGTGTGCCTAGCTTCTGTTTGCCAGAAGTTGGGAATGAGTGACAGGGAATGGATCACTGGATGATTACCTGTTCTGTTCATTCCCTCTGGAGCACCTGGCATTGGCCACTGTCAGAAGACAGGATGCTGAGCTAGATGGACCTTTGGTCTGACCCAGTATGGCCATTCTTGTGTTCTTACTTTATGTTCAGTCTTCATGGGCCAGTCAATCCACCCAGTTGCAATGGTGGTTTCTGTGATGTGGATACTTGCCCACTAAGACGGGGTGGGCAAACTATGGCCCGGGAGCGGCATCCGGAAACTTCAGATGTTTTAATCTGGCCCTTGAGCTCCAGCCGGAGAGCAGGGTCTTGCTCCGCTCCATGCATGCCATGGCTCTGCATGGCTCCTGGAAGCAGCGGCATGTCCCCCCTCCGGCTCCTACGTGTAGGGGCACAGGTGGCGCTGGACACTTCCCCCGCCCCAAGCACGGCTCCCGCAGCTCCCATTGGCCAGGAACTGTGGACAGGGCAGCGCGCAGAGCCGTCTGGCTGCGCCTCTGCGTAGGAGCTGGAGAGGGGACATGCCACTGCTTCCGGGAGCTGTTTTAGGTAAGTGCTGCCCAGAGCCTGCACCTCTGACCCCCTCCTGCATCCCAACCTCCTGCCCTAGCCCTGATCCCCCTCCTGCCCTTCGAACCCATTGGTCCCAGCCCAGAGCACCCTCCTGCACTCCCAACCCCTCAGCCCCACCCCAGAGCCCGCATCCCCAGCCACAGCCCTCACCCCCCACCTGCACCCAAACACCGTGCCCCAGCCTAGAGCCCCCTCCCACACCCTGAACTCCTCATTTCTGGCCCCACCCCAGAGCCCACATCCCCAACCAGAGCTCTCACCCCCTCCCACAGCCCAACCCCCAATTTCATGAGCATTCATGGTCCTCCATACAATTTCCATATCCAGATGTGGCCCTCAGGCCAAAAAGTTTGCTCACCCCCTGCACTAAGAGATGTGCCGAGACCCACTGAATCATTTCACCCAACCCTCCAAACAGCCATCCTACAGCATCTATCTATCCTGGGTACATCCTGCCATCCCCACAGCATCTGAATGCCCCTTGGGTCCATCATTCTGATCACATACCAGCAGTTTGGAGTTTATTGGCTATGTGGTTTTCAAAGGGGTTGATTTCTTTGCAAAGTTCCCCACTGCATACAGCCTATTCCTGGTGCCTCTTTTCACAGGTGAGGAAACTGAGGCACGGAGAGGTGAAGTGATTTGCCCGAGGCTGCACAGTGAGTCAGTGGCAGAACTGGCCTCAGACCCCAGAAGTTCCTGGCCCCTTGATGTTTCATGCACTACTCAATACTGTCACTCAATAAACTGTCCCTTCCACGAGCAATAGATACCTATCCACACACCATGAATGTATCTCCATGACATAGATGCACATCCACTAGTATGGCCAACTCACCCATTCACACATCATGAGCCAGGTCCCACAAAAGCATGAGCTTATTAAACACAATACAATGCTGGGGGCTTTTCATGGGCTTTCTGGGTTTTGAGTCTTTGGGGTGGACTCGGGTCCCATTTTCCAGATTTTATCTGCAGCCACGAGGCCTAGAAACTAGCTTTTTAATAAGAGATGAGATTCTCCGGGATCTCCTGACTCCAGGAGCTGGGGCTTTAAGAGAAACACCAAATATCATGAGATTTTCTATCAAATCACAGGAGTTGGCAACATGGCTCCTGCCGCTCTCTCCCATACCACATGTGTGCTTCCCCACTAGACAGAACAAACAGCTGCCCTATTAACGCCCTGGTCCCATAGATCCATTGGGCTCCAATGAGCCATGAGCCAACTTCTCTCTGGCAGCGTGGCTGCACTGGAGTTGTGTTACTAACTAGGGCTTCCCCAGCAGACTTACTAGGGCTTCCCCAGGGACCACCCTTAATGGAAGCTCCCCGAGCAGAGGCTGCCTGTGAGGGGCTTTGCAGGGCTGGTGCGGGGGCAGGAGCTGGTTCCCATCTCCCCCAGCCTGCCCACTCCTCTGCAGGATCCCAAGGCCGCAGACTGGCTTGGGATGCAGCCCAAGGCTCTACAGTTCTCTGGCAAAGGGCTGCCAGGTTTGCAGCTAGATAAGGGATGACTTAGAGCGGATGAAATCATCAGTCCCACATTGCAGGGCCCTGGGGGAGTAGCTCTGACCCAGGTGCCAGGCTGTCCCTAGCCAATGTGCCCGATGTGTCTAAAGTCCCCACGATCCACCCTGTTATCTTATCAGCACCTATAATGTGCAGCGCTAACAGACGGGTTATCAGAAAGGACCTTTATCTCTCTGCTTTCCCCTGGCTCATTCCAGTCCCCGCTGCCTGACTCCCTTCCAAGCCTCCCGCCCCGACTGGCCCCGCTCCCAGCCCCGTTCTGGGAGCAGAAATAACCCTGCCACGGTGGACAAGCACAGCTCTACAATGGGTGGCATTGTTGACACTGCATTTCTGCTCTCATTAAGGATGACCTCACAACCCACCCTTAGCCGCTTCGCCCAGCCCCGCAGAGCAGCGAGGCTGTCTTTTGACTTGGGCACATGAATCCAAGGGGAACAGTGCGCTCATTGTAGAGCCTGGCTCTGTCCCTCTGTCCGGTGTCTTTCTACCCCCAGCACGCACATCAGGATGCTGCCAAGGACCCAGCGTGCTGGGCAACCACCAGCAGCCGCCTTTGGCCTTTGCTGGGAACCAGCATTGCATTGACTGCTCCCAGGCAGGGTCCTGTAGCTCCGGGAAGATGCTCACAGGGCGGTGAGCGGCCCCTCAGCTGCGGGCCAGGCAGGGCAGGGCAGGGAGCAGCCCAACACACGCCAAACTATCTCTTAGAGCAGCGTCTGCCTCTGCTGTCTGGCAGCACTTTTGGTCACCGTTGCATTTGCACCTGCAGCACCAGCACGTCCTCCCTGCAATTAGTCACAGTCCCCAGGACGTCTGGATTGCTGCTAACTGCCAGAGCAGTGCCCATGAAGCTGCCTCCTGCACCAGTTGGGCGCAGGAGAGGGGAGCATGAAATTAATCTGACAGGTCTATTTCACAGTTATGCTCTTATGCAATTGTACTTGGATTCTCTCTTCCGCTCTGGTAAACCAATACCCTACACCCGTCCCAGCTGGAGTTGGGGGGGAGAGGCGGAAGTGCGGGATCTGCCACGGTGGGGGAAGAGAGAAAGAGGCTGGTAGAGAAGAAGAGAGAGGGGCCTTCCCCAGCCCTAGAGATGCTCCACTGAGCGCTCGCTGAAGCAGCGGCCCTGGCTGACACCAAGCCACACAATCTGCTATGCCATCCCAACCCAAGGCTGCAGGGCCGACATGGGGGAATTGAGGTGTTTCTAACTCCAGCCTGACCAGATATGTTTTAGTGGGATCCTGCTCAGTATCAGGCATCCACACGTCCCTCCAGTGCCCTTGAGAGGAGCTCCCTGAGAGAACAAGTCCTAGCACAGCATGGGTGGCAAGTGCAGAGGGAGCTGTTGAGTGCTGTATGTGACAAGCTCACCTCCCTGCTCTCCCTGCAGGGATCGTGTGTCATGGATTCACTGGGGTCTGTGCTATGCCCCACCCTTTAAACAGTCTCCTGGGAGTAGCCTTTAGTGCGCCAGACAGACCCACAAGGGGCCATGCTGCTTCACGAGGGGAGGCCACGCAGCCTCAGTGTCTTTCAGACTGGGCCTTCAGCCTGCCACACACCTGTGTCACACCCTGAGCTCTGAGCAGCAAGTCGGAGACTGATCCCGCCTTGCAGGTGCATATGTGCAGGGACCCCAGGCAGCCCTTACAAGACAGATGGTTTCAATAGGCCCCAGGGCTACAGTGCTGGAAGCCCCAGGGTAGCTCAGGGAATGGTTCAGACTGGCGGTAAACGGGGTGCCACCAGCCACACTGCTGTTGTAACCACCTCGCCTTTCTCTCTCTGTCCCTGAGTGAGATCTCGTGTGTCTGTGAGCCCAGCTCTGCTCCCAGGCCCCGGACCCCTCTGGTCTATGGGCACGTCTACACTGCAGAACTCACCCATGGTAGTGAGTCGCAGAGCCTGGCTCAGCTGTCTCTGGCTCACAGTACAGGGCTAAAACTAGCAGAGTAAGACATCTGGACTTGGGCTGGGACCCTGGCTCCCAGCCCCTCCCCCTCGCTGGGGTTCAGCGCCTGGGCTCCCAAACCTCCCCCGCCTTCGCCAGGGTTCAGCAACCCGGCTTCAGCCCAAGCCCCAACCTCTACACTGCGATTTTTCAGCCCCGTAGCGCAAGCCCAAGTCAGCTGACTCAGGCTCTGAGACTTGCTGTCAGGGGGGTTCTGCAGTGGAGACATACCCTGGGCTCTGCAGACACAGCCCTGCTGCATTCACAGGTTCAGCCTGTCTGAGGTCCTGCTGGGAAGCGGTGCAGTTCGGGTGCAGGGATTCCCATTGTCTTTGCCAGATCCTTCCCTGCCAGGCCTTCATTCATTGCATCCATAGCACCCCGGGACCCAAATGCCTCCTGCTCTGGCCAGGAGAAGCATTTTAACCCTGCTCCATCCAGCAGGTAACAACACTCAGGCCTGTCTACACTACCACTTATGTCAGCAAACCTTATGTCGCTCCAGGGTGTGAACAAAACACATAAGTGGTAGTGTGCACAGTGCTATGTCAGTGGCCAAGTTTCTCCCACTGACATAGCTACCACCGCTCGTTGGGGTGGTTTAATTAGGTCGATGGGAGAGCTCTCTTCCGTCAGCACAGAGCATCTACACGAGAGATCTTACAGCAGTGCAGCTGCATCGGTACAGCTGTGCCCACTGTAAACTCGCTAGAGTAGACATGGCCTAAGGTGAGGGGGAGGGACCAGCTTCTGGAGGAGCCGTGAAGCCAAGGCACTCACCACTTGTGATCGTTACAGATCCCTGGGCAGACCCATGAGAGAAGGGGTGTCTGTCCAAACCCAAACTCCCCAGTGTAGGAATTCCCCCTTCACTATCAGGAGGACATGCTCTTCCTTTTCACATCCTACCTCAAGCTCTTACAGCATGTTGCAGTGCGTTGCTAAACAGCTGCCATGTTCCTCCCCAGAACTGACTGCAGGATGGTGGGCTCAGGCCTGCTTCCTGGTGGCTGCAAACGGAGCATCAGGCTTTTGGACACGGGCTCTGGAACTGGCACCCACAGGCCATTCCACTCCTGCTCTGGTGCACACAGGCCAAGCCTGCAGCTCCTGGCACCCACTGCACGGAGAAAGCAGGCAGGATGGGAGATGGGATCAAGCCGATCAGCAGCTCAGACTCTTGGTTTAAGTAGATAACGAAGCTTTAGAGCTGCTCACCTCCTTGTAACCCTTCCATTTCCCTAGTCTGCCCGCTTGCAAACTGAACTAATGTAGGAGGCAGGGCACCTCCCTGGTGCCCTACCTGGGAATCTGTGAGGGCCACACACCAGGGATTGGACAGGAAGATTCAGAGCTAGCAGCATGAACTGCTACAGCATGAGCTAAGCTATGTAGCTGGGGCAGTGACAGACCCTCGCCTATGTGGATCCGCAGAGGAGCCCTGTAACATGCCCACCAGGGGGTCACAAGTTCACAGCCAGAGGGACTGTGGTTGGCTGTGCCTCAGTTCCCTGGGTGGCATCATCCCAGCAGCCACCTGCCAGGGGAGGAGAGAAGGGATGTCTCTGAGAGGGTTGGGAAGCAGCTAAAGGCGTGCACCCTCAGTCAGGGAGTGGGCAACTCCCACACTGCAAAGCCCCCCAGCACCGGGGAAGTGACTGGCCCCTGGTGACAGGGAGCTGACTGATGAAAGCAAGATTCGATATTAATGAGGCTCACAGCCAAGAATGTTATTGCTCACATCTGCAAGGCATGGATCCAGCCCTGACTCTGTTCCCGTAGTCCTGTCCTATCATGCACTGGGCTCATCTGCCATGACCCCTCCCTGGTTGTTCCAAAGTCCTGGGGGCAGGGTGGCCTCACAGCACTGCACCCTCATTGGCAACTCACCAGGAAGGTCAAGGAGTGACTGAGCCATGAATTATAGAATCATAGGATTAGCAGGGACCTGGAGAGGTCATTTAGTCCAGTCCCCTGCACTCAAGGCAGGACTAAGTATTATCTATACCATCCCTGACAGGTGTTTGTCTAACCTGCTCTTAAAAATCTCCAATGATGGAGATTCCACAATCTCCCTAGGCAATTTATTCCAGTTCTTAACCACTCTGACAGTTAGGAAGTTTTTCCTAATGTCCAACCTAAACCGCCCTTGCTGCAATTTAAGCCCATTGCTTCTTGTCCTTTCCTCAGAGGTTAAGAACAATTTTTCTCCCTCCTCCTTGTAACAACCTTTTATGTACTTGAAAACTAGTGTGTTCCCCTCAGTCTTCTCTTTTCCAGACTAAACAAACCCATTTTTTTCAAACTTCCATCATAGGTCATGTTTTCTAGACCTTTAATCATTTTTGTTGCTCTTCTCTGGACTTTCTCCAATTTGTCCACATCTTTGCAGATATGTGGCACCCAGAACTGGACACAATACTCCAGTTGAGGCCTAATCAGCGCAGAGAAGAGCGGAAGAATTACTTCTTGTGTCTTGCTTACAACACTCCTGTTAATACATCCCAGAATGATGTTTACCTTTTTGCAACAGTGTTCCACTGTTAACTCATATTTAGCTTGTGATCCACTATGACCCCCAGATCTCTTTCCGCAGTACTCCTTCCTAGACAGTCATTCCCCATTTTGTATGTGTACAACTGATTGTTTCTTCCTAAGTGGAGCCCTTTGCATTTGTCCTTATTGAATTTTATCCTATTTACTTCTGACCATTTCTTCAATTTGTCCAGATCATTTTGAATTTGAATCCTATCCTCCAAAGCACTTGCAACCCCTCCCAGCTTGGCATTGTCCGAAAACTTTATAAGTGTACTCTCTATGTCATTATCTTTATAAGTGTACTCTCTATGCCACTGATGAAGATATTGAACAGAACCGGACCCTGAACTGATTCGTGGGGGATCCCACTCGTTATGCCCTTCCAGCATGACTGTGAACTACTGATAACTACTCTCTGGGAACAGTTTTCCAACCAGTTTTGCACCCACCTTATAGTAGCTACATCTAGGTTGCATTTCCCTAGTTTGTTTATAGAAGGTCATGTGAGACAGTATCAAAAGGTTTACTAAAGTCAAGATATACCATGTCTACTGCTTCCCCCCATCCACAAGGCTTGTTACCTCGTCAAAGAAAGCTATCAGGTTGGTTTGATATAATTTGCTCTTGACAAATCCATGCTGACTCTTACTTATCACCTTATTATCTTCTAGATGTTTGCAAATTGATTGCTTAATTATTTGCTCCATTATCTTTCTGGGCAGAGAAGTTAGCTGACTGGTCTGTAATTCCCCAGGTTGCCCTTATTTCCCTTTTAATCGATTGGCACTATATTTACCCTTTTCCAGTCTTCTGGCATCTCTCCTGTTATCCATGACTTTTCAAAGATAATTGCTAGTGGCTCAGATATCTCCTCAGTCAGCTTCTTGAGTATTCTAGGATGCATTTCATCAGGCTCTGTTGACTTGAAGACATATAACCTGTCTAAGTAATTTTGAACTTTTTCTTTCCCTATTTTAGCCTCTTCTGATCCTACCTCATTTTCACTGGCATTCACTGTTAGATGTCCAATCACCACCAACCTTCTTGGTGAAAACCGAAACAAAGAAGTCATTAAGCACCTCTGCCATTTCCACATTTTCTGTTATTGTTTTTCCCCCCTCATTGAGTAATGGGCCAACCCTGTCCCTGGTCTTCCTCTTGCTTCTAATGTATTTGTAGAATGTTTTCTTGTTACCCTTTGTCTCTAACTAGTTTGATCTTGTTTTGTGCCTTGGCCTTTCTAATTTTGTCCCTACATACTTGTGTTATTTTTTTATATTAATCTTTTGTAATTTGACCTAGTTTCCACTTTTTGTAGGACTCTCTTTTTGAGTTCCAGATCACTGAAGATCTCCTGGTTAAGCCAGGGTGGTCTCTTGCCATACTTCATGTCTCCCTTTGAAAAACTGCCAACTGTCTTCAGTTGTTTTTCCCATTAGACTTGCTTCCCATGGGAATTTACCTACCAGCTCCCTGAGTTTGCTAAAGTCTGCCTTCTTCTGAAGACAGACACAACGGTGATGGGTACGGGTGGAGAACCAGAGCAAACTGCTGGCCCCAACAGGGCCCTTCTAGGCCAGGGCTGAGGCATGCTGGAAGCTTCTCCTGGCACTGCCTGCACTGTACTGTGTCTGTGCAGAGAGACCTTCGGGCACTGGGGCTGCCAGGCCAGCAACATGTTCTTACTCCCCTAGCAGCAAGGCCTCCCACAGTGCTTGAACTCAGCACAGACAAACACAGGACAATGGGACCCAGCCCCGAAGGCTTTACAGCCTCACGCTACAAAGAGGTGCAATCTGCACCAGTCAGCACAGGGAATGTGTGGGCATTAGGATGCCCTGGCCTGGGGGCTCTAGCACTTTCCTTTCATCAGGAATCTCTAGTACAGTCTATGCAGGAGGGGTTTGGAAAGGACAGAGGAAAGTAAGGGTTGCTAGGAAGGGTGTCCCAAGCTTGGAAGTGCCATGGAAAGAAACGTGGGGCCAGGAGGGGCTAGGAGGATAGAGGGTTGGGCAGACACTTGGAAAAAGTGAGCTCAGAGGGAATGACACGGCTTAGCAAAAACAGAGTGTAATTTATAGAGGGTCACCAGCTGGAGCTGTTCCAAATGGGTTTACAAAGTGTGCTGGTCTGAGTGTGTAGGCAGTTAGTTCATTGTAGTTCTTTAGAGACGCAGTTCTGTAGACATCAGTAAAAGTTTGTTCAGTGCCTGAGGCCTGGTCTACACTAGTCGGTTATTTCAGAATTAGCCGAGTTAATTTGAAAAAAAAATGATTCCATCCACACGACCAAGCCGGTTTTTTCGATTTAAAGGGCTCTTTAATCCAATTTCTGTACTCCACCTCAGCAAGTGGAGTAGCGCTTAAATCGAGATCGCAATCCCGGGTTAAAGGTATTGTGGACTCAATTCGACGTTATTGGCCTCCGGGAACTATCCCAGAATGCTCCCTTGTGACCGCTCTGGACAACACTCTCAACTACAATGCACTAACCAGGTGGTCAGGAAAAGCCCCGGGAACTTTTGAATTTCATTTCCTGTTGGGTCACCATCAGCACAGGTGACCGTCAGCACAGTCCACTATCACAGGCGACCATGCAGAGTCCACCATCACAAGAGATCACGCAGTCCCGGATTTGCAGATGAGCTCCAGCATGGTCTGAATGGAAGGTACTGGATCTCATCGCAGGTTGGGAAGATGAATCTGTTATGGCAGAACTACAATCCAAAAAAAGGAACGCAAATACGTATGCTAAAGTCTCCAGGGCCATGACGGAAAGAGGCTACTCCAGGGACACAGAGCAGTGTCGTACAAAATCAAGGAGCTAGGCAAGCGTACCAAAAAGCCAGGGAGGCGAACAGGCACTCTGGGTCACAGCCCCATACATTCCGCTTCTACCATGAGCTGCATAATATTATGGGGGGTGATGCCACCACTACCCTACCACTGTCCGTGGACACCTGCAAGGGGGGAGTTGCACAGAGCAAGGAGGAAGAGTCATTGGAAAATGAAGAGGAGGAGGAGGACAGTGTACAGGCGGCAAGTGGGGAATCCGTTTTCCCCCCTAGCCAGGAACTATTCTTAACACTGGAGCCAATAGCCTCCCCCCACTCCCAAGGCGGGCTCCCGGACCATGACCCTGGAGAAGGTACTTCTGGTGAGTGAGAGCCTGATTGGAGCCACCCGGTGGGGGGCCTGGGGGGGAAACCCAGCCGCGCTGGGCTGTTCGCGTTTAGTTTAAAGGGCTCATCCCTGCTCAGAGTCTCATCGGAGCCACGCGGTGGGTGTTGTGGGGGTGTTGTGTGAAGTGATCATCTCAGAGAGCCCACAGGCCCTCCTTTTATATGGCAAACCCACCAGGCATTACCTGCTATGGAAAAGGGGGCCCGGCAGTTTGAAAGCACTGAAATGAATGTGGAAGAAGCAGAACCCCGCGTGCCCCTAGGGCTTACCATGGCTGCCTGTAAGCTGAATTCTGTTGCCCGGCCGTGTGTGATAGCTTACTCACACCAAAGTGGCAGGCACTTCAGTATAAAAGGCAAAATGCTAACTTGTACTGAAAGAACATGTGCTGTGTATTATGAATTGCCTGTTTCACTGAGAAAGAGTGTCCCCTTTGTTCTCTGAAATGTATCTTTTAAAATACTACCCTCCCTTTTTCTTCTCCCGCAGGTGCAAATGTTTCAACACAGCCCCTATCTACTCCGTCCCAGAGGCTGGTCCAGATTAGAAGCCAGAAAAAACGAACTTGGGACGACATATTCGCCGAGCTCATGCAGTCCTCCTGCACTGATAGGCCCTAGCTGAATGTGTGGAGGCAAACAATTACGGAGTCCCGTAAAGCATTACAGGAACACGAAGAGAGGAGGGACGCGCGTGATGAGAGCAGGCAGGATGCTGTGGTCAAGCTCATGGGGGAGCAAACTGACATGCTGCACTGTATAGTGGATCTAATGCGGGAAAGGCAGCAAGACTACAGACTGCCACTGCAGTCCCTGTATAACCGCCCTCCCTCCTCCCCAAGTTCCATAGCCTCCTCACCCAGACACCCAAGAACATGAGGGGGGAGGCTACGGGGACCCACACACTCAACCCCAGAGGATCGCCCAAGCAGCAGAAAGCTGGCATATGCGAACTTTTGATTTGGTTTCTGGACTTGTCCTTCCCTCCTCCTCCACCCCCCTAACCCAATACTCCCCCCCTCCTCAGTCTACCTTCTGATTTCTCTCAATGTGTTGTGCAACAAATAATAGTTTTTAAACAATTGTGACTTTATTTCTTTTCTTATATATAAGGGGCGGGTAACTTCAAGAGAAACAAACACAACTGTCACACCATATCCTGGCCAGTCCCACGCTGATGTCGGTGAAATGTCCCTTGTGATCCACCAGTGCTTGCAGCACCATGGAAAAGTACCCCTTGTGGTTTATGTACTGGCTGCCCTGGTGTACCAGGGCCAAGATAGGGATATGCGTTCAGTCTATCGCCCCGCTGCAGTTAGGGAACCCCAGCACAATAAAACCATCCACAATGGTCTGCACATTTCCCAAAGTCACTACTCTTGATAGCGGCTGGTCAATGATTGCGTTGGCTACTTGCAGCACAGCAGCCTCCACAGTAGATTTGCCCACTCCAAACTGATTCCCGACTGACCGGTAGCTGTCAGGCGCTGCAAGTTTCCACAGTGCTATGGCCACTCGCTTCTCAACTGTGAGGGCTGTTCTCATTTTGGTGTCTTTGAGCTTCAGGGCAGGGGACAGCAAGTCACAAAGTTCCATGAAAGTGGCCCTACGCATACGAAAGTTTCGCAGCCACTGGGAATCATCCCAAACCTGCAACATTATGCAGTCCCACCAGTTTGTGCTTGTTTCCCGGGCCCAGAATCGGTGTTCCACAGCATGAACCTGGCACAACGCCACCATGATCTCCCCATCGCCACATGCCGTGCTTCTAGGAACGTCTGTGTCCCTGTCCTCATCAGTATAGTAATTGTGCTGTCGTCACTTCCTCACCCGGTTTTGCAGGTACTGTACATACTGCTGAATAATGTGCGAGGTATTTACAATGGTCAAAACTGCAGTGGAGATCTGAGCGGGCTCCATGCTTGCTGTGCTATGGCACCTGCATGGGTAATCCTGGAAAAAGGGCGCGAAACTTAGGAGAGCTGTTCGGTTCAAGATGGCCGATAAAAGGAGGGAAAAGGTTGTCTTCTGTAGCTTTCACGGAGGTGGGAAGCTCATTAGTGCTGCAAGAGCGGGAGAGCAGAGTTTGCGGCAGAAGCTGTGCTGCTCAGTTCACGGTGGCCGAAAAAAGGGGGGAAATGGTTAGATAAAAGAGTAGATAGAAAGACGAGAGGACATGCGAGATGGATTCATAGTACCAGGAGACAGGCGGTGCACCACACTGCACCTTCTGCTGGCAGGATGGCATCTGCTGTAGTTTTCATGGAGGGAGGAGCAAGTGATGACACACACCCAGAAACACCTGCGAGAATGTTTTTGCTCCATTATGCACTGGGAGCTTAACCCAGAATTCCAATGGGCGGCGGGGACTGCGGGAACTGTGGGATAGCTACCCACAGTCCACTTCTCCGACATTCTATGCTAGCCTCGGTACTGTGGACGCATTCCACCTAATTCACGTGGGGACACACAACACTGAATGTATAAACTCGCTTCTGAAAATTCAAATAGAATAATTTCAAATTAATTTCATACTGTAGACGTACCCTGAGGCTCTGTGACTGGATCATTACATAGCTAGAGAGCTGTTGGCTACCAAACACAATCACATGGTGTCAGCAGCGTCTTGCACAGTGTTTTATAGCTCTCCAAACAGTCCCTTATGAATCATCCCATGCACCTGGGAGTGGGCTCAGGATTATCCTCCCCATTTTGTGTAGGGGGAAAATGAGGCAGAGAGCAGCAAAGTGACTTGCCCAGGGCTCTAGAAGAAGTCAGAATCACAGCCATGATTACACCATAGGCGTTCCTGGCTTCCAAACCTTGCCCTCAGTAAAAGGGAAGCTTGACCTGATGGAGAGAGAGGGGGAACAGCCAGTGCCCTGGGCGTTGGCAATGGAAGGACTGACGACAAGAGTAACTCGCTTATATGTGGCATCCTTCAGCCAGCATCCACCCCAGACCTTCACAAACCGCACCCTACCTGTGTGAGAGTAAGAATTGACAGATGGGAATACAGAGACTAAGGCCTGACTTTTCACAAGTGGCTCCTGATTTTGAGTTCCTGGCCTCGGCCACCCTCTGCTGAATTTTCAGAGGTGACAATGTTTGTGAGAGCTGCAGGAGATCAGCACTTCCTGCAAACCAGGCTCCAAGCATTTCCTCTCAAGCCCACAGAATTAGAGGCTACTTGTGACAATGTGAGTCTGATTGATGTACTACCAGGTGAGTGCTCAACTGGTTGAAACACCATATCCAAAGAGTAATTATTAAACTGGGAGAGCATGTCTAGTGGGGTCCTGCAGGGGTCAGTCCTGGGTCTGATACCATTCAACATTTTTATTAATGACTTGGATAACAGAGTGGAAAGTCTGTTTATAAAATCTGCAGATGACCCCAAACTGGGAGGGGTTGCAGCACACTGAAGGACAGGATTAGAATTCCAAACAACCTGCAGCACTTTAGAGGACAGGATTAGAATTCAAAACAATCTTGACAAATTGGAAACTTGGTTTGAAATCAACAAGATTAAATTCAATAAAGACAAGTGCAAAGTACTTCACCGAGAAAGGAAAAATCGAATGCACAACTACAAAAAGGGAAATAACTGGCTAAGTGGTCGTACTGCTGCAAAGTTGATCAAAAGCTGAATATGAGCCAACCATGGGATGCAGCTGCAGAAAAGGATCATATCATTCTGGAATGTACTAACAGGAGTGTCGTATGTAAGACATGGGAGATAATTGTCCTGCTTTGCTGGGCACTGGTGAGGCCCCAGCTGGAGTCCTGGGTCCAAGTCTGAGCACCACGCTTTAGGAAAGATGTGGACAAATTGGAGAGAGTCCAGGAGACAGCAACAAAAATGATAAACAGATTTAGAAAACCTGAGTTATGAGGAAAGGTTAAAGAAAATGGGCATGTTTAGACTTGAGAAAAGAAGGCTGAGAATATGTGAAGAGCTGTTATAAAGAGGATGGTGATCAATTGTTCTCCATGTCCACTGAAGGCAGGACAAGAAGTAATGGGCTTCATCTGCAGCAAGAGAGATTTAGGTTAATTAGGAAAAGCTTTCTAACTATACTGATAGTTAAGTAGTGGAATAGGTTACCAAAGGAGGTTCTGGAATCCCCGTCCTTGTTTTTTTTAAAAAACACGTTGGACAAACATATATCAGGGATAGTCTTGGTATGTTTGGTCCTGCCTCAGCGTGGGGACGGGGGAGAATGGTCTAGATGACCTCTCGAGGTTCCTTCCAGCCTTACAAGTCTATGATTTTGCAAGCCAGTGGGAGATCCGGTAAGAGAACCCAGGAGTCCTGGCTTCCAGGCCTCTGTTCTAACCACTAGGCAACATACCTAAGGAAACAAACAACCAAAACTAATGACTATTTTGAAACTCTGGGCACAGTTTATGGTGTAACTCCTTGGGGCTTCACCAAGGATGGATTTAGCTTTGGGTATTATTGCAACAACTGAACTACAGGGAGTGGTGAGGAAAGTAAGGACTATTTCCCTGTTTCCAAGCATCTTTCACAATACCTGATACCTCTCACAAGCTGCTCTTTAACTTTTATCACACTTTGTAAATCCATGAATCTCCTGGCAGGCAGATGAGTGACTTTCATTAACCCCAAGATTAAGTGATTTGCTCAAGGCCATGGAGGGGGCGTGACAGCGCCCGGGCCCCTGGCTCCCAGGCACGTGCTCAGATCACTAAGGCACTGCTACCAAATTCCCAGCACCGGAGAGTGTGAACTGCAAACAGCTGAGCAGCCGGAGAACATGAGTGCACTAGGGATGAGCGGAGCATGGCACTGAGGGGTTGAAAGGCAGCCAGGGAAAGATTGCAGCAGCAAAGGAGTGCCAGCGTGTGCCCCAAGCGCTGGTCATTCCCTAGTTCCCTGCAAAGGGGTGGGCATCCTGTCTCTGCTCTCTTGTAATCCCATGTCTGGCAGCCTGTAGAAGAGATTCTGCAGCTGTTGGGGCAGCTGATTGATTGGAAGCTCTGGGGCACTATGGGTCTGCATAGCACCTAGCACGGTGAGGCCCTGATCTTGCACCTGTGACCTGTCAGCTGATCCCCCCCAGTTGGGGTTAAGGGAGGGCAGCTGCCCCTGTTAGGCTGGAGTTAGCAGAATTTCTGAGGGAAGAAGCCTAAGGAGAGCAGCAAGTGGGAGCAATGGGGGAGAACTGATCCAAGCTGGGGAGCCCTGATGAGTGCAAGGCTCAAGCAGTGACCCCTAGGGGCAGGGGTGAACCAGCTGGGTCAGGGGACACCATGCCCAGAAGCTAGAGGGTTGTTTTGGGAGGGTGGACCCCCATGAGCGGGAGGCTGGGAGAGCGGGATCTGGGATTGCAGTGCTGCTATTGACTCTTGGGTGGTGTCTTGGAGGGGGTGTTCCTGGAGAGGGGAATAGGAAAAACCTGCTGTTACTCTCGGTGTGTATTGTAGGAATGGGAGAGGTGCTTTACCACAAGGCTTTTGAGGCAGCACAGAATAAATTATGCCCAGAGATGGGCATTGTATCAGACACTTCCTTTTGTGGGTGGAAGAGAGGGGAAACTGAGGCAGGCACACCTGGGTTCTTCTAGAGGCTGCCTAGGGTGGTGCCTTGTCACGGGCCCTGTTGAAAAGGCTGCATCCCTCTGCTGGTGGCGGATCCGACCGTAGAACTGTCTTTGCATTTGTCTCCTCACACAGGGAGCAGCTCACGCCCTTTCCCTGCAACAGGACTTTCAGTTGAGGGTGTGGGGAGAAGGGCAGTAAACTCCCAGGGAAAGCGCAGGGTGTGCATCACCTGCAGCAGCTCTGAGTACCCAGTGGCTGCTGCCCGCATGCTCAGACCTTTAAATGGAGGAGCCCAGAAAGGAATAAAAGGCCCCACTGGCCAGGAGAAAACTGCTGACTGGTGCAGTTGTTATGGGACGAAGGAGCCGGTAACATGTATCTTGGAGACGGCCAGACTTGGAGTCAGGAAGGGATGTCCCTCTAGAGCACATGGGCAGGGACTGTGAGGGGCTGGCCTCCCTTGTCTCTCTTTACTGTGGGGGGATGATCCACCCCCCAACCCACCCATACTGTCTCTTAGGGCTGAGCTGAACCTCCCTCCATGTGGGCCCATAGATTTCAAGGGGGCTAAACACAACCCCAGGAAGGGGTAGGCAGAAGGGGGCTCCAAGCAACTAGGAGCACAGGAACTTCCCAGGTGGATCGGAGCCAGGAGTCCAGCTCATCCAGTATCCTGCCACCATGAGTGGCTGGTGCCAGCTGCTCTAGAGGAAGGGGCAAGACTCCCCGTAGAGCCCGATTATGGGGAAATTTGCTCCCAGGGACAGCGCCTGAGCACATTTTCATCAGCCCCGTCCCAGCCCCCGGTTCTCTCTCCGCTCTGAGATTGGAGCGGCCTTTCCCCTGACAGCCCGGTGATGGTGCGCAGGGCTGCGGGGGAGCATTGGCTGAAGCCCCTTGGGATGGATTGGGTCTCACAGGGGGTCAACTTTGCAAAGGCACTTTTGGCCACCGTTGCATTTGCACCTGCAGCACCAGCACGTCCTCACCGCAGTGAGTCACAGTCCCTATCTGTTAGGCTTTTATGTGGGTAACCCCCACAACCAATGACTGCAAGGATGGGGCTGCTGGGGGCACAGAGAGGCTGGCAGGGGGCTGGCAGGGTGGGAGGCCCTGCTGGATAATCTGTTCTTTCTCTCTTTCTGTGTCCTTTGGTCTGTATTCATAGCTGGGGGCACATGTAGCTTGTGCAGACCAAGGAATGCCCCTGCCAACCACTGTCAGCCTTGCCCATATATGTATCCGTGTGGCAGGGACTCACTCAGGGGCAGAGCATCCCCTGGGGATCTTTGTTCTTCAGTTGCTCTTCGGACAATGATGGCGGCAGTGCAGAGCTGCCCTTGTACTTCCAACAGGGCTGGCCTGCCATTCCCCTTCACCTCTTTTTTCCTCTCACCGCAAACACCAGCTGAGGAACTGCCAGGGAAGCCATCCGCAGGGCATACGTTTAATTGGTGCTGCTAAGCCCAGGGACTCTGCCACGCAGGCTTGAGCACCATCTACCAGCATGTTATCTATGAACTGACGGTTTACATATCTTCAGCCTCTCTGGTAGCAGGAAATCAGGTCACATGGCATATGAGATGGTTTGTATCAGCCATGCAGAGTCTGGGTCATTGCACTGCAGAACCTAGCCAGAGCTGGCCCACTCCTGGCCCTGGCCAAAGAAGATGGGCATGCAGCTCTCTGGCCCCTGGACGTACTGTGGCTGCTATGCTGCATGGAGCGGTGGGTCGCCATGCTGTGCAAACCGAGAGCAGCAAGCCGCACTATCACCACAACCCTGCTATGACCCTGCGAACCAGGGGCCCCAAAGCTTTGCGTTACAGGGAGTGCCTGTCTGAGCCTGTGCAAGGTCCCACCCCCTGCTCCACAACCCACACTTCTGTAATAGACCCTTAACTCTGGCTGAGTTACTGACATCCTCACATCATGGGTTAAAGACTTCAAGTTACAGAGAATCCACCATTTACACTAGTTTAAACCTGTGAGTGACCCATGCTCCACGCTGCAGAGGAAGGTGAAAACCCCACAGGGTCTCTGCCAATCTGACCTGAGGGAAAATTCCTTCCCAACCCCAAATATGTTGATTGGTTAGACCCGGAGCATGTGGGTGAGACCCACCAGGAAGACACCTCGGGAAGAATTCTCCGTAGTAACTCAGAGCCCTCCCCATCCAGTGTCCCATCACTGGCTGTGGATTAGTCACCTGTCACCAGGAAGAAGGGGCCGTTGCTGAGACAGGAGTCCTCGCCGAGCACAGCATGCGAGCTGGGCTGGGTGGGTTGTCCCTGCCTCTGTTGCACACCTGGGGGCTCAATCCCATTTTTACAGCCCCCACACCTACGTTGCTGTGCTAATAAAGGCCTAGGAATGGACTAGAACCGGGCTCTGCCTGGAGGTATCAGACTGTTGCTCTTTGCTGCCACTGTGAGGATAGAGTGGGGAAAGCGGTGTGGGTGCAGAGTAGTAAAGAAAGAAAGGACTTGACTGCCACCTGCTGGGCAACACTCTTGTGTCGTTTTAAGCCAGGAAGCGCTGACCATTAGCTGCGTCTCAGGGAATATGGACACTAGGACCAGGGCCGGCTCCAGGTACCAGCGCAGCAAGCAGGTGCTTGGGGCGGCCAACGGAAAGTGGTGGGACGTCCGGGTCTTTGGCGGCAATTTGGCGGCAAGTCCCTCAGTCCGCCGAATTGCCGCCAAAGAATGAAGCAGCAGTGGTAGAGCTGCCGCCGAAGTGCCAACGATCAAGGCTTTTCCTCCCACCCACCCCCCCCCCAGCCACTTGTGAATTTTTCCCTGACTACAAGCGCTATGGCAGAACGGCAACACTGCGTCGCTCTGGAGTAGATACTTGCTACAGCGATGGAAGAGGTTTTCCCATCAATAAAAAGAACAGGAGTACTTGTGGCACCTTAGAGACTAACAAATTTATTAGAGCATAAGCTTTCATGGACTACAGCCCACTTCTTCGGATGCATATAGAGTGGAATAAATATTGAGGAGATATATATACACACATACAGAGAGCATAAACAGGTGGGAGTTGTCTTACCAACTCTGAGAGGCCAATTAAGTAAGAGAAAAAAAACTTTTGAAGTGATAATCAAGATAGCCCAGTACAGACAGTTTGATAAGAAGTGTGAGAATACTTACAAGGGGAGATAGATTCAATGTTTGTAATGGCTCAGCCATTCCCAGTCCTTATTCAATCCTGAGTTGATTGTGTCTTGTTTGCATATCAATTCCAGCTCAGCAGTCTCTCGTTGGAGTCTGTTTTTGAAGTTTTTCTGTTGTAAGATAGCCACCCGCAGGTCTGACATTGAATGACCAGACAGGTTAAAGTGTTCTCCCACTGGTTTTTGAGTATTATGATTCCTGATGTCAGATTTGTGTCCATTAATTCTTTTGCATAGAGACTGTCCGGTTTGGCCAATGTACATGGCAGAGGGGCATTGCTGGCACATGATGGCATATATCACATTGGTAGATGTGCAGGTGAACGAGCCCCTGATGGTATGGCTGATGTGATTAGGTCCTATGATGATGTCACTTGAATAGATATGTGGACAGAGTTGGCATCGGGCTTTGTTACAAGGATAGGTTCCTGGGTCAGTGGTTTTGTTCAGTGATGTGTGGTTGCTGGTGAGTATTTGCTTTAGGTTGGGGGGTTGTCTGTAAGCGAGGACAGGTCTGTCTCCCAAGATCTGTGAGAGTAAAGGATCATCTTTCAGGATAGGTTGTAGATCTCTGATGATGTGCTGGAGAGGTTTTAGTTGGGGGCTGAAGGTGACAGCTAGTGGTGTTCTGTTATTTTCTTTGTTGGGCCTGTCTTGTAGGAGGTGCCTTCTGGGTACTCGTCTGGCTCTGTCAATCTGTTTTTTCACTTCAGCAGGTGGGTATTGTAGTTTTAAGAATGCTTGATAGAGATCTTGTAGGTGCTTGTCTCTATCTGAGGGATTGGAGCAAATGCGGTTATATCTTAGAGCTTGGCTGTAGACAATGGATCGTGTGGTGTGTCCTGGATGGAAGCTGGAGGCATGTAGGTAAATGTAGCGGTCAGTAGGTTTCCAGTATAGGGTGGTATTTATGTGACCATCGCTTATTAGCACAGTAGTATCCAGGAAATGGACCGCTTGTGTGGATTGATCTAGGCTGAGGTTGATGGTGGGATGGAAATTATTGAAATCATGGTGAAATTCCTCAAGGGCTTCTTTTCCATGGGTCCAGATGATGAAGATGTCATCAATGTAGCGCAAGTAGAGTAGGGGCGTTAGGGGACAAGAGCTAAGGAAGTGTTGTTCTAAGTCAGCCATAAAAATGTTGGCATATTGTGGGGCCATGCGGGTACCCATAGCAGTGCCGCTGACTTGAAGGTATATATTGTCCCCAAATGTGAAATAGTTGTGGGTGAGGACAAAGTCACAAAGTTCAGCCACCAGGTTAGCTGTGACATTATCGGGGATACTGTTCCTGATAGCTTGTAGTCCATCTTTGTGTGGAATATTGGTGTAGAGGGCTTCTACGTCCATAGTGGCCAGGATGGTGTTTTCTGGAAGATCACCGATGGATTGTAGTTTCCTCAGGAAGTCAGTGGTGTCTCGAAGATAGCTGGGATTGCTGGTAGCGTAGGGTCTGAGGAGAGAGTCCACATAACCAGACAAGCATGATGTTAGCCAATGCCTGAGATGATGGGGCGTCCAGGATTTCCAGGTTTATGGATCTTGGGTAGCAAATAGAATACCCCTGGTCGGGGTTCTAGGCATGTGTCTGTACAGATTTGTTCCTATGCTTTGTCAGGGAGTTTTTTTAGCAGATGGTGTAGTTTCTTTAGGTAATCCTCAGTGGGATCAGAGGATAATGGCCTGTAGAATGTGGTGTTAGAGAGCTGTCTAGCAGCCTCTTGGTCATATTCCAATTTATTCATGATGACGACAGCACCTCCTTTGTCAGCCTTTTTGATTATGATGTCAGGGTTGTTTCTGAGGCTGTAGATGGTGTTGTGTTCAGCATGGCTGAGGTTATGGGGCAAATGATGTTGCTTTTCCACAATTTCAGCCTTTGCACATTGACAGAAGCAATCTATGTAGAAATCCAGTCTGTTGTTTCGACCGTCCAGAGGAGTCCACGCAGAATCCTTTTTTTTGTAGTGCTGGTAGGGGGGATTCTGTGGGTTAGTATGCTGTTCAGAGGTATGTTGGAAATATTCTTTGAGTCGGAGACGTCCCATCAATGTAGTTAACCCACATCTTCAAGAGGTGGTAGCTAGATCGCTGGAAGAATTCTTCCATCGACCTAGGGATGTCTTCGCTGGGGCTTAGGTCAGCTTAGCTACCTCTCACAGGGTTGTGAATGTTTCACACCTCGAGCGATGTAGTTAGCTCAGCTTAAGTTTTAGGTGCAGACCGGACCATAGTAACTTCTTGGGATAAGAGAGAAAAATTCAAAGTTAAGGCTACCTGGAAAAGCCCAAGCAAACCTCCATTGTCAACTGGTGATGCAGTGCTGATGCTCCCCAGATAACCTTAACACTGACCTCTTCACCCTGGCGGAAAGAGCAAAGGGGACAGGCAGCATCTCTCTGCGGTGTAACAGATTTTGAGGACTCCTGTGAGAAATTCACTGACTGTAGGTATAGCTGAGCACAGAGTCGGGTCTATGAACTCCAGCAAGCATGCACAAGTATAGCTCACAGCAGAGTCAAAAGAATCTGATCTTGAAGAATCCCTAGAGCCTGCAGCTGCCGGGTTGACCCCAGGGCGTGAGGAGATATTTAAAGGTACAGCTGCTCTGCAGCTGGAGGTGGAATTTCCAGCTTTGGGTGAAGGTACAAGCGCTAGTCTGATCAAGCTAGTGTGCTAGAAAGATCAGCGTAGCCCCAGCAACATGGGCAGAAAGACGGGCTAGGCCTACATACCTAGAGTATCCGAGGGGTTTGTATGTGTGGGGGTAGTAGCCCGAGCCGCCCCAGCACTGCTGTAGCTTTGCTGCTATTTCTAATAATCTAGGTCAATTGGAGCTGGTGCGTGTATGTCTATCCGAGCTGGCCATTACCCCTGCAGCTGCAGTGTGGCCCTACCCTAAGATACACGGGACTCGAACCATAATGGGCTTTGTAGCTCATTGGGCCCACAGTGGGCACTGGAGCCTTGTGATGTCCTCAGAACCGAACAGGAAGTGGGAGCAACCCATGGAGCTCCATGTGTGAAACCCCACAGAGCCAGGCAGCATGGAGAGGTCAAGTCCTAATCTCTGGGGGCTCCTCAGACTAGTGCCCAGCAGTTATCTAAGCCAAGGAGAATGAGGCGTATTTCCCCATTTCCATGTGACATGCACAATTCCCCACCCCTCTCACAAACTGCTCTTTAATCTTTATCACACATTGTAAATCCATGAATCTCCTGGCAGGCAGATGAGTGACTTTCATTAACCCCAAGATTAAGTGATTTGCTCAAGGCCATGGAGGGGGCGTGACAGCGCCAGGGCCCCTGGCTCCCAGACCTGTGCTCAGATCACTAAGGCACTGCTACCAAATTCCCAGCACCGGAGAGTGTGAACTGCAAACAGCTGAGCAGCCGGAGAATACGAGTGCGCTAGGGATGAGCGGAGCATGGCACTGAGGGGTTGAAAGGCAGCCAGGGAAAGATTGCAGCAGCAAAGGAGTGCCAGCGTGTGCCCTAAGCGCTGGTCATTCCCCAGTTCCCTGCAAGCAGGTGGACATCCTGTCTCTGCTTTCTTGTAATCCCATGTCTGGCAGCCTGTAGAAGAGATTCTGCAGCATGTTGGGGTAGCTGATTGATTGGAAGCTCTGTGGGGCACTATGGGTCTGCACAGTGCCTAGCACAGGGGGGTCCTGCTCTTGGCTGGGCTTTGTCACAAGGTGGCACCTGGCCCTTTAAGAGGGAAGAGGCTAGTGTCCCTGTGACTAATTTGTTGACCCTCCAATTGGGATTAAGAGAGGACAGCTGGGTGAGAACTGCCTGAGATTAGAGGAGATGGGGAGCAGCTGGAGACAGAGGAGCGCTGGTGAACAGTGTTTGGCAGAGACACTAGGGTAGTACAGGGAACCTGGGAGAGAAAGTGGGGACCTGGTGGGAGCTAGAAGAGAATGGTTGGCTGGAACTGACCAAAGCTGGGCCCTCCTGAGGAGCAGATGTCTTGGGAGAAGGCTCTGGGAAAAGGGGAAGAGCAAACTTGGACTAGGGAGGCTAGGACAGATACCAGAAGCAAGAGGGTTGTGGCTGGAGGGTAGATCCCCTGATGCAGGTGTAGGGCTGGCAGGCAGAGAGGGCTGAGGACTGGAATGCTGTGGGGAGCTCTCTCCTAGCAGACCTGACTTGGGGCTGTGGGAGACGAGTCCTGAGACTGGTCTCCCTTGGCTGGAGGGGTCAAATGGCGTGCTGGTAGATGCTCACATGGGTGACCTGGAAGTGATCATAGAATCATAGAATATCAGAGTTGGAAGGGACCTCAAGAGGTCATCTAGTCCAACCCCCTGCTCAAAGCAGGACCAATTCCCAGCTAAATCATCCCAGCCAGGGCTTTGTCAAGCCGGGCCTTAAAAACCTCCAAGGAAGGAGACTCCACCACCTCCCTAGGTAACGCATTCCAGCGTTTCACCACCCTCCTAGTGAAATAGTCTTTCCTGATATCCAACCTGGACCTCCCCAGCATGGGAAACTGCTGTGGTTCAGGTTACTGTGGGAATTGGAGACTGGTTTTACTACAAGGGTTTGGGGGAACTACTGTGCTGGTGGAGATGAATAAGTTGTGCCCAAAGGTGGGAGGTTGTACTAGATGCTGTGAGACTTTGCTCCATTCATGGATGAAGGGAGGGAAAACTGCGGCAGACACACCTATTCTGCTGTAGCCTGCCACAGGAGGGCACTCAAGGAGGAGCCACCAATGGCAGGGCCTCTAATCTACTGTAACACAGCTAATAACTTTGGCCTGGGTCTCTGGCAGACCTTTAAATAGCAGTCGTGTCTTTTTAGCCTCCTGCACAGCTGCATAGAATGAAAGCTACCTACAGATCTCACACTCATGCTTCCTGACCACCTGACTGTAGGTAGCACAGACAATTAGCTAGACAAGGGCTTGTGGCTCAGGGGAGGGATCCATTCATGCAGTTTGCTTAAAAACAAACCAACATTTCTCTTCAAGGTAAAAAAAAAAAATGCATTAGGGGCAAGAAATGGCCGGCTCCTCCCATCAAACCTCAGTGGTTCTGCTGGCATTATACAGTCAGCAATCCTCCTGTGCCAGCCAGATAGCTGGGCTGGGGAAAAGAGCCCTGATTGCTGACTCGCTCTTTGTATTGTGAGGGGGAGCTGCCAGATGTTTGCAGTTGATACACCGGGGTCCGGTGTACATATACAATGGGCATCACAGCCCCTCTGGCTGCGATAAAGCCTGTGTGAAAGGAATGGCAGCATGGCATGTGGGCAGAGGGCTGGGGTGCAGATCAGTCACTGACAGGAGTCTGGCCTAGTGGACAATGCTGAACTGAGCACTTCTTTGGAAGCAGCTCCAAGATTTTCCAGTACCTGTTTGCTAACAGCATGGTAAAACCCTGCCCTGGAGGTGGGGCTGCCCTGGGGTGAATCATGGGATTACCTACCAGAGCCATCCTGCTAGCAGAGGGCAGGAGGGCTCCAGTTGGGCACTGGGCAGGGGCATGTTGCTTCCCTAAGACAGCAGCAGACGCATGTGCTGGCTGGAGGGGATGGCAAACCATGCTCCTTGGGGCATGGTGGGCCAGCCAGCTTGGTGCCCATCCCTACAGGTGTCTTGAGCACTCGGCTGGATTCCTGCTTTGCTGGAGCAGAGGACAGGAGGGACAGAGTCTCTCTCCCCACCAACGCACCTGCTCATTGAGGCAGGGTTGGCACAGATCCGGAAGGCAGGGCAGTGGTTCACTGGGGCTGATTCCTGCTCTACCAGGGTAAATCAGGACTAAATGCACCAAAGTCTATGGGTTACACCTCAGTGGGAGCGAGAGGACAGCCAGGCCTGGGTTTAGAGAGGGAGTGGGGTAGGGGGAAAGACCCATGGAAAACAAACGCCTCTGTGTGGTGCTGAAGTCCCAGAGTGGGTGCTCAGTGCTGGCCTCACTCTGCTCCCACTGAAGTCAATGGTAAAACTCCCCTGGCTGTCCATGGCAGCTGTGCTAGACAAGTGCTGAGGACCCCACCCTATTGTTAAACCAGAGCCATCTCTCCTGCTCATGGGGCCTGATCCAGCCCTGCCTCCCCGAGAGCCTGGGTGCAGCAGAAGTTGTGACAGTTTTTGTGGCTCCCAGGGAAGGGGCACCTCTTATGCACTGATGAGCTCAGCTCCCTTGAGACTCCCTGCACTTCAGGGCCTGGGACTGGGAGGGGCACAGCTGGTGGCTCTACGCCAATGCACACCCCTGCAAAATCCCTGCATGGCCAGTTCCACTGACTAGCTAGTTCCACCCTCCACTGTGGAGCTAGTGGGATCTCTATGGAGACATGAAATGTGTTAACCCTTTGGAGCCTGGACACCCAACACAGCACTGACTTGCCTGGAAAACCCGGGTGTTTCTATGGTTGTGGTCAGTGTTGTAGCCATGTTAGCAGAGCCGACTCTAGGCACCAGCAAAACAAGCTGGTGCTTGGGGCGGCACATTTTTAGGAGCAGCATGGCCGGCGCCAGAATGCCGCCCTTAAAAATGTGCCCTGGCCGCCCTAGCTCACCTCCGCTGCTGCTGCCATGGCGCGCGAAACAGCTGATTTGCGCACCGCTACTCGCCCTCCCTCCCAGGCTTGGCACCTGGGAGGGAGGGGGAGAAGCGGCGCCCGCGCCGCGGCCACTCGGAGTCTCCCCCTCCCTCCCAGGCTCTCAAACCAGGGAGGGAGGGGGAGATCCCGAGCGGCCGTTTCGCGCGCCGCTGCTCCCCCTCCGTCCCAGACTTGAGAGCCTGGGAGGGAGGGGGAGAAGCTGCGCCCGCGCCGCTGCCACTCGGAGTCTCCCCCTCCCTCCCAGGCTCTCAAACCTGGGAGGGAGGGGGAGACTCCGAGTGGCCGTGGCACGGCGCCGCTTCTCCCCTTCCCTTGCTCCCTCCCTCATAGGCTTGAGAGCCTGGGGGGAGGAGGCAGGGCTGGGGATTTGGGGAAGGGGCAGAGTTGAGGCGGGGCCGGGGGTGGGGTAATTAAATAAGGGGGGGGGCAAAATTGTTTTTGCTTTGGGCGGCAAAAATCCTAGAGCCGGCCCTGCATGTCAGTCCCAGGATATTAGAGAGACAGGTGGGGGAGGTAATATCTTTTATTGGACCAACTTCTGTTAGTGAGAGAGACAAGCTTTCGAGCTAAACAAAGCTCTTCCTGAGGAATCATTTTGACTTTCTCATTTCATTTCAATAAGCTAAAAATGTTTTGACTTTATCCCTTGTATGATAGTAATTGTAATACATTATTACATTATGCTGCTTATATTCAGTATTTTATACTGGAATATTCGTTTTAATGCTATCTTTATACAGTATGTTGAAGTGTAAATATAACCTGTAGATGGTATCAAAACAAAATGATTCAATGTTATTTAAACAAAATGTTTCTGCATTATCCAAATTAAACTTTTCAGTGTTTCTGAATCAAATTTTGGGGGGAGGGAATTCTGTCTTGTGAAAACTTTCCAAACTTTGACTTTTTGTTCCAATTCAAAATGAAAACAAATGTTGGCATTTCCTGCAGATGGAAGTTCTGTTTTTCGGCCAGTTCTACTAAGCATGTTATTCTGGGGGATCGACCAAATTCCAACCAAAGCCAATTCCATGACCATTCCCTCAGTCACAGGAATCATTCCCTGGCCTATTTGCTCAGGCCCTTGTGGAGGGGGCATGCAGTTGGACTAGGAGCATTTGTCCATGGAGCCGGACAGCTGATTGCATGGGGAACTGGCCTATCCGTGGATCCCCAAGAGGGTTAGTGCAAGTGCTTGGAAGGTTACACAGGGGAGCAGCTAAACAGTTGGCCTGTGTTGGGGGAAATGCTCCCTGCCAACTTCAGCTCTGCACTTGACTGGCTTTGTCAGAAATAAATCATGAAAGGGGAAGTAACGAGTCAGGAATCAGACTGTGCTCGATACGGAGAATCTCTTGATCAAAATGCCCAGATTGCTTTGTCAGCAGTTCTGCCATCACAGCGCGAGAGGATGCCTTGTGGCAGCGCATTGCCGTGCATGAGGGGGCAGATTTGCTTTTATGTCTTTAACATCACAAGCTAATGGCCCATCAGTGTTTCACAGCCTGCCCAATAAATTGATTCCTGCACTTTTAGGCACTCTTTGAGCAACTTTAGTCTGGGGGAGGGCCTGGGGCTATTTGTCTTATTAAACAGGAGACTCCTGCAATGTATCTGACACCAGGTCATTTGTTTGCTTGTGTGGATATTACCTGCAGGTAGTAGATTTTGCACCTAAGGAATGATTCAGCCAGGACTTTTTACACTAGAAAGCTGTGCTACTGATATAATATAACCCCTTACATGGCACAGTAATATCAGTATAAAGGTGTTTCATACTGGTATAGCTATTCCAGTATATGTCACTCTATACCACTATGATTGCATCCCCATTAGAACTCTTACCAGTATAACTATTTCAGTAAAAAAAAACAAATCACATTAGTAACTGATATATCTATGCCAATAAAACTTTCAAATGTAGATTAGGCCTTAGGTAGTGAATATATTTTTACTGGTGCTATGCACAGTTTCTAAGAAGAATTGCACAACAACTGGCAACAAGCATTTCTTCAAGATCTAGCTGCCTATGCATTCTGTTAAATAGACTTTGTAAGACTACTTGGGATAGCACTATCTAGTGACTCTCAGTAATGATATACCTCTGTCTCGAGGGGCTTTGTGTTGTCTATTCACCCATTACAGAGAGCATTCATGGTCCACTTTGTCTCAGTCACCCAAATTTGACAGCTCATTGAACATTTGAAACTTCATGGATCTCCAAAGTAATTGTTCTCTGCCTTGCTCCATGGAGCTACCCAGCCCTCTGTGGCCTTCCTTCTGCAAAATATATCCCTCCTCCCTGGTCCCTATCTCCCATGGAGTCCCACATACAAAATCTAAACTCCCTCCTCCACTCTAAAGCCCAGCCCTTAACACTTGGGCAAGCACCAGGTGCTAGTCTCAGCTGCCTGCAGCCTTAGGTGTCCTATTAACTCCCTATCCCCTCCCTCCCGTCAACTCCTGCAGTGAGATTCAGTCTCCTAGCAGCCTCCTCTCCCCACTGTGGCATTCAGAGCTGTTATCTGTGCCGGGAGGCAGAGAGCATCCCCTGGACTGTAGTTGCGCTCCCAGAAGAATAGCATTTACAGCCATTCCCAACAATGGGCTGTGCCACCCTCTGAGCCATGTCACCAGATGAGCTAGTATAAAAGAGAGAGAGAAACTGAGCCTACATGCATCCAGTGCTCAGCCACTCCGGACTCCCCTGGCAAAGGGGCTCCCTGACTCTGACAAGTTCCCTTCAAGTTATTCATCTTCTCCAGCTTTGAATTTCTGTCTCCAGGCAGTTTGCACCAGTGAGTGAATTAAAAGCACATCGTTCCCTGGTGAACCGCCATGAGCTCCTCCCGGTTAAACAACAGAGCTGAGAGCCACTTTCGAGCCCAGGAGGAGCACGAGCTAGAGACCCTGGGGAAGAAAGCGTGGGACAATCCTGTTTACAATGGCTCCCCCTCTGCCTCTCTGAAGATCCGAGCCATCTACAACCCCAAAGCCATTCTGGAGAACCCCTATGAGAACATTGAGAAGCTGGGAGACTCCCTTCCCTACCAAGAAGAGAGGAAAAAGGCGGAGGATGTGAAGAAGAAACCCTTGCCCAAGTGCTGCTTCTGTGTCTTCAAATGCATCCGAGGTAAAACTTTGGGGGTCTGGTTAGAATGTGTTTATAAACCCATGTGAAGAGCAGCCCTGGGAGCCAAGAGCCATAGAGCAGCTGTGTAACATGGAAAGCTGCACATAGCTATACTGAGCACTCCTCTAACGTATTCTGTCTGAGGTCACACAATGAATCTGTGTCAGCTCCAGGGACAGAACCCAGGAGCCCTGATCCCACACTCCCTGCCTTATCTCTGAGGTGTAGCTGTTGTCCCCATTTTACAGATGGGGACACCGAGGGGCAGAAAAGCTAAGGGGCTTGCTCGAGATCACAGCCTAGAATAGAACCTAGGCATCCTGATTCCAACCCCTTACTGTAGGAATTAGACAATACGCCCTCCCTAGATGTTTTTTATTCTAGAGGGGGAAATAGTGACCCCATATCAACACTTCCTATATATACATATGTATATAAAACTGGAAGATGAAAAGCCACCACACGATTGGGCTGTGGGGATTAATCTATAGGGAATGAGCATAAGAGTTATATATACTGTACATGGCTTTGCTAAAAGATAACTGGGGTGGGGGGACGTAGGGAGAGGGGAATTGTTTAGGCTGGCACAAGGGGCTAGATGGAACAGTAAGGGGGCTAAAAGGTAGAAACACTAAGTTAGGCTGCATCTTGGGGCAGCTTCCCGCAGTGGGATCTAGTCGATTTCCGAGTATCTCCCAGCAAAAGCCTCATGGGTTGAGGAATTAAACACCAGGCTGGAGAATGCATTAAACTGTAGGGAAAAACCCGGCACTGGTGGCCAATGAATTGGCAACATAACCTAGTAATTTTTTTCCCCCAACTGTAAATTCTGTGGCGTTCTAATCACAGTTTCTAATACAACCCTTGTGCAAATGTACCCACTGTAACATGTATGTAAATCATGGATATGCAGGGCTGGAAGAGACCCCAAGAGGTCACCTAGTCCATTCCCTGCACTGAGGTAGGATTGAGTACATCTAGAGCATCCTTGACAGGTGTTTGTCTAACCTGTTCTTGTCTAGACCAGCTGTATGATGTCTATAGTTTATATGATCAAAGATTTCTGGGCTGCCATTTAGAGCGAGATCCAACACACATTGAGTCTTCCCACTGATTCTGATAGGAGTTGGATTGGGTCTCTAGAGCAATTGATGGCATCCCTCAATAGCGCTGAGATGTAGACCTCCCCTGGCCCAGTAGCACAACTGGAAACAGAGACTGAGAGAGGAGGAATGTGCCTACAGGGGATGATAGGCTAATGCATTATTTACTTTGTTTTATTCTGAGGTCTGCAGTCCCCACAGGACTCCTCCTTTGCTCGGGGTGCTGTGACATAATTACAGCGTGATGCTTGTGTCGGAGAAAAACTCTGCTTCCACACTTGAAAACTGAGATCAATAATTCAAAAACAAAAATCCCTTTCCAGATACGATCTCTGTGTAGTGCTGATGTCCAAGAAATGAGACTGAAAACCCCTATGGTACCATCATGTCCTTCCCTCCCACCCTGACTAATCCACTACTGCCCCCTGTAGGCAAAGATTACCCGTGTACAGAGCAGTGTCATCGGGATCTGATCCAAAGCCAGAGAAAGTCAATAGAAAACCTCCCATTGATTTAATGGGCTTTGGCTCAGCCCTTAATGTATAGTCTAGTAATGACACTTGACCTGCAGCAAGCCCTTTGCATCCTCACGGCACTTGCAGATACTAATTAATTAATTAATTCTCAGTGCACCTTATACATGGAGAAACTGCTTATAATGCAGGGCTCGCCTGGTCTTGAGTCTCCTTCCATCCTGTCCCCCTGGAGGATGCTGATGGTGTGGAGAACAATTTTAAACAATTTATTAAATCTAATGTTTAAAAAATATATATAATACACAGGTTGGGAAAAGAGTGTCTGTACATCTGGGTATAGTGCTTAGATTATCCACAAATATAAAGTTAGTTTTTAAAAGTTAGATGATACATAGAGTACATAATCAGCAATAACCCAAATTTAGGTGACTAGATTTAACAATGCAGTTTAGATATTAGAATCCGAATACTCGGGTACATCACTCATGAAAAGTTGTGCAGGGATTTGGTTGTGGAAAGCAAAATATATCAAGGAGTGGAGATTGTCCTTCAGTAATTGAGAATTAGGTGGGTTGTCTATTCAGAAAATACAATACACGGGAAAACAAAGTCCTGATAGAACTCAGTTCCTGACACAGCCATTTCGGCTGCTTTCCAGTCAGCAGAAGGGTCCAGGGCAGAGCCAGGCAGTGGGACAGGCCAGGTGGTGGGTGACTTTCCTGCATCTGGGGAAAGGCATGTTTTCTAAGCCATAGGTTAAAGTCGAGGCTTGGCTTGGATGGCTTTAAAACTTGGGGAGAGGCCATGTCATTGAAGAACAACATTGAAGTGCAAACATCGTGTGGGAAGGAGTTCTGCTATGTGGGTTTGTTCCAGAGAGGGAGGATGGGCCAGTGGTTTGGGGGCCAACCTGGAACTTTTGAGATCCAGTTTCAATTCCAGGCTCTACGACATACTTCCTGGGTGACTCGGGCAAGCCATATCGCCTCTCCAGGCCTTAGTTCCCCATCTGCAACGTTGGGAGGGTGGACCTGCCCACCAGGGAGGGGGAGGATTGTGAGGTGCTTGGACGCTGTGCTAATGGGAGCCTTGGGTAGGTAGATCCCTGGGGATAGGAGCTGAGGCAATCTCCAAATCCTAGCTCTTTGATTGCACTCATCTTTGTCTTGACGTTTCTTTTTCTGGGCCATATCCTCAGCTGGTGTAAATCGGTGTTGTTGCAATGACTTCAGTGCCAATTGACCCCTGCTGAGGAGCTTGTCCTCTTTATCTCCCCACCTCTGCCACTCTTTCCTTGATACTCCTCTGTCTCTTCCCCCTCATTCCCCACTGCCCCAAGAATCAGCAGACTCCTGCAGGATCTCTTAGCTGATAAACGGGCACAGTGTTATTGAACTTCCCCACCCAAACACGCACCAGAACGTACACCATCCTGCCTGGGAGTTAGCTCAGCTTTTCCCCGTTGAGGGCCCCTGGCGTGCGTTCTCATTGCAGCTGCCGTGTCCAGTGCACCCGGAGCCCAGTGTTGGTATAGTTGGTGGTGGTGTTTGCAGATGTATTGTGTTGCTGAAAGGGGAGCTTTAGCGGAAGAATTACTGAGCAGTGCACAACCTGCTCTGGGATGCCAGGGAGACAAGATCCCCAGCTGGGCTGAAGCAAGGTAGCTCCAGTGAAGTCAATGGAGAGGTCCCAGTTTACATCAGCTGAGGATCTGGCCCATTGACTGAATGGGTTTTGGGGGGAGGTGAGTAGCAGGCTTTTGGGATCCTTTCTCTTTTACCCTGTTCTTAAGCCCCATGGTCTGTGCCCTAGCCTGTGTTCGAAGCCATGGCCACAGCTCCATACTGGACCCCTCAGGATAGATGTGATCATTGGCTAGGGTCCGGTCTCTTGAGAGCAGTGCAAAGTGCTTCCATTCCCTGCTCTCCAGGGATGAAGCAGCCCGCTGGCTTCTCCTGAACGCTCACACTGCGACAGGTCCATTTTCCATCACACCATCCTTTTCCATGGAAGTCATTGCACTTCACGGAACCACAGAGGTTTCGCCAAAATTTCATTCTGGGAGGGGAAAAGAGAGCAGGGTGGGAGAGTTTGGACAGTGTTGAAATGTCACGTTTCGATGCTTTCAGAGTGAAACACTTTGATTTTTCAGTTTGCAGAGACCTTTTGCTTCAATTTTTGTAACGGGGGCCTTGTAGCCTACATTACAATGTAACAATTTTTAAAAGGCAACATCAAACCAGAACATTTTGATCAACTCGAAACGATTTTTTTTCTGGGCATTTGGGGGTTTGTTCCTAATTGCAACAAAGACAAATGTCAAAATCTCAATCCTTTGGGAAACAGGGTATTCATGTCCTCGCAGCTCTATTTGCTCCTGTTATTAACATTACCTGTAGCAATCCTTTCGCCTCTGGCATCCAAAGATTTCAAAGTAATTGATAATCATTGATGATTAAGCGTCACTTCCCTGTGAAGCAGCTAAGGGAGATATATATAGGGACTGACACTTGGAACGCAATCCAGAGCCCAGCATGGCAACTCAGGAGCTATCTCAGAGGAAAGACCAATCCTGTAGTCCTTATTGCAGCCCACACTGGTTGGGAGCGGCGGGGGGGGGAGGAGGTTTTTTGCAAACCCCACGTCCTGCGCACAGGAACCTGTTGTTGGTTACCAGAGCAGACTGAAATGCACATCAGCCCTGGCTAGGGTGCCCAGACAGCAAGTGTGAAAAATCGGGATGAGGGTGGGGGGTAATAGGAACCTATATAAGAAAAAGACCCAAAAATCAGGACTGTCCCTATAAAATCGGGACATCTAGTCGCCCTAGCCCTGGCTGACCCTATTGCACCTCTTCACATGTGCAACAGAACATTAGGACAGCAAGCAAGGGGCTGGTGGTGAGATGAGGCCCCATCTGCAAGGTGGAGATCCAGCCCTTTAACCCTTTACTGCCTGGTAGTTGTTGTTGATTGTTATAGTAGGGCTTAGTGGCCTCACTGTGCCAGGTGCTGCACAAACACAGAAGGTATCCCAGCTCGAGGAGACATACCCATGCTAGCGCAGTGAAAAGGGAGTGTGGCCACTGCAGTCCCAGGGGCTAGCTACCCTGAGTACATGCCTATGGTCTCGGAAGGAATTGGAGCAGCTAGCCTGTCCTGTCACTCAGGCTGCTGCAGCTACACCCTGTTTTTAGGGCACTAGTTCCATCAGAGCTAGCACAGGGAAATTCCAGCTTGAGGAGACGTACGCTCCCAGCATAGATGTACCATTAGAAAGAGCCAGTCCCTGCTCTGAAGAACTTGTACTCTAAATAGACAAGACAGACACAGGGAATATTGTCCCTATTTCAGAGATGGGAAACTGAGGCACAGAATGATTTGGCCAAGGTCACACAGAGAGTTTAGGGCACGGCCAGGAATTGAGCCCCGATCCCTTGAATCCCTCTCCAGTGCCTTAAGTGCATAACCTCCTTGAGGCTGAGCTCCTCCTCACATCCAGGGTTTTGTTTGACCTGGTAGAGCTGTGAAATTTTGCTCTGGCTCTAGATTTGGCTTCCACTCCTTCCTCCACCCCCATAGCTCAGGGGCGTTTGCATGCAGGGTTTTGATGTGAAACCCATCTCTGGTTTGAAGACACCTCAAGCCAATGTTTGCCTCACTGGGTCACTCACACGAACAGTAATTCAGCTGGTCTCAAAGTGCATGTGACCCAGAGAGGCAAACAGCAAACTGTCTGAATGCTCTCTGCTCTGCTTAGCTGCCCTGGGACAGCAGGGAGCGAGTGCACGCCACTGCACCATGTTGGCACACTCCAGACCGAATGCCCATCCTTTTTCTGTCAGAGAGCACTCAGGGTGTTCAGGCTTTGATCAGGCAGAGCTGTGCCCATCTCTCTGCCCCAGGTGTGTACCAGGGCTGGGACCATATGAAAGGAGTGAGAACCATTGTGATTACTGATGTGGATTAAGCCGCCCAGCTTTCAAGTGGAAGTTTAGACATGTGTGGGTGAAAGTTTGAGTGATCACACAAAGGAGCCATTAGAGAGAGAACGAGCAAGCACTTTAATGGACTCAGGCAGTTCATTAGCTGCGCGCTGTCAGGGTCCTTGGAGGAAAAAGCTCCATTCTGCCTGATCAAGCATTAGGCGATGCTCAGTGAGCTGCTTCTACTATGTCAAGTGCATAGGGGCTCAAGACACAGAATTAGCTCCTTGGGGCTGGCCCCTCTGGGGTGTAAATTGCATTGAAGTCAATTGAGCCACATCAACTGACATCCGAGGAGGAGCTGGGCCTCGATTTCCTGCAGCCCCAGGATGTGGGGTCAAGGTGTTTGATTCAGGATCATCTCCTCCAGGGGCTCCTCAGGGTTTGTGCATCGCCCAGGCCCAGAGATTTTGGGTGTCGTTGGAGAGACACAGGAAGGCCCATGCTGACCCTGGAGCACCCGGCCTGGATGCAGCTCAGCTAGGGAAGTCCTGCCTGGATGGCCAGTGTCATCACATGAACATGTGAGACTGCCTGTCAGGTATCCTCTTCCCACTGTGCCAAGCACTTGCTCTTCCACATACAGAGACCTGGCAGGGCCAGCATCCCACTGAGCTGCCACCGCTCAGACTGATGGGGCTTGGTCTGCCTCCTGCCAACCCCCATACCTGTGCGCTGGCCATCACACAGGGAGAACGTTCTCCTGCGGCCTTTGCCGAGCCCTGATGGGAAGGGTGGAGGACAGAGAAGGAGGCAGGAGGGAGGGACTGACGGGGCCTGATGGAGACAGGCAGAGGGGGAGGGGAGAGGCACCGAGGGGCTCAGTTGAGAGGGCAGGGGAGTGGTGTTGTGCAGACTGATGGTGCAGACGGGGATGTGATTACCAGCAGGGAAGAGAGGGTGACTGACTAGACATATCCTGCTGGATCAGGGCTGAGGCGCGCTGTCAGCATGGGATGGACAAGCTTGTCAGATGGCCCCTACTTGTCAACAAGTAGGGCCTCAACCAGGTCCCTTCAGCATGAAAAGCATGAGTGTCCACCACCTGAGCTAAAGGAACAACCCCTTTCAGCTGGCACTTTAGTAGATTCTTATCCTCTTATGTGGACCAGCTACTAGCTGAGCACATGCTCTGCTGGGATGAGTGACCCTTTCACCGCCCTGCCTGTGCTGCATCACTTTAGTCAGTGGGTCTGTGATGCCAACAGTTTCCAAGGGCTTTTCTATGGGCATTGAGCAGCTAACTCCTCTGACAATTTCACCCTAAATTCACCTGGTGCTGCTTTATGCGTAACAGGCCTCTGGGGGACAACTCTGACTGAGAATACTGCTGAAGACCGAGAGCTGTATGTAAAGACCACACTGCGAGAGCTGCTTGTTTATGTCATCTTCTTGGTGGATATCTGCCTACGTGAGTAGCTGTCCGGATGGCTCAAGGGTGGGTCTGTGTCTATGTGTGTAACTCTGTTTAGGAGGGTTTATGTTTTGGACATCTTGGCTCTAATTTATGGGATGTTTAATATCTCGTATGTGCACCCAGAGCTCTGGAGGGCACATTCTTAACTAAATCAGTAAAATAGCAACATCACGTAACAGCAGAGGGAAAAATACACTAATTTATTACACAGCTGGTCAATGCCAGATCTTGGTAATCTTTAGAACAGCTTGGAATGTTTTCATCAAAATGGTCAGCATACACATTTTCTTGTGAATTGACCTTTTCCAGGTTTTTTTTGTTGGGTGGGGGGGAGAGCGAAACATTTTTGGCTTTCAAAAAAATGTTCAATTTTTGAAAAAAATCCTCACAGTTTGGGGTTTCACAATTCAGTTTTTCACTGACAAAAAAGTCCATAGGAAATTTTGGGGGGGAAATGAAGAAAAATGTTCAAAATATACGCAGGGGAGGGGAGAGGGTATTTTTGACTAGCTCTAGTGGTGATTCTCTACGCTCCAATGGCACCGTCCATCCAGCATTCCGTATGGCCTCTGCAGACAATTCCTGACCCTCACCAAGCTCCCTGCAAGGGAGTTAAGTACCGCCAGACCCAGTTGGTAAGTAGTTATGGGGTCTGAGTTTCAGAAGGGCTGAGACCCACATCTCCAGTTGGCTTCTGCCGGAGCAGCGGTTGCTCAGGACCTCTGAAAATGATGGCCTAAGTGCCGTGTCTGAGTTCAGACAGCAAATTGAGGGCAGAGAGCCCAGGAATCCTGGTGGCCACTGCCCCACTCTACAACTCCAGTGCATTCACTGATGCTTCTTTCTGGGATTGTGAGAGAAGCAAACCCCACTAGCTGGCTCCTGAGAGAAGAACACATCTCGGAGGAGTCCTGCACAAGATGAGCAGAAAAGTATTTCTTCACTTCAGAGATGTCAAGGCTCTTACTCAGGTGTCTCCCCTAACTCCCATCCACACATAAAACCCTTGCACCCGACTTTGGTGGTGCTTTCAGCTTGAGCTAACTGCCCCATCCGGGGCTATCGGCTAAAACCCCGAGTGAGGCTTTCATGTGGGCTGGTAACCCGCTCACTTTGCAGTGTGGACACAGGCTAAACCATTGCAATGCTGATAATCCTTCCTTCAGCGCCTTCCCATGATTCCCTCTATCTAGCCAGAAGGACCAACAAGTTCTCCCACAATTCTCTGGGAAAGAATCAGAGCAGCTCAGATAACTGCAGAACAAGAAGCTACGGGTTGTGCTCACAGACGTGCTGACGACACACCCAGGGGAGCACAACACCCATGAGGGCATAGAGTCCCAGGTATGGCTTTGCAGAGTAACTGCTCACACCCAGGTTCCACTTGCCCAAGAAGACATCTCGGCATCTGAGACGTCAGCACAAGGCCTCTGCACTAAGTGACTTGTCATCTCCTGCTTTTAAGCCATGCTTCCCAGACCTCAGCACAAGCTCTGGCCATTAACCTCTATCAAGCCACTGCAGATTTGCACAAGAGCCCCTCCTCAGATTTGCACCAGGAAGCTCTGTAAGAGCAAAGGACAAATGCAAACAGCCAGGTCTCGAAGCTTCCTGGAATCTGAGCCACATTGTTCAAACACACGCAGGGAACTGACGTTTCCCCTTTAAATCTTGATGGGCCATGCGGGAAGGGTGGTTAGGATGATAAGGGGGATGGCAGCTCACATTGTCCTCGGGGGTGGATTTAATGCAGCTCTGTACCGAATAGTAATGTACTTTGTGTGGGCAGAACAATTGCTGTTTGCTTTGGGAAAGTTCATTGTTATCTCAAAGGAGCACCTGTGGCATTGCATGGTGCAGTGGATTATATTTCATGCACCCCGTGGCAGAACACATACACAAAGGTACCAAACGGGGTGGTTATCGCTCAGGCACAGGGGGATGGCATCCCAATCAGTCTTCCAGCATGACTGAGACACACACCTATTCTGAGTCATGCAGAACTCAGTTTTTGAACATTGGTTGCTTTTTCAGGAAACCCTTTCATTGAGGGACAGGTCTTAGGATTTGCAGTGTTTGATTCTTTGCCTGGGAGAGAAGTGTGCGTGTGTCATTTGTGTTAGATCCCACTCAAAGGTCTGGATCCTTGTTGAGTGAAAACTAATCTAAAGCTTCCCACCAAGGGAAGTCCCTTGAAGTCTTCAAATCCAGACTGGATGCCTCTGTAGCCAAGCACAAGTTCTTGGGCTCAATATCGGGGTACTGGGTTGAAATTCTCTGACCTGGGATATGCAGGAGGTCAGAATAGATGTTCGAACAGCCTTGGAATCTATGCACTTATGAATCCTAGGACTTGAACAATGGCTATGCATGGCAAAATGCCTGTGTAAGACAGTGGACGAGTAAGCAGAAAGAAACAGAGCTGTAATCGGCAAGGTTTCTTCATCAACTTATAACCACCATCAGTTTAGTCATCACCAGGGATTAAACCCTGGCTCCTCAAAAAGCTTAGACCATGAACATCTGCAGCTGGTGCTAAATGTCTATGCCCCTGGTGCAGAAAAGCACTTGGGTGCATGTGTAACCCTAAGGAGCTAAGGAGTCCCATTGACTTCCCAGGTCAGAGGGTGGAGCAGGTCCCTGGAGCAAGGTGGGGGACCTGGAAAGGAATAGTGACTTTCCCACATTTCCTTTCCTGGGCCCTGTCCCAGCCCTGCCCACACAGAAGATAGGTACTTGGCTGCTGTTGTTTTTAAGCATTGTCACCCTTTAAGAGCTCAGTTTAGGTGCTTCTGTATGGTAAAAAGGAGGCCCTTTTAAAACTGTCCAGCTGGGCTGCTTGCATACAACCTGCTGCTCTGGAGAAGCCCAGCAAGCCAAGCCACTGCAGCTCTGAAATAGATTTCATCCCCAGTGAGAGAGGCCCCTCTGAATTCAGAAATACTTTTGCTGAGGACTTTGGAGAGTCCCTGAGCATCAAATTCTTCTCTTCCTTCTGCATTCTCTCCTCTTTCCTCCCAAACTCACCTCTGCTAAGGTAGAGCTGATATTAATGTTAGTCTCTAATATTCATGTGCAAGGGGAACCATCCCCCTCTCTCCTGTTTTCTCCTAGTGACTTATGGAATGACCAGTACAAATGCCTATTACTACACCAAAGTGATGTCCGACCTCTTCCTGCACACCCCTTCAGACAGTGGGGTCTCCTTCCAGTCCATTGGGAGCATGGCTGAGTTCTGGGGGGTGAGTACAACCAAGTACAGTCCCCAGGTTCTGGGAAATGGAAATCTTCCCACACTGAGCCCTGTGCTGGCCCATGTCCCTCTGGGCAGTGTGTTGTTGCTCCATTTGCTTCTGCCTGTTGATTGACTTCTGTGACTGTCAATTTTAGTTCCCTTCCTGTGTGAACAGTAGAAATTTCACTGTCATTTGCACACACAAAATTCACTAGCCATATCTAGCTATTTGAGCACAGGATTTATTTCCATTACTGTGTTGCCTAGAGGCCCTGATATCCCTCTAGGCGCTGTACAGACACACGGTGAGACAGTCCCTGCCCCAGAGAACTTGCAACCCAAATAGACAAGACAGACAAAAGATGGGAGAAAGGGAGTGCTATTATTCCCATTTTACAGATGGGGAACTGAGAAGCTAAGTGACTTGTCCAAGGTCCCACAGGAAGTCTGTGGCAGAGCTAGGAATTGGACCTAGAGCTTCTGCGTCTTTCTCCAGTGCTTTAACAAGAAGCACCTTCTGATTTATGTGTGATAACTGCATGCCTAACTGGTGTGAAAATCAGGCCCTGGCTCTCAGCCTATGTAGACTCCTGAGGGAATTTGATTGTAAGTCCCTGCAGCTTTCATCAGAGTAATGAACAATGATGGAACAGGTGCATAGGATCCATCGGATTTCTGCTAAAGAACAAGCTGAGAAATGATATGGCACAAGCAGCATGAATGCTGGTGAGACACCACGACCTCTTGTGCTGATCAGACAGCTATAAATAGCTTGTAACGAGTTGCCTTTGTCTGTCTCCGCCATTTAAAAGCCTACCATGAGCTATAGATTTGCCTTTCTCCCACTGCACCTGGGCATTGGTTCACCATTTTCCATCCCATCCTCCCCTTTTCTAAAGGCATCCCCCTTCCATCTAGCCACGATACAGCAATACGGGGAGGGCAAGGGCATCATGACAAGCTGACACCTGGTTGTGACAAGTCCCTGCAGCTTTCAGGGGCATCCCATTGGGTAGTTGTCTTGAGCCAGATGCCTGATTCCTCTTCTTTTGCAGTATGCCCAAGGCCCATTGCTGGATAGCTTGTACTGGACCAAATGGTACAACAATGAGTCACTAGCTCACAACACCCAGTCCTACATCTACTATGAGAATCTGCTGCTCGGTGTCCCACGTCTGCGCCAGCTGAAGGTGAAGAACAACTCATGTGTGGTGCATGACAACTTTAAGGAGGACATTTCAGGTTGCTATGATGTGTACTCTGAGGACAAGGAGGAAAGAGTTTCCTTCGGGCTCATCAATGGAACTGCGTAAGTGTGCCCCTCTGACCAAACTCCTTTGCACGGAAAATCTTTGATTGACTTTTGCCGGAACTTTGGCCAACTTTTGCTAAAATACCATGTGAAAGGCTAGTCCCATGGGTAACAGGATGTTGGGGGTGAGAATCCCGTGTAGGCCTGCAGAGTGCTTTCCCTCTGACTCCCACTGGCAGCCAGACCAGATGGGTCCTATTGGCTCCAGACCAAGGATATTAAAAAAGCTTCAGTGTCTCTCTGAGGCTGGAGCAGAAGAGGTTCCTGCTGGGGAAAACTCTAGGAACTGCCATGCTCAGAAGAAAGCTTAGGTTGAGACTCTTGTATTTGTAGTTTAAGTTGATGAAGACACAGTCCTGGGAGAGAATATTTTTGGACCAGATGCAGTGAGGGCACAAAACCCGCTACTTCCCCTATAATATCTGTGACCCATGAGAAAGAACCAAGTCCAATAGGTCTTGATAGCCTGTTCTCAGCCCAACCCCAGATGTTAGGATCATTCAGTTAAGAACTGTGACTTCTGGATGTTTATCTGAACTGAACCAAACCTGCAAAACATTTTGAAGTTCACCTGTTATTAGACTGTCTGATTTCCTCACCCTTGGTTCATATTAGGATACTGGTTGTGGAGTTGCCATGTTATAGTCAGAGAATATTGAGATGTGATCATTTTGATTAACACTGTATGTGACTAGGTCAGTAAGGTGAACTTGCTGTATACTGGGGTTATGAGACTTGCCTGTCTGAATGCATTGTTCTATCTTAAGACTGTGGGAGAAACAAGCAGGGAAGCCACTCAGTGGACCCTGGTAAGCAACCTCTGAGCAAACACTCGCAGGGCAATTACAAGACAAAGGGGGAACCTATTAGTTTTGGGGATTCTATATCCTGTCTCCAGCAGTTGCAAGGCTTGTTCTGCCAGTGCTGGGATTAGCAAGTCAGTGAGCCAGACACAGTTAAAAAGTAACTTGGTCTTTGGGAAGCAGAGTGATCAAAAGGACTTGACAGTTTTTAAAGAAATCTCTCCCTAAAGGGGAGGGGTCGGGGAGAGAACTGGTTTGTGAGTGACAGGAAGAGACTGTCACGCACACCTGAACAGTCTTGTGTGGCTCTGCTGGAAGCTTAGCTCTGCCAAGGTCCCGGTGTGGAAGATGAATAGATCCCTGGCACGCTGGACACGCGCATCGTCTGTTCATTGTTTTCAAGTCTGTTCTCTCTATAATGTTGTAGTTCTACCTAAATCATACTTTGCTTTAAAGAAGGCTGCCTGGTCACTGGGCAGCACCACTGTCATTGCTGCTGGAGGGAATAGAATGGCAGGCGCTGAAGATAAATGAGGCCTGCTGCCTAATCGAGGGTAATCACAGGGGACTGCGGCCAGGGCCCATGCTGACCATGGGAGAATCGCATGATTCCACCCTGAGAAAGGTGACAGGTAAAGGCCAGCAGGGGTCAGCGGCGTGGCTAGGCCTGTGACGGCCAATGTCTTGTAGCAGTGGCTGTGACTGGGGGCTCCTGTTGTGCTAGGCGCCAGATAGCAACACAACGCGAGACAGCCCCAGCCCTGAAGAGCTTACAGTCAAAATACTCCAGTGCGGCAAAGGACAGGAGGAGAAGTGGTTTGCCCCAGGCCACCCAGTGGGACAGCTGGTCCCCTGAGTCCTAACTCTGTGCCCTAGCCATTGGGTCACGTTGCCTCTCAAGGGTGGCTTGTGGATTTCCCTGTGCAGGTGGAAGTACCATTCTGAGGAAGAACTGGGCGGCTCGTCCCACTGGGGTCGACTAACCAGCTATAGCGGGGGAGGATATTACATAGACCTCAAGATGACCCGGGAGGAGAGTGCGGAAGCCCTGCAAGTCCTGAAGGAGAAGTTGTGGCTGGACCGGGGCACCCGGGTGGTCTTCATTGACTTCTCGGTGTATAATGCAAACATCAACCTGTTCTGCGTGCTGAGGTAGGTGGAGAGCAGTGGAGACCCTTTTGTCCTCAATCCCATCACATAGCACTGAAAACATGACATTCGCACCCTGCCCTGGCCTTGATGCCTTTAATCCAACGCTCTCCAAGCACTTTACCACATTAATGAATTCAGCCCCTGTGCCCGACTGTGGGGTAGGCCCTTATTGTCCTGCGAGCCTGCAGCAGAGACATTAAGTGACTTGCCCTAGGTCATATAATGAGCTAAAGGCTGGGTTGGGGAGAGAAGCCAGGAGTCCTGGCTCCCAGTCCTCTCTAACCAGAAGGGATGGAGGAGGCATGAGTTCTGACTTTTGAGGAGGGGGTGACATCTCCTTCCCTGAGCCCCGTCACCTTTGATGCCAGCTACTGCCATGATTTCAAGCACCATAAAGACCCGCAATAGATCACTGTGTGTACGATGAACCGAGCTAAATCTCTTCCTGGTGGCTGGGCCCGGGGCAGGCAGAATTATGGGTCCCTAATGTAACTATTGCCTAAGGAGAAGTATCACGTAGCTGGTAGTAAAGCACAGCTAGGGAAGTGCTCCCGGGTCAGCAATAAGTAAATAGTCCATTATTCAGATGAAAATTGGACACAATCCAAATAAACTCCTGTTACGTTCTCGTCCAGTCTCCCCAGGAGATCCTTCACCTGCCCAGATCCCACTCCCTCCAACAGACCAGCGGCTCCTCATTTTATCAGATTGGGGCCCCACTGTGCTAGGTGCTGTACGTATCCCTCATGAGAGGCAGTGCCTGGGAGCAATGGGAGCTGCTGCATGTGAAGCCATTTTGAAAGTCTGGGCCCACCCAGGCTAGGGACTCAGGCCCCGGTCTTCACAGGTGTTTAGGGACTGAATGCCCATTGAGGATCTGAGCGTCAGTATTATTGGTAGCTGCCACATGGTTAATAAGGAGCCTTTATCTTACCACCATAACCACCGGCATTTCACTGGTCCCTGGTTCCCTTCTCCATGCGCAGCGAGGCAGCGGAGATGATTGAAAAAGCCATATATATGTGCCTGACTCTCCCACACCCCTGGGTTGGCAGGTGCATCAGAAGGAGGGGATGAGCCCAGTGCATCTCAAGAACATACAACAGTCTCATGGTCATTCTGGGTTTCCTTCTCGCCTTCCAGGTTAGTAGTTGAATTTCCAGCCACCGGTGGTGCAATCCCTTCCTGGCAAATCCGTACGGTGAAGCTCATCCGATATGTCAGCACCTGGGACTTCTTCATTGTGGCCTGTGAGATCATTTTCTGCATCTTCATCTTCTACTATGTGGTGGAGGAGATTCTGGAGCTGCGCATCCACAGGCTCAAGTACTTCACCAGTATCTGGAACATCCTGGATGTGGTGGTCATACTGGTAAGTGGGGGTGGAGGTGGGGCAAAGATGGAAAAGCAAAAGGAAAGTTAAGAGCAGGGGAACTGGCCCAGATAAAACCAGAACTGGCCCAGACCTTTGCCCTAATCTCAGACTGAACCGCTAGAAGGAGACAATCGCATGCACTAAGGCTGTGACTTTCAATAGCAGTTCGGTGCCTTTGCAGATCTCCCCCTTGAGCACGTGCTTGGCTGGATGAGGGGCTAAGCCAGTGTGTTCCTACCACCCACCTGTATTGCCAGTCCCTCCAGTGAAATAGCCCCATGGACCAATACCAAGGAGTTCTGATGTTTTTAGCCCCAGTCCCCAGTGAACCTGGAGGCCCAGCGGTAACACAGGCCATTTCCTCTTTTCAGCTGTCCATCGTTGCCATTGTGTTCCACATCTTTCGCACCATCGAGGTGAACAGGCTGATGGGAGAGCTGCTGAGACACCCTGACATCTATGCAGACTTTGAGTTCCTGGCTTTCTGGCAGACTCAGTACAACAACATGAACGCAGTCAACCTGTTCTTTGCCTGGATTAAGGTACCGCATGGGCTCCTGTGAGAGACTCTGCCATCTGAACAGCATGTGGGGAAAGAACCCAGTGGGCCACAGTTCAGGGGCTCTAATCTCCCCTCCCCTGGTGTGGACAGAGAGGAGCAAATGCAGGTGGGAATGGGGCAGACTAATGGAGAGGAATATCTCTGCCTCGGGTCCTGCTCTCCGCATGGAAGCCCTGCACACCACGGAGTCTGTGCTCTGGAGAGATGGGGTGAGCTGAGAGCTGTGGCATAGAAAACGGGACATTATGGTGTTGAGCACCACGTAATTTTATCCCAACACTACAGAAAAAAATCCCACAAAGTGGAAATGTTTAATTCCAATTGTTTTGCAACAAAAGGTTTCGCGTCTCGATTCGAAACGACTTTTGCTTTTGAAATTTCCTTCAATTTTATTTTTGTAAAAAATTAAATGTTAAGACTCCCCCACCCCCACCCCCAAAAAACCCCCACTCGAAATCTGCCCATTAGAAAAGCCAATTCCCAAGGGCAGGGGCTGGATGGAGAAATCAGAGCCCAGCCTTCTGCGTGCAGTGCTCCTGGAAAGCTTCGTATCTACAGCCCTGGAGAGACGTCGTCTTATCCGCACAGCAGACAAGCCGCACAGCACAGAAAGTTTCTCCAAGCAGCCCGACCCTGCCCTGCTAGGACCCCCTCTAGGACAAAAGGGAAGGCCAGTTTCCAGACCCACTTGATCTTGGCACCTCTGCTAACGTTGTCAAAAAGAATGATAATTGGAGCTGATTTTTGTGGTGATTTTCCTGACATGGACACACTAGGAGCTGGGCTGAGACAATCAGCTCCTTTCACATTGGTCACATAGCCAGCAGCTGATAATGACCATCAGTCAGTGCTGACCTTGCTGAATGACCATTGCAGACTCAGGCAGCGACATACCTTTGGTACAAAGCCAACAGGTTGGGCTCTGTATTCTATGCTTATCTGGTCCTCGTTGCCTCAGTCTGTAATGCATTTATCCTCACAACACCCTGGGAGGTAGGGCAGGGCTACTATCCCCATTGCACAGATGGGGAAACGGAGGCACAGGGATATTAAGTGAGTGGCCTAAGGTCACACAGGAAGTCTTTGGCAGGAATTGTACCCAGTCTCCCTCCTGGACACCCTAACCATTGGACCATCCTTCCTCTCTACCTTCTCTTCTGCCCTGCTGCATTGTTTCTTGTAGTGATACTATTAACTCAGTGTGTGCATGTATATGAGAGATGTCCACATCTTACCTTACCCCTGTCTTTTTTCCCCCTAGATATTCAAGTACATTAGCTTTAACAAAACAATGACCCAGCTTTCCTCCACGCTGGCTCGCTGTGCCAAGGACATCCTGGGTTTTGCCATTATGTTCTTCATTGTGTTCTTTGCCTACGCCCAGCTGGGGTACCTTCTCTTTGGGACGCAAGTGGAAAACTTTAGTACCTTTATTAAATGCATGTAAGTGTGTTTCTCTCTCCTTTTCCCTTCCCCGCTCACTGTTTCCCGCCACCCTTTCATTCTCTGGCATCAAGTGCAGTCCTTCCCTGTGCAGACACAATGGGCAGTATCTTCTCAGCAGATTCGTCCCTGGGTGGGTTCAGAGTCACAGCTGCTCGTTTTAGTGAGACCCCTCCATTGTCACTGCATGCCAGTCCCTGCAGAGCCAACACAGCTCTTGGAGAGGGAGCTGGCTCCTATTCCTTCTCATTTGTTGTCAACAGAATTATCAACTGCATTCCCTTTAATGGAAATGAAACTATTTTTTTTTTACCTTCTTGAAAGGAAGCATTTTGGTGGCCCTGAACTGAAGTTGTTTGCAATTTTCAATCTTTGGGAAATTTCATGATTTCAACTTTTCAGGGCAGAACGAAAACAGATTTAGAGATGTTAGACTTCCCCATGGAACGGAAAATCCATTTTCCAACCAGCTCTGACTCTCCCCAGCCCTGCTGGCCCCAGTACACCCAAGCACGGTGGGTAAATTCACCTCTAGATCCATACTGAGCAACTCCGCTCCAGCTCCAGGTGGTGTGCACTGAACATCCTGGCTGTGTGGGTTTTGCTGCAGGTGGATCATTACTTGCCTCTTGGCTACGTTATTAGGGAAAGACTCAGGGCCTGATCCAACGTCCGTAGAAGGGAAAGACTCCCGTTGACTTCAAAGGGTTATGGATGAGACCATTAATGAATGATCTAACTGCACTAATTCAAATGAGAGAAACTCTTTCCTATCCCTCCCAGCAGGATGATCTGTGCTGCACATGACATGCAGAAGGGCAAATTCAGCTCGGTTACACCCATACAACCATACTGCAGTCATGAGGCCGGGAGGGTGCAAGTGACAGCAGTCTGCAGCTCAGTGTGTGGGTGATCACCACTGGGATTAGACAGGGAGCTTGGGAACTTGTTTGTGTGGCGGGGAGAGAAAGAGACCCAGTGATCACAGAGTAAATTCCCTCCTCCTCACACCCCCTAAATAAAAGGGGGAGGAGAAATCGCTGATCCACACTACAGCTGGAAATCCAAGGGGTTATTCCTATTAAAATTACTCAGGAAATGAGGGAGGAAGTGGGATATTTCACTTATATTAGGAAAAACTAACCCCTCCGAATGGATTCCTTTGCATCCACCTTTTCTACGTCCCCTCTTGCTGTGGCTTGAAGACTACAACTCTGTAGCTTCTAGTTTAAAGCAAAAGTCACAGCTTTCACCTCTAGGGCTCCACTCCAAATCCACTCCTGCCAGCGGCCTCTGTCAGGTGTGTCCATCTCACTGGACAGCTGCTCAGCCTGTGTGAAATGCGTTTGAGGGCCTCAGTTCCACATGGCCACAGGAGAAAATCCCCCAAGCAGACTTGCACTGACCCCCTGCTGGCTCCGGGGTGGGCTTGGCTAGCACGTGAGATTGAGTTGGAACATGACCTCAGTCATGTTAATTCACATGATGTTTGCAGTCAGTGTAGATGGAGATGTGTCTAACATCGTAGCAGCTGCTCACAGTTAGCTCCAGTTCGAGTTGGGCTTACCCAGGAGCAGACGACACGATGCTAGATAGGATGGAATTGTAGGTGTTACTTCACTTGACTCTTCAAAGTCATATTCTAACACAGGGGTTCTCAAACTGGGGGTCAGGACCCTTCAGGGGGTCACAAGGTTATTACATGGTGGGGTCATGAGCTGTCAGCCTCCACCTCAAACCCCGCTTGCCTCCAGTGTTATAATGGTGTTAAATATATTTAAAAGTGTTTTTAATCTATAAGGGGGGTCGCACTCACAGGCTTGCTATGTGAAAGGGGTCACCAATATAAAAGTTTGAGAACCACTGTTTAACACTAATGTCTAGTGAAAAGCTTCCCCCTGTGGTTGAAATTGTAGACGGGATTTCTACACAGAGCCATGCCATGATAGCCAAACACTGCTATGGACTCCCCCTTCAGGGGCGCATAGAAGAGTTTTATTCCACAGACCTCAAGGGAGGGGAAAACCTTGTCTGTAGCTGTTAGGGACCCAGGGCTGCCTGGTTGTGGCTAGTGAAATTTCATCTGCATGTTGGATGGGACCTCACTTGGCCTCTTGTCGGTTGCTTCAATAAGCCCAGCTGTAGGAGACTGATCTGAATTGTCTTTTGGCTCACACATCATCCACAGCATTGCTAATCACATTCCTGTTGCAAAATCTCTGAGCCACAGTCTACAGCTCAGTTGCACCTTAATTGCTGTCTGCGGCGGGGCGAAGACTCACCGGTGCAGCGCCTCCTGCTGATCGTCCAGGGAATTAACTCTTTCCAGCCCAGAGCACCCTCTGCAGGCCGGTGTCTTGCCTGCCGCTGGCCCCCGTGTCCCTCCCAGACCTTCTATGTCAGGGTTCTGCTCCCGCAGTAACCCACAATCTGGGTCTCCCCACCCAGGGGAAACCCCAACCCTCTATCTCCACCTTGCCTCAGTAGCTACTGCCAGTCATCATCTAGCCCCTGCTCTCTGGGGCAGACTGCAGTCTATAAATCACTCATCACGGCAAGGGGGGTTGGACCAGCTGCCTCTGCCTATCTGTGGGCTGCCCCTTTGCAGCCCCAGTACCTTTTGTGGGCCCTTAACTCGGCCTGCAGCCTTGCTAGACTGGAGCTCCCCAGCTCCCTCTACCCTTCCCAGCACTGCTCCACCCAAGATACCCTTCTCAGCTTCCCAGGCAGCCAGGCTCTCCTCTCTCTAGGAAGCTAGAGTGTCTGTCAGTCTCTGGCCTTCAGCCCTCTTATAGGGCCAGCTGTGGCCTGATTGGGGCATGGCCCCACCTGTAGCTGCCTTGTGCTTCAGTTTCCCCATCTGTAAAATGGGGGTAATGGTACCAACCTCCTTTGTAAATCACTCTGAGATCTCGCGCTTTTGAGATGCAGCTCAGGGCTATTATTATATGTACGTAAATCCATCAGACAGCTTTGATAATCTCAGGCCAATCATAGCCCTCCATTCACCCTACTGATCAACACAGCGTGGGCACCTCCTGCAGAGCAAGGCTAAACTCAACGACTAATGTGCTGTCAGAACAAATGGTATGCTCAGCTCTAGTGAGCACAGTAGACCCATCTCATGCAGAAATCGAAAGGCAGGAAATGCATGGGCAGCCAACGTGATGGAAGGCATGCAGGTTGGTACGTTTCAAGGACTCAGCCCTGTGAAAACGGCCAGCGAGTTGTCTCGAAGTGTATGACTCTCTAATACGTGTCAAGCTGTGTTGTCGATACACTGCAGGCGCCGTGCTGACCTTGGGCTCTTTCTGTTCCTAGCTTCACCCAGTTTCGGATCATACTTGGCGACTTTGACTACAATGCCATCGACAATGCCAACAGGGTGCTGGGGCCCATTTACTTCGTCACCTATGTCTTCTTCGTTTTCTTTGTGCTGCTGGTAAGCGAAAGGGGCTAATCTGCCTAGAATGAAGATTATTGTTCTGTGCGTTGCAGCAGCGCAGACCAGACTGAGATCAGGGCCCTGTGGGGCTAGGTGCTGGACAGACATACAGAGGGAGATAGACAAGAGCACATTATTAACGTGCTCATTTTGCACATGGGGAACTGGAGCCCAGGCAGATTCAGGTCCAGATCCACAAAGGGACTTTGGTATTGCCAAGGTGACTTGGCAATCGCTGGAATCCATGAACCCTGGGCTGGGTGTCTAGGCTCCCTATGCAAGGCCAGGGGGAGAGATCCCTTCTCCTCAGCAGGTAGAGGGGGAATTGAACCAGGGTCTCTCACATGCCCTAACCACTGAGCGAAAGGTGCTAGGGGAGGCTGCCAGCTCCTTGCCTCCCCAGACCTTCTGTGTGGCGTTAAGCATGCTCAGGGCACACCTATCAGATTGGGCCCCACAGGTGAGATCGGCAGGAGTGCACCTATCTTCACCTGGCCTGAGGCTCACGCTGGGGCCTGGATGTAAGAATGGCACCCAGGCACCTGCCTGCACCAGCAGTGTGCACACCCAGAGGCAGAAACATAGGCACCAGCAAGGTCAGGTGGCAGCTAAGTTGGGGCTTCGTGCATCGCAGGGCTGAGGTGCCTATGTCTTTGTGGATTTGGGTCCAATGCCACACAGGGAATCCTGCAGAGTCTGGAATTGAATCTGGATGTCCTGGGTCCTAATCCAGTGCCATAAGCACGAGCCTCCTTCCTCTCTAGAGAGCACTGTGCTGGTCTATGGTCACTGTCCCCTCGCCCCGGGCCCTGTGTTTTCAGTGGGAGCATCACCGGGTGGGAACGGCTTCCTGTTTGTCCGAACCCTGCTGACAGATACTGTGCTGAGAGGCAGTGTTGCTGTCTGACCGTGGAAAGTCACTTACAAATTGCTCCTTCCGTCCTGTCCTCCCCGAAACACTGCCACCACCCCGGGGCCGTAAGGGAGAAAAAGAACTGGCGCGGGCTGGCCACATGGCTCAGTCTGCTTCAGCTAGTTTCTCCTTTCTCTAGAACATGTTTCTGGCCATCATCAACGACACCTACTCAGAAGTCAAGGAGGAGCTTTCAAACCAGAAGAACGAGCTGCAGCTCTCAGACATCCTGAAGCAGGTTGTATAGAGCCCCATCACCCCCAGCTCGCTTTGTCCTAACACACCAGAAAGTGAATGCAGCACCACAGGTCCCAAATTCACATGAAATGTACTAGAGAGGGGGCTCCGCCAAGCCTCCAGATCCGTCCTGGGGGGCAGGAGGAGTTCCACATCTGGATCCAAACATGGTTGGCCCTGTTGGCCAAACTTCCAACATCCCTGAACTTTGGGTCTGCATTTTGTGGCTTGAGCCTCTCTCCCTCCAGACTCCCAAATTCCCAAGTAATAGCTGCCACCAGTGCTGATCTTTCTCCTGTGTAGCATGCTTATGGCCACATCCCGAAATCCACAGCATGTTTGTTTCATTCCAAAGGAAAGGTGGTTTTCTTCCACCCAAGTGAAAGAGAAGCTTGGCAGTGGAAACAGGGACTGTAAAAAGGGGCCAAGAGAAACTTATTCCTCAGATAAGGGCAGGCAGGCACACTCCAAAACCACCTTCCCTCCAGTGCCCAACTGCAGTCAAAATGTTTCCAGATAGCCTTGACGTGATGCCCTCTGATCAGAGCCAGGGGAAGGGGCAGACTCCAGACAGCTGATGTGAGCAGGGTTCTCCCCTGGGGAGGCAAATCCTGAGGTCTTATTCAGATTCCACCTGGGCAGAACCATCCTCCCCGCCATTGGAATCAATGAAGTGGTGCCCCTTTCTGCCTATGCAGTGTCTGCACTGGGCGGGCACCCTGTGAGTGATCACAGTCAAGATCCTGACTTGGATGACTGCCCATCAGCAGCTGCGACTCTCCCAGCCGAATCAGATGGAAGCCTCCCCTAGCTGAGGCCGTAGGAGGTGTGAGGAGTCTGCCCCCGCTGGAGCTCTGTGTTAGGCAGTGATGCTTCTGGCTTGGGAAGGAAGGTGGCTCAGTCAGTGAAGAAAGTCTTGCATACACGCAAGACTAACATATCCCAGTGTTACCTGTATCATCTGGCACCTGTACAGTGTTTTACAGCTATCTCTGCTTTGCTTCTGTCTGCCCTGCATCTCCATTAAACCTCCATGGGCATCTCTGACCCCAGGGCTACCACAAGACGCTGATGAGGCTGAAGTTGAAGAAAGAGCGGATTTCGGACGTTCAGAAGGCTCTCCAGAACGGGACAAAGGAGCTAGAGTTTGAGGATTTTAAGAACAGTTTGAAAGAGTAAGTTGGTCAGTTACAGGGCCCCGATTTCCCAGAACAACTCTGCTTCGCTCTTTGCGAGCTTCCCCTAACGTTCGTTACATTTCTGCTGCAATGCTCAGACGTGCCCTTTCCTTGGTCTTTCTAAACCCTAGTCATTTAAGGGCCAGATCCCTGTCTGGTGTAAATCAGCGTGAGCTGCACTGATTCAGACTGGCTGCAGATCCAGCCCTAAACACCAGGCAATGCAGAGTGATGGCTCCAGAAGCTAGCACGGCTGTGCTATGATGCATGGGCCAGCTCTGTATCTGAGACATGATTGGGTTGTGTCTGTGTCCTGTGCCTTTCCAAGCAGAGGAGTATCCCTGCCTGCTGGGGAGTGGGGTGAGGTGGTGGAAGGCAGCTGCCTCATTGTGTGTCAGTTCAGATGCAGAACGTTATAAAGCATGGTACAGTCTCTTTTTCGTGGGCTCTTTATGTTTGTTCTTTCTTTGTTGTTTTCCTTAATGTGCAGTAAATCTAGGTAGAGAGCTACCTATTGCATCTTTTATGTACAGGAAACATAACAACTTTCACATGAGCCCATATCCACTACCACCTCCCCTTGCTCCTCAACCAGCATGGCAGCTAATTCAAGCTTGCCATGCTGGTTTTCAGTGTCGTCCATGTGGACCATCTCAACCTGATCTGCCCAACCTTCTAGCCACCTCTTCCCCCACCCACTCACCTTGCTTCTCCAGCCTTGGCTTCCCCTGACTCTCCACATTGCCTTGATCTGTCCGGCCTATCCAGAGCTCACTCTGCTACCCCCATTAGCTATTACCTCACTACCTCTCTTCAATTAACCTGATGAATTTAGACTCTAAGCTCTTCAGCCTGCTCCCCATGAAGCAGTTAGCTCACTTCCGGGCACTGGAAAAGTCCAGCGTTAAATTCTCACCAGCAAACCCTTCCTTTCCCCCTCCATTTAAAGCTGCATAATAAATGGGATTTTGCTGCCATTCTCATTCCTGTTTCGCTGACTTTGGGTTGTGACTCACATTTGAGCTGTGCAAATAATGGATTTTTCAGCTCACAGGCAGTTCTGAAAAACTGGGGCAGGTGATTATTTTGGGTTGACCCAAAACTTCAAATTTTTGAGTAAATCAGAAGGTTGAAGAAAATTTGGCTTGGATTTCACATTTTTACATTAAAAAAAAAAAAACCTATAAAATGTGAACATTTCCAAACAGCCATTTTGACCCCAAAAAATCAAAAAGTTTCATCTGGAAAATGTCAAAACAAAACTTTTTCAGATTTTTTTTCCCCACCACAATTTGGCAAAACAGACACGACTTCTTGAAACATTTTGGGTGTTGTCAAATCTGCGTTTTTTTTTGCCAAATAAAAAAAAGTTCCTGACATAAAATGCCACCCAGCTCTGGTTCTTCTAACCTGCATTTACCCACAATGTGCTGCTCTTATCCCAAGGCAGGTACCCCAGTGACACTCCCTGGTTTAGAATCTAGTAACATACTGAACTACTCTACCTTGTGTCTTCTTGGATCCATTCTCTTTGCCTCCTGTCTTAGGCTGGGTCATGCCGAGCATGAGATCACAGCAGCCTTTTCCAGATTTGACAAAGACGGTAACCAGATCCTTGATGAAGAGGAACAGAAGCGAATGAGGCATGACCTAGAGGAGAAAAGGGTAAAAGATGGGGGTGTGGGCTGAGAAGGGAACCCTTTTTTGACACAGTTCAATCTCCTAAATTCCTTGGGTCCTGATCCTGGGGCAGGCATGTAAAATAAGTGGGGGTGCCATGTCTGCATCTCTGCATACACTGCAAGGGAAGATGAGGTTTTTGACAGCTTGTGTTGTTATGTATTAAATATACCCTGGTAAGTCTGGCCAAAACTACAATTCAGCTTTCCATGTGTGTGTGTCTCTCTCTCTGTCTTCTAGGTCGCTTTGAATGCAGAGATTGAAAACTTGGGCAAATCCTACGGTGATAACAAACTGGATGAGAATCTGACCTTTGCGGATGCAAAGAACAATCACGCCAATAAGTCCACCTGGGTGTCTGAGGAAGAATTCCAAATGTGGGTCACTGCTGGTGCTAGTCCAGTGTCTGAAAGCAAAGGGCTTGATTTCCTGCTGCCCTGCCCCCTCATGGAGCCACATCCACCTGTGCCTCACGGGTGTGAAACCTTTCCAGTGTGATCTAGTCATGTTGTTTTCCCACCGCGCACAGAAAGCCCAGGCCGCGTCTGGCCCCTTTTGTAATGGAGTTCGCTTATTTTGTGAACACCTTGCTGGAAAATTTCCTGGCATGTGTCTGGAATAATCTCTCCAGCTGCTGCTTCTGCAAGGGCGGGTCATGCTACACACCCAGGTCTCAGGTCAGAGGGTGGAATGGGCACCCTCAGCCAGTGGAACCAGAAGGATTTGTGTAGGAGTGACCCTGATTTACAGCAGCTGAGGATCTGGCCCTTATTCGTCAGGTGTGAGGATGTAGGCAGGGCAGGACTATTTCTCCCAAAGAGGGAGCACAGTCTAGGGCTTAATGCACAACACGGGGAGTCCAGAGATCCTGGTTCTGCCACAGCAGGCAGGATCCTGGGCCAGGCATGTAGGGCCATACTGAGACAGAGGTTGGAGCAGGACAAGGCTGCTCTGGGAGGCTCACCTAACCACGTGGGGAAATAGCTTGGCCCCATCCACATTACCTGGCCAGTGGTTAACCTGCCTGGGACATAATTTGTCTTAAGCATGATCACTAACCACAGCTGAAAGCATAGCCGCAGGCCCAGAGCCTCAGCTGGTATAAATCAGCAGAGCTTCATTGACTGGGCTGAAGCTCCGCCAGCTGACACCCATGGGGGATCTGGCCAGGCTCTGTATGTTCTCTGCTGCTGACCCTGTCCTGTGTCATAGGGGAAGGTTTACAAGGGCTCATGCTCTCTTCCGCAGCCTTCTGAGACGGGTCCTGCAGCTGGAGCACTCCATCGGCAGCATCGTGTCCAAGACCGACTCAGTGGTGAGCAAGCTGGAGGCGCTGGAGAGAAACAAACTGCAGAGGAAAGACCTGGTGGGCAAGCTGCTTGACAACATCAGCAAGGTCAGTTGTCCTCAGACAGACACCCCAGCCAGCTCCCCGGCAAGCAGGCCATGTCCCCGTCCGACTGGCCTGAGGGGTCTCTCCCTGCCTGAATGCATTGGGTCAGTTAGCGGCTTGTTTTCCAGGCTCTGCTCCTATAGTAGTGCTCAGTGCTTTGGAAGAACAACCCCTTTGCGTTAAGGGTCGATGTGACACCAAACCTCTTGCCTGCAGGGTTCCAACCCCAATGCCCAGACCACATCCACTAGTGGCACCTGGCCCATTAATTATCACCTGTACACAGACCTCTCTCCACTGCAGAGCACTTTCAGAACCACTGCCAATCCCACAAAGGACTCTCAGCATGGCCATGTGAACACAGCTGCTGGAAATGCTCCAGTGAATAGACATTTGCCTGAGCATTCCCTTGGAAATGTGCATTTGCGCGACATTCTTGCAAGCAGCATTTTGCAGAAAAGAATTGCACACGTTTAAAAAAGACTCTGATGAGGCTAATCCGCAAGCCATTGGTGGCCCATGGAAGGTATATGGGACTTGGAGAGGAGACCCCAATGAAAGTGTGCAGCCCAATCAGTGCATGGCCCCGGTTCTCTCCAACTGTGGCGATGGAGCCTTTGGTAGTATTCTTGGTAAATTGTTGACAGAGAACGTCCATTTCTTCCCCTCTGTAACAGGAGGAACAGCCCAGACAGGAAGAACTGCTCCAGCGGAACCTAGACCCACTGGTGAAGGAAAACCAAGAAGGCTGGCAGACAAAGCACATGCTGGGAAGCAACCTCAATGGGAGCTCTCCCCAAAATGGTAACAGTATCTACCCCAACCTGCCCAAGTCGGGGTTACCGGGCTCTCAGGCGCCCAAGAACACCCGGCCTCAGTCTAACGTGCACTTCTGACACCCATCGGAGTGCTCCCATCCCACCTTGGATCCCAGGGTACTAAGTCAGTCTCAGCTGATTCCCTGTTGTTAGACTAGCCACGAAAAAGACAGACTATAACAGAGATGTCTGTCTCAGCTGATGCGGTGCAGAATCATGGATGTTATTATTTTGTATTTGCAAGTTGTGTAACACCATAGATCTAGAACTCCAGGTTCAAACACCTCTGGGCTTCAAGGAAGTGTTCAGACCTGGATCCAGACTGTGTTGCTGGCTCCTATATCTCTAAATGGGCTAACCTTGTCCTATCCTTCCCCCCTCCCCCAGCTCCCCAAGATCTGAACACCCCAGCGCATTGAGGAAAATTTGGATCCAGAGTGAATCTTTGCAGCGCTCTCTCTCTCTCTCTCTCTTACTTACAGGTTACAGTTGTGGGGGGTCAATAGACAAAGTGGGATATATGTGTCTACTTAAGTTGCAAAGAGAAACGTGCTAATTAACCTCAGGCCCGCCAAGAGCAATTCCAGGCCCCAGGGCAGAACAGTCATTGGGCCCCCTAGAAAGGTCCACCTGACATTTGGGCGGTGCTGCACCTGCACTGGCTGGTGCCCAGCAAGCTGCTGGGCACACTCTTCTGGCATGGCCAAGGCTTCTACGTGTCTGCCCGTCTGCCTTCGCTGCTGCTGGTACCACCCCACGCGTGCCTAGGAGCCTTGTGGCCTGCCTGGGCGATTTTAAAAGGGCCCAAGGCTTCTGGCTGTGGCTACTGCAGTAGCAGCAGTGGTCAGGGGCCTCAGTGCCCTTTTAAATTGCCCAGGGCCCTGGGCAGTTGCCCCCTTTGCTCCTCCCATTCCCCCCCCCGCTCCCCTCCCCCCCTCGCCCCTTCCCCCCTCCCCCCCCCTCGGGCCTGGTTAACCTTGTTTGTCACTTCTACTTTTCCTCTGTCCCAGTACCTCACGGTGGTAGCCATGCCTTCACCCCCTCACTCAGCAGGAACAGAGCTGAGCTGAGAGGAGTCTGGCTGAGGTAAGGAGGAGCTCTGAGGCATAGGTGGACATTGGTTGTGTTTCTGAAGGCAGCGTTGAAAGTGGGCGTGGGGGGAGGATTGCAGGGGTTGCACACCATTGAGCAGGGTCGCTGAGTGGCACCTTTAAGCAATTTCTTACCAAAGCTGCTGTTCCCAGAATCTGACAGTGCCCCCCCCCCCTTTTTTTCAGATCACTTTAAGCACTGGCTGAAGGAGACCTATGGCTGGGCCATTAGCATGGTTTCCAACTCCCCTGTTAGCGCTAGAATTCCCACTGTTTCCCAAAATTTTAGATTGTGAAATTTCAGGGCACCAGCCATCTAGCTGTGAAATGACGACATTTCCCCTGGGTTTTGCCATGGAAACAATTTTGCTTGAAGTTGGGCTGAGAATGGCCATCCAGTGGAAATGTGGCGACGACAGGACCATTGACAGCATCTTGGTGCAGTGTGAAAATGCTCCTATTCTGAGCATTTTACACCTGTCTTGAAACTATTTTACACCCCTCCTCCCCCATCCCCCCTCAGAGTTGATGCCACCAACTATTGATGCTGGGCCAGATTCTCAGCTGGTGTGAAGTGGCAGTGAACTCAATGGGGATACGCTCATTTACACCAATTAAGAATCCAGCTGTTTCTAATTCCAGATCGTCCATTTCATTATTTTGTATGTTTCTGGTCACAGCAGTAAACTCTGACACCAGCAATTAAATATCTTTGATAAGTAACATTGCAGGAGATTGTTCAATGAAATCAGCCAGTATGAGATTTTAGATTTCAGTTATGTTAACTTACATTTTATATAGTAACTTTCATTCCAAAGTTCTCTACTGATTTTTTTACTATATGCAATATAAAGAAATCACTTCGCCCACCACTGAAATGCACCTCTGGTGTGGAAGATGGCAGTTGTTTAGTAGCAGTACTACACAAAAGTTCAGGACAGGAATAAAGGGATTTGAAATATCATAATCACAAATGCACCACAAAGGGGTAAACTGTATTAAACTCAAATGTCCTCTTCAGTCTGTGTATAAAAATGGTCTCTGATGTATTTGGATGTTGTTAGACCATGGTTACCCATTCACTGCAGGCTGTAATATTTATCACACTCTAAAGTTATTCTTCACTTATTAAAGTGCAAAGGGACCATGTCAGGGAATTAGAATTTCCCAGGATGAGAAATGTAACAGAGATCCTCTGTAAACTATAATCACACAATGATACACGTGCCTCTTTCAAACAGCAACTCTAATAACAAAAGCAGCATCCTAAATGTTTGAGAACAAGAACACAGAGCTTTGGCAAGCCCACTGAGGTCCAGCCGGAGTGATGTGTGCACAGCAGCAGATCCTACAGACCTTTGTAAATACATGTTTTACAGCTGCGTTTCATTGCTCAGATCAGTAGCTGACTGTGGGCGTGAAGGCTTAATTGTAACAAAAATGGTTCTATTTTTTAAAAGATCTTTTTCGGCTGCCTGTCATCTCCAGAGCTCAGGCTCCTGGATTAGCCCCTGAACTGATTTTCCTGCATGCAATTCAAGCATGTGTGGGGCAGCAGTTGCTGCCAGAGCTGGGGAGATATCCCAAACACCTAAAGACAAGCAGTCCGTTTCGAGGCCTTGATCTTGCTCCAATGAGAGTTATGTCATTTGCTTCTGTGGGAGCAGGACTCGGCCCCACAGGGGGGAAATGGAGGATCCTGAACTCAGCTCTTGGCAGGAACATGAGGGAAGAACAGATTTCCCAAGGTCTTTTTCTGTAAAGTGGTTTGTTTCTCATTCTGGGTTTATACATTTCTTGTTCTCCTTGGTGTGTTTGAATACTTTTCCGTTCACCTTCCAGGATGGTTTAATTCAGATGCATTAGGATGGGAATTCATTGCAGGGGAAATTCACCCAGCAGGGAAGGAGAAGACCTCCAAAGCAGCCACGGCTCCACTGCACTGGGGGGTTGGGGAGAGGGACTCTACCCTCACCCCGTGGTAGAGCTGGCTCCACTTCAGCCGCCACAGAGTGAGGGGTTGGGAGCAGGATCTTGGCATGGCCAGCGGATCCAAAAGCACACAGGTCACTGGTCCCAAACCCAGGCTCAGGTTGTGTGTGGGAATCCTGGCTCCTATTTCAACCCAGGAGTGGAGTCATGACCCCAGCGGGGCTGCAAGGGTTCCCTGAGCCCTACCTGTAGACTGGAAGGTGGATTCCTTTTTTCCTTCACCCCTGTGTAACTCGTAGCAGAAAGGCTGCTTCTCTGGCCTTGTGCTGTGGTTCTGGGTGTGTGAATTTCACCCACGGTGTAAAGCAATTCCTATAGCTAGTGTGTCTGCACCGATGCTTTATCTGTTCCCTGTATGACTCCATGCAATCGTCTCTTGTATGTGCCTTTGCTGAACATGTAATCATGTATGTGACACGTATGATAAACATCTCTCAAAGACAATCGTGTCCTAGGCTACGACGGATCAAAGCTATCGCGCATCCCCTGAACTCCGGTGTCCTTCCCCAGCACCTGTTTGTGTTTGATGTGTAGACTGTATCTGCTGACCAGCTGAGAAATAACATAAATTAACTGCACTGAATGGCAGAATCATTCCTGCTGTATTTTCAAATGTGGTATTTTTTGGCCTTCTGTCATAGCAGGAGGTGACAACACTGCCTGTGTGATAGAGGCAGCGTGGAGTGGAGGGTTTTCCCGCACAGGCTGTGCATGGCCTTATATCTCAGAATCTACAGAGCTGGCTGCAGCACATGGTTTGTTGTCCCTAATTGTTAAGGAGATGGCCATGCATCAAGCCTGTGAAAATCACCAGTGAGGTGGTTCAAAGAAGGGTTTAAATAAAGGCTGCTCTGATGAGATGTCCTTATGCAGAATCTCTCTCCTTCCTTTAGAGAGAGTATGGGCTGTCTCTGTGCTTTGCAGGTCTCCCACGCTAGGGACTGTGCAAGGCCCTAGGAGGAAAGTCACCAGAGTACACAGTACACATATTTTTCAGTGTTGTAGCTATGTTGGTCTCAGGCTGTTAGAGAGACAAGGTGGGTGAGGTAATATCTCTTATTAGACTAATGGGGGGCAAGAATCAGCGTTCACGTCGCATTCCCCATCAGTACCCGGCCCCGGGCTAGGGAAGCTAATGATCCAAACAGCAGCCCAAATTCGGTGATGAATCCTGGTCACACGCCACCTGAGGCACCTTGTGCATATGCTAAGAAGATTGGACCAACTTCTGTTTGTGAGAGAGATAAGCTTTCAAGAGCTTGTCTTCAGGTCTGGGAAACTAACTCAAAGTATCCCTGCTAAATGCAAGGTTTGAACAGATTGTTTAGTATAAGTGAAATTTTTCTTTGACATTTTCTAAAGGAAATATTTGGATTTTTCCATTCAAGATTACATATGAATTTTACTTACATTTTATTTGAAAAGGTTAAACTCAAAAATGAATCAAAATATTTAATTTGCGCCAAAACAACTCCCCCACCACCACCACCAATTTTTCAGTTCACCTAGGGAACAGAATAATCAGATACCTATACAGCTCTACTGCTGAGTGATCTTGAACAAGTCACTTCCCCACCCACTGCCTCAGTTTACCCATCAGTAAAGTGGGGCCAGTGATACTAATCTGTTGAGGATCTACTGGTAAAAAATACTAGATAAGAGCTAGGCATTATTGTAATTGTGGGTAGTGTTGGGGTATGTACTGGTGACACTTAGTGGTTAATTGGAGAAATGATTGATAGAATAAGGAAGGAGGACTCCAAAATGTGTGAGACAAGGTGGGTGAGGTAATACCTTTTATTAGACTATCTTCTGTTGGTGAGAGCCACAAGCTTTTTGAGCTACACAGAGCTCTTCTCCAAGTCCGGGAAACTAAGGCTTTGTCTACACTAGCACTTTTGTTGCTAAAACTTTTGTTGGTCATGGGTGTGAAAAAAACACCCTCCTCACTGACATAAGCAGGAGAGCTCTCTCCTGCCAGCAAAGAACAGCTACATGGGAGACCTTGCAGCAGCAGCTGTAGTGGGACAGTTGTGCTGCTGTAAGGGCTGTGGTGTAGACATAGCCTTAGTAGGTTACAGATTGTTGTAATAAGCCATGAATCTAGTCTATTCTATTCAGGGCAGGTCTACACTACAAATTTACATCACGCAGCTGTGCCGCTGTAGTGTGTCTGGTGAAGACGCTCTAAGCCGATGGCGATAGTTCTCCCGTTGGCTTAATAACAGCACCTCTGCAAGAGGTGGCAGCTATGTTGGTGGGAAAAGCTTTCCCACCGACCTAGTGCTGTCTACACGGGGTAGGGTGACCAGATGTCCCGTTATTCAGGGCTTTGTCTTATATAGGTGCCTATTGCCCTCCACCCCCGTCCCAATTTTTCATACTTACTATGTGGTCACCCTAACATGGTGGGTTAAGATCACTACAACTGTGTCGCTCAGGGAGTGAAAAATCCAAGCCTGAGTGCATGATTTTTAGTGCCTAGCAGAGTTATGAGGTTAAGCTCCCAGATAGAGTGACTAGATGAGAGATGTGAAATATTGGGACGCGGGGGGGGTGGGGGGGGGTGCCGGCAGAGCAAAAAAGAAACCCCAAGAGCCGACGGTGGAGGAATTGGTGGGAGCTGAGCACCCACCGGCAGCTCCATGCCCCGCCCGACCCCGCACCAGCTTGCCTTTGCTCCGCCTCCACCTCCCCTGAGCTGGCTGCTGCATCCTGCTTCTCCCCCCTCCTCCAGCACTTGCACCGCCATACAGCTGATTAGCGCAAGCCTGGGAGGGAGGGGTGAGGAGGAGGAATGCGGTGTGTTTGAGGAAGAGGTGGGGCCAGGGCAGGGATTTGGGGAGGGATCCAATGGGGCAGTGAAGGGGCGGAGCAGGACAAGGGTGGGAATTTAGGGAGGGATCCAATGGGGGAGGGAGAGGGCGGAGTTGGGGCAGGGGCGGGGCATGAGCCCCCTCTGCCTGTACGCCGAAGCGCAAAATATTGGGACAATTCGCGTCCCAACTGAACATCAGTCGGGACGGGGGACAAACAATTAAATATCGGGACAGTCCCAATAAAATCAGGACGTCTGGTCACCCTACTCCCAGAAGCATTTTTTGAAAGTGTTGTGCAAGTTTCCTTTGAGGCTGAGGACTGATCAGTCAGATATGGAGTGCTCGCTTTGTGAAAAGCGTTCTCCCACAGGTAAGGGGGGGGTTTGGTGTTTTATTTTTCTGTGCGAGTTCATTCGACAGCCTAGTGATTGTCTGCTTTCACCCGCATAGCTGTTGTTGGTGGGACATCTCGTGCACTGGAGGATGTACATCATATGTTGTGATAGGCAAGTGTAACCCTTCTGCCAGGTAGAGCCAGCAGCAAAAAGGGCAGGGTTCAGTATCTAGGAGTTCCTTTTCAACAATACAACACAAAACTGGCTCGAGCCCCATCCAGTGACCTGGGACAATTGCACACCGCTCCCTGGGCAACTCTAAGAGGCAATACTTCCCCTTTTGCAAGCCCAGAGTCTGAGTGTAGAAAAACCTTTTAATAAAAGAAGGGAATTAACTCAGCATTAATTTGGGAAAACACTGCAACTAGGGATCATAAACACAAACCATGAGCGAAAGACCCACCCCCAAGTAAGTTGGGCAGTGTCCTTTTCTCCTCAGGGTCTGAAGTCCAGCAACCCAAAAGTCCCTTTAACGTGCCCATCCCTGCTCTGTACCCCACTCAGACTTGCTGTCCTTGGCCAGTGCAGCCCCAGACTTCAGAGGTTCATTCGCAGAGTTCCCCTTCCACCCTGTGTGGCAAGTGGGGTAAGGAGGCACCTTACATGTTCCACTGCTCGGGCACTTGCTCATCGCCCCAATGGCCGATTGCCATGCCTCTGCAGGGCTCTGCTCTAGCCCTCTCCACCAGCCTCCCTGCTGGCCACGTGCTGTGCCTCTCCACCAGCTGTCCGGCTGGCCACTTGCCAAGACATCTTCAGGGCCCTGCACTTAACACAGCTCTCAGTGATTTTAGCTGTTAGTGGGGGAGCCTCACTGCTGGTGCACACTGGGAAGTCTCTTGCAATAGAGACACTGTCCCAAAGTAGGTCTATTATGTAGACCTACGTGTCATGGAGTCACCGGGTCAATGCTCTGGAATTACTCCCTACGAAGCCAGTCAGGACTCTGGGAGAACCTCCTCTCTCTGTGCATACTGTCTCCAGGGAAAGAAGCTTATACAGCTTTGACATTTCTGGGTCTGACCTTGGAGCATTCAGCATGCCCTTCCCCACCGTGCATTTCCTGCAGCAAGTCTGCCCGGGCAGGGCTCCTGGGGAAGCCAAAGGGCACCACACCCCAACGCCACAGTCAGAAGTGACTCTCAGGCAGCCGGTAAAAAAGGTTTATTAGTCAATAGGAACACAGCATAGGGCAGAACTTGTTAGCACAGACATCAGTGACTTTCAGCCAAGTCTATCTTGGGGGGAAGGGAGCCCAGAGCCAGGGCTCTGGTCCTCCCCTTGAGCCCCAAGCCTGCTGAGACTGACTTGCTTCCAGCTGCCTGGCCCCTGCCCTGCCCATTGCTCCTCCTGTGGCCTTTGTCTTGCTTCATGGGCCAAGAGTCCAACTTATTTGGGGGTGGGCCTTTTGCATCCCCTTCTTCGGTCTCAGGTTACAAAGGGGCAGCCATAGCATCTGTACAGGCAGTTGGAGCAACCCCCCAAGTCACATGCACTTATTCCTACCACTTAGACATTGGTGTAATATATAGGGAAACTGAATCACACACAGCATTCATGCAAAATAGTAAGACTCACATACAACATAATAAGGGAAAATCCCCCCCTCATTACACTACATATTAGTGATTTCAGGTCTACAGTATACAACAAGATTCTCAATTGAATCTAAAGTAGCTCTTTTATTATACCATGAAAGGTCAACTGATGTCTAGGCTCCTTAGACAAAACCCCACACCTTCTCTCAATATATTGGACTTTGGAACCCATGTCCCCTGCCTAGCGAGTGTCATTCAGTTCAGGGTGAGTCCCTCCATTGGGGTATGCCAGGTACAGTTCTGCTGCCCTCGATTCACACAACAAGGATAACAATCCTTTATTACTCCTGCCCCAATAACAAGGAGACTGGGGATCCGATACCAGCCACAAGTGATCATTTGGGCAAGCAATCCCATCATACTGAGCACCTAGGCAAGGTGGGTGTGTCCATGCAAATGAAATCAGCTTCTGAAGTCTTTTTCCACAGCTCACCACTAGATGTAAGGGGAGAGCTCATTCAGACCCTGCTTACATCCTCCCCCAGCCAAGAATTTGTCCTTCCGACAAATCACACTCCATATTATACCAACTCCATTAGTTTCCCACAAAGGGCCTCAAGAAACCCACTATGGCTTCCACAAGCCTGTGAACTAAGTGTATTGGTTCTTCACTAGCCACCCCAGGTACATTATAAGTTAACCGGCTTACCAGACTTATAACTCTGTCCCGCCTATTGAGAGTGGGCATTTCAGGGGCAGGGAGGACATCTTCTTGGGCAAGGGATGGTGAGGGTTCCTTTAAGGATCCCTCGGCTATGGGCATAGGTCCCTGCATCTCTCATTCTAATGGGGAAGGTCCAAGACATCCAGGACACCTTCCACCTCTATGTCTCCACTGTCCAATAACCTAGATGTGTCATCGCAGGGCAGTCTCATTGGTGGCACCGGTGTGCCAGCAATGGGTCTAAATACCCATAGGCTTCCAACCGATCTAGAACTTTAAAAAGTCTTTCTTCATGCTCCTCCAAGGTTCTTCCAAACATGATCAGGTCATCCAAATAAACGCACTAAATTAATGTCTCCCACAACTTTCTCCATAAGATGCTGAAACGTAGCAAGTGCTCCAGAAATCCCTTGGGGCATGCGCTCAAATTGATAAAACCCTAACGGACAAATGAAGGCCATCTTCTCCTTATCTTCTTCTCCTAGAGGGATCTGGTAGTATCCACTTCGAAGATCCAACACAGAGAACCACTGGTGCCCCATCAAACAGTCCAAGGCATCTTGTACCCAAGGCATGGTGTATTGGTCAACTACAGTGTGCCTGTTTAGGGCGCATCTGGATTTTCCCGCTCTTCTTACGGACCGCCACAATGGGAGAGGCATATAGGCTGCGGGACTCTGTAATGATACCATTCGCAATCAGCTCTTGAAGATGATGCCGCATGTCTTCCATCTTAGAGAGAGCAATCTAAGGGTCTAGGGTCTTGTAGCCAGATGTGGTGTTCCACTCTTGCACATCCTGGACGAGCCCCCAAAAATGTAACCCTTCTGCCAGGTGGATCCAGCAACAAGGGCTGGGTTCAGTATCAAGGGATTCTTTTTCAACATTACAACACAAAACTGGCTCGAGCTGGGGAGAGCTCATTCAGACCCTGCTTAGACGAGTGTAGGATCCATGGATCTTGAAAGGCACGTGTGACGGGTTGGATCACAGAAACCTCCTTGGGGCTGCCAACTGATGTGCCAAGACTACTTCTGCCCCTGCTTTCCCTGACAGCTTGGGACTCCAGCACCCTGTCTTGGTGAGCCAGACACACCAGTCTGCTCCAACACAGACCCAGGGTCTGAACCACGTGCCCCAAAGCAGTTTCTGTGATCCAACCCATCACAGTAGCGTAGTTGGCAGGATCTACGTGGGTCCAAGTAATGACAGACAGAACAAAGTGAATTACCAAGCAAAATAAAATAAAACACGCAAGTCTATGTCTAAGAAAACTGAATACAGATAAAAACCTCACCCAGTAAGCTTCCTTTTACAGACTAGTCTCCTTCTAGCCTGGGACCAGCAATCACTCACACCCCCTGAAGTTACTGTCCATTGTTCCAGTTTCTTTCAGGTATCTTTGGGGGTGGAGAGACTCTCTCTTTAGCCAGCTGAAGACAAAATGGTGGGGTCTCCCACAGGTTTAAATAGACTTTCTCTTCTGGGTGGATACCCCCTCCTCTCTCTTATGCAAAGTCCAGCTCCAAGATGGAGTTTTGGAATCACATGGGCAAGTCACATGTCCATGCATGACTCAGTTTTCACAGGCAGCAGTCATGGCTTACCTGCTACCTTGAACATCCTTATGTAGCCTTCTTATGTGGATTGGAGCCTCCCAAGATCCATTGTCCCTTAAGTGCTTCTTGACTGGGAACTTAATTCGCACATTCCTTTCTCAAGAAGCTGACCAAATGCTTTACAAAGGCTGCTTAAAAATCAAGCCAGTGCCCAGCCAATATTCGTAACTTCAAATACAAAAATGATACATGCATACAAATAGGATTAATAGATTCAGTAGATCTTAACCTTTACAGAGATATATTAGATGGCATATGTAGCATAAAACATATTCCAGTTATATTATATATACATTCATAAGCATATTCCCATGAAGCCTTATGGGGTACACCATCACAGCACATTGTGGAGGGTATTGATCATTGTAGCAGCGGAGATATGTCTGCAGGTTTTAAATCTGTTGTTCTGGCAGGGGCTGGTGCTGCTTTGAATTGGTGGGTCCTGGTCTGTGGGGAGCCTGCTTCTGATGATGAGCTTGGGGTTGTTTGTAGGCCAGGAAAGGGGGTTTTCACAAAGCAATCACTCTATATCTGACCTCTCAGTCCTCATCCTCAAAGGAAACCTGCACAACATTTTCAAAAGACGAGCCTGGGAGCTTAAATTCATAACTCTGCTGGACACTAACAATCATGGACTGAACAGAGAGACCCTGGATTCTTAGTGTCTAGCAAAGTTATGAATTCCAGGTGTCATTCCTGGCCCCCTCCCCTAGCCCTCTCTTCCCCCGTTATATTTAGTAAAAGTAACGGACAGGTCAGGACCCCCATGAATTTTTGTTTATTGCCCGTGACCTGTCTGTGACTTTTACTAAAAATAACCCTGACAAAATCTCAACCTTCACTATGAGTAAGGAAATCAGTGAGGCACATGCTTCATTTTAGGGGGTGACCCACGCTGCATGGGCACGTGCAGGGAGGAAGGGAGGGCGTGAGCAGACAGGAATGACACTGGATGCAGTTCTCCTAGTCTCCACCCTGAGCCGTGACATGAGAGTAATTAAAGAAACACATCCTCTATTGGACCAGAGCCTCGGCTAGTGCAGATCAATACAGCTCCAGTTGAAGTCAGTGCAGATTTACATCACTCTGATGCACAGGTGTTGCTGGCATCGGTCCAGCGGTAGCAGATGCCCAGAGCCGCTAGTAGCTAAACCAGCACTGTATCTTCAGTGAGCAGATGCCTCAGGCTGTGACAGGTAACATCAGAACAATGCAGGCACTGCCCTGGAAGGAGTGTGGGGCGCACCCATTAGGGCTGAGCCCTTGTATAAGAGCCTAGCAGGAGAAAGGTATTTAATGAAGCTGATAGGGGAGTGCATTGGTTTAGTGACAGGCATTAGACACAAGGTCAAAGAACAAAGCCACTGGTCACCTTGACATGCTATAATTACACAAGGACACATCAGCCCATCCACCCATAGGGCCTGCCTGCTACAGCCGGGCCTGCAGGGAGCTACAGGGGCAGAATGCAGGGAAACCTAAAACTGTCTGAAATTGAGAAAAGGCCTAACTAAAGAACAGGAGGCAATCGGAATATTCAGGTACCATAATCCCCCGCCATTGCCATGAGGCTAACAATCAGTTCATTGCTGATGGCAAGGAGCTAAGAGAAGCCATAGCCAGGAGCCAAAAGCCTCATGTCAGAGCCCCGTGCCAGGCTGGAGTGGTTGCACCACTCTGCAGGGGTTCAGCTGGATAGTGAAGGCAGGCAAGTGGCATGCTTGTGAGGCAGTGTGCCTAAGGGATAGAGCACTATTCTGGGGCTCAGCAGATCTGGATTCTGTTCTCAACTCCACCACTGACTTTCTGGGTAACCTTGGGCCAGTCACTTCCCTGCCCCATGCCTCAGTTTCCCCTTCTGTAAACTGAAGATAATGATACTGATCCCCTTGGTAAAGAGCTTTGAAATCTACTGATGAAAAGTGTTGTATAAGAGCTAGACCTTAGCATTAATAAGAGTGGCTGGTTCTGTTTGCCTGGAGACAAGAGATCTGGGAGAAACGGCCTAGGAGGGAGTGTGGGAGTCCCCCCTTAATGTAGGGTGAGTTATTAAAAGTTGGTTCTGGAGATTTCTCTCGCTAAGACATCACAAAAGATGCTGGGAATTCAGGAGCATGCAGGATAAGTGGGTAAGGGAACTTGGTACCAACCAGCCCTACAGACATTCCCAGACAGGGCCAGCTCCAGGCACCAGGCACCCAAGCACATGCTTGGGGCGGCAGCTGGTAAGGGGCGGCGGGGGGAGCGCGGTGCGGCATTCTGCGGGGAGGCGCTCCGGCGGTGCGGCGCTCAGCGGGGGGGTTCCGGCGGCACTCGTGGGGGGAGGGGCAGCGCGGGGTTCGGCGCTCGGGGGGGGGGAGGGTTCCGGTGGCGCTTGGCACGGGGGGGCGGGCTCCGGCGCTCGGCGGCACTCGGCACGGGGGGGGGCGCGGGCTCCGGCGCTCGGCGGGGGGGGCGGCGCGGCACTGGAGGGGAGTTCCGGCAGCACTCGGCAGGGGGCGGGGGTGGGCTCCGGCGGCGCGGCACTCAGCGGGGGGGGGCAGCGCGGGGCTCGGCGCTCTGGCGGGGGTTCCGGCGGCGCTTGGCGGGGGGGGCGGTGCGGCGCTCGGCAGGGTGCTTGGGGGACGGCGCTTTTTTTTGCTGCTTGGGGCAGCAAAAAAGCTAGAGCCGGCCCTGTTCCCAGAGCATCGCTTGGTTGATCCATAGTGCAGCACATGTTGCCAATAGAACCAGCGATGTAGGTATTGTGATCAGCAGACCATGCTTGTGTCTCAGAAGGGCAGACTAAATGATATTGCCTCAGCCACAACAGCTAGCTAGATGCAACGAGAGTTTAATATGTAAAGAGGATTCTCACCAGATGCTGAGTGCAGGCTGCTGTGTTAAAGACAATGCCATTCCAAGCTGTGCTCTGACCAGCTCTGCTGAGCTGACCAGGACCCTTTTACTAATCAATGGAAGAACCCAAAGGAAACCCACATGCTGTAGGAAATGGTACAAATGACTCAGTTACCTGCCCTCCAAATCAGAAGTGACACAATGCCCCAGTATGGAGTTTGGGGGTGCTCCACTGTTGCTTTGCACATGAGACATCTGGCTGAGGTCCAGGACCCTGGTGGTTATTAAAGATCCACTGTCAGTTAACTAAGGCAGGGTAGCCAAATCCCAGCATGGGCTATTATATTCTCCCTCCCCAGGGAGACACCCCAGGGTAGCTTCAGCAGAGTGTTTCTGTTCTGAATAGATGCAATGGCCTGTCAGATAAATGTCAACTCCCACCCTCAAAGGGGCTGCATTGCGGGATGGGTGCCAGGGTATATGTATCTTCCCATGCAAGCTCAGCCCAGCCCTAAGCACAGTTCAGCAATGTGATTCCGCTTTATCTTTTAAAAACGGTCTGACCTTTTCCCTCCTGACTCATGCAGAGTACAGGCACAAGAGTTACTGGCTCTCGAGTAACAGGGACAAGACCTGCATGAGGGTAATGTAACCAAAGCCAGAAAAGTGTGAAAGACCGGCTGTAACTTGGTCTGTCCTAAAAATAACCCATCCTCTTTGTGGCGGTGACCTCGGCCAGCAACGCCATGTGATGCTTGAGTCCAGGTAGCTGTTCTTCGTTTACCCTGGAGTCCCCTCTCCTGATTGGCCAAGGCCTCCCACCCACTAGTTTCTTTTCTATATTTTTAAAGACACTTTCACACTGGTGGAAATTGCCTGATTCACAGCCCCCTAGGCCTCTGCTTAATCACATAGCAGGAGCCCTGGAGGGCCAACATCTGAGGGGGAGAAGGGAGTGCAGGTCCCCTCTGCGGAGATAGCCAATAATGCCAATTACAGTGTTGGGTTCATAGAATCATAGAATATTAGGGTTGGAAGAGACCTCAGGAAGTCATCTAGTCCAACCCCCTGCTCAAAGCAGGACCAACACCAACTAAATCATCCCAGCCAGGGCTTCATCAAGCCTGACCTTAAAAACCTCTAGGGATAGTGTGATAAATGAAGTGGTGTGGGGGGAGCTCCCTTTTATGGACACCCAACCAGCCAGTTAGCTGTAAAATCCCTCTTGGTATGTTCTCTGCTTGCTTTACCTGTAAATGGTTAAAAGTCCCCGAGGTAAAGAAAAGGAAGTGGGCACCTGACCAAAAGAGCCAATGGGAAGGTAGAACTTTTTAAAATTGAGAAAGAAACTTTCCCTTTTCTGTTGTTCTCTCTGGGCTTATGGGACATGGAACAGCAGTGCTATAAGCAGGAATGCTGTGTAAGGTTTGAACCAGGTATGAAAAATTATCTTCCATCCCTAGTAGAAATCATTGGGACAGGGAATGTTTAGATAGACGCGATCAGGTTTATTTCTTTATTTTGACTTGTGGGTCTCGTCTGTGCTAACCCCAGCTGCTTTTGTCTGCTTGTAACCTTTCAGCTGAACCCCCAAGAAACCTATTTTGGGTGCGTCATTTTTGGAATTGCTCTTTTAAAATCTAGCAAAAGCCTAAGTTCCAAATGTATTTTCTTCCTTTTTGTTTTTAATAAAATTTACCTTTTTTAAGAACAAGATTGGATTTTTGGTGTCCTAAGAGGTTTGTGCACATGTTGTTTAATTAACTGGTGGCAACAGCTAATTTCCTTTGTTTTCTTTCTCAGCTCTTCCCCGGAGGGGGGGTGAAAGGGCTTAAGGGTACCCCACAGGGAGGAATTCCCAAGTGTTTCTTCCTGGGTTCAAGGAGTTTTTTTGCATTTGGGTTGTGGCAGCCTTTACCAAGCCAAGGTCAGAGAAAAGCTGTAACCTTGGCCTGGTCTACACTACGACTTTAATTCGGATTTAGCAGCGTTAAATCGAATTAACCCTGCACCCGTCCACACAACGAAGCCATTTAATTCGAAATAAAGGGCTCTTTAAATCGATTTCTGTACTCCACCCCGACGAGCGGAGTAGCGCCAAAATCAATTTTATCATTTTGAATTAGGGTTAGCGTGGCCGCAATTCGATGGTATTGGCCTCCGGGAGCTATCCCACAGTGCACCATTGTGACCACTCTGGACAGCAATCTGAACTCAGATGCACTGGCCAGGTAGACAGGAAAAGCCCCGCGAACATTTGAATTTCATTTCCTGTTTGCCCAACGTGGAGAGCACAGGTGACCACAGATAGCTCATCAGCACAGGTAACCATGCAGGCCGATAATTGAAAAAGAGCACCAGCATGGACCGTACAGGAGGTACTGGATCTGATCGCTTTATGGGGAGAGGATTCAGTGCTAGCAGAACTTCGTTCAAGAAGACGAAATGCAAAAACTTTTGAAAAAATCTCCAAGGGCATGATGGAGAGAGGCCACAATAGGGACTCAGATCAGTGCCGCGTGAAAGTCAAGGAGCTCAGACAAGCCTATCAAAAAACAAAGGAGGCAAACGGTCGCTCTGGATCAGAGCCGCGGACATGCCGCTTCTACGACGAGCTGCATGCAGTTCTAGGGGGGGCCGTCACCACTACCCCACCTCTGACCGTGGATTCCGAGGCGGGGATAATCTCATCAGCTACACCTGAGGATTCTGCGGACGGGGAAAAGGAGGAGGAGGAGGACGAGCTTGCAGAGAGCACCCAGCACTCCGTTCTCCCCAACAGCCAGGATCTTTTTCTCAGCCTGACTGAAGTACCCTCCCAAACCAACCCAGTATCCAAGACCACGACCCCATGGAAGGGACCTCAGGTGAGTTTACCTTTTAAAATATAAAACTTGTTTTAAAAGCAAGGGTTTTTAATGATTACTTTGCCCTGAGGACTTGGGATGCATTCGCAGCCAGTACAGCTACTGGAAAAGTCTGTTAACGTGTCTGGGGATGGAGCGGAAATCCTCCCGGGACATCTCCATGAAGCTCTCCTGGAGGTACTCCAAAAGCCTTGCCACAAGGTTTCTGGGCAGTGCAGCCTTATTCCGTCCTCCATGGTAGGACACTTGACCGCGCCATGCTTGCAGCAAGTAATCTGGTATCATTGCATGACAAAGCCTGGCAGCGTAAGGTCCCGGTGTTTGCTGGCATTCAAGCAACATCCGTTCTTTATCTTGCTGTGTAATCCTCAGGAGAGTGATATCGCTCATGGTAACTTGGTTGAAATACGGGAATTTAATTAAGGGGACAGAGGTGGCAGTTCCTACTGGGCTGTTTGCCTGTGGCTGAAAAGAAATCCTTCCCTGCAGTTAGCCAAGCGCAGAGGGGGGGTGGGAATTGGCCCAGAGCTTTTCGCGTTTGGCTAGCAGGGATCTTCCCTGATACCAGCCACGCAGTAGGGGGAGGGGTAAAGGGCTCATCCCAGAGAATTCATGGCGGGGTGGAGGGTGTTAGTTTGGTTCCTGCAGGGATCTTCCCTGATACCAGCCCCGCGGTGGGGGGAGGGATAAAGCAATCATCCAGAGAATTGGATGGCGGGGGGGTGGTTAGTTTGTTTTCTGCTGCTGAATGTTAACAGGAAAATCGCAGCACTCAACGGGCTTTGCTTGGTATGTGGGAAAGAAGGGCGCAGAAGCTGAAAGACAATGGCTTACCATGGCCGCATGCAAGCCGAATTCTGTTGCCCGGACCTGCGTCTGTGATCTCTAGCAGCAAAGCCACAGGCACTCAATATGAAGAGGCAAAATGCGACCTTGCACAGAAATCACATGTGCTATGTAATGTGAATAGTGTTGGTCACCGTGAAAGGGTATAAGCATTGTTCTGCAAAATGTATCTTTTTAAAAAATTCTCTCCTTTTTTCCCTCCCTCCAGCAGCTGCAAATTCTTCAAGCCTCCCTCCTCTGTCCCGAAGGCTATCACAGATAAGGCGTCGGAAAAAGAAGACGCAAGATGAGATGTTCGCAGAAATCATGGAATCCATCCGCAGTGACAGAGCTCATCTGAATGAGTGGAAGGACACGGTTTCAAAGTATAGGAAAGAAGCCAGTGAACGTGAGGACAGGAGGGACCAACATGAGGACAGGAGGGACCAACGTGAGGAGAGGAGAGACGCTCGAGATGAGAGGTGGCAGCAGGAAGATCAGAGGAGGCAGGATGCAACGCTGGGGCTGCTGCGTGAGCAAACAGACATGCTCTGGCGTCTGGTGGAGCTTCAGGAACGGCAGCAGGGTAACAGAATGCCGCTACAGCCCCTGTATAACCCCCCTCCCCCCTCACCATTTTCCATAGCCTCCTCACCCAGACGTGTAAGAGCGCGGGGGGGGGGGGGGGGAGGCTCCGTACACCTTCCCATTCCACCCCAGTGGACAGCCCAAGCAAAAGACTGTCATTTTTTTAACCTTTTTTTAGTGGCCTTTTCCTTCCTGCCGATCCTCCTCCCAAACCCCACCCGGGTTCCCTCCCTCTTTTTATAATCTATTAATAAAGAATAAATGATTTTTAAACGATAGTGACTTTATTTGGTTTGAAAGCAAGCTGGGGGAAGGGGGAGGGTGGGTTTCTTACAGAAAATGAGTCAATATAGGGGGCGGGTTTTCATGAAGGAGAAACAAACAGATATTTCACATTGTAGCCTGGCCAGTCATGAAACTGGTTTTCAAAGTTGATGCACAGCGCTTCCTGGTGTGCTCTTCTAATCGCCCTGGTGTCTGGCTGCACGTAATCAGCAGCCAGGCTATTTGCCTCAGCCTCCCACCCTGCCATAAAGGTCTCGCCCTTACTTTCACAGAGATTGTGGAGCACACAGCAAGCAGAAATAACAATGGGGAGATTGGTTTGGCTGAGGTCTGAGCGAGTCAGTAACAATCGCCAGTGACCTTTTAAATGGCCAAATGCACATTCTACCACCATTCTGCACTTGCTCGGCCTGTAGTTGAACAGCTCCTGACTCCTGTCCAGGCTGCCTGTGTATGGCTTCATGAGCCATGGCATTAAGGGGTAGGCTGGGTCCCCAAGAATAACTATTGGCATTTCAACATCCCCAACGGTTATTTTCTGGTCTGGAAAGTAAGTCCCTTGCTGCAGCCCTTTAAACAGAGTAGTGTTCCTGAAGACGCGAGCGTCATGAACCCTTCCCGGCCAGCCCACGTTGATGTTGGTGAAACGTCCCTTGTGATCCACAAGTGCTTGCAGCACCACTGAAAAGTACCCCTTGCGGTTTATGTACTGGGTACCCTGGTGCTCCGGTGCCAAGATAGGGATATGGGTTCCATCTATCGCCCCACCACAGTTAGGGAATCCCATTGCAGCAAAGCCATCCACTATGACCTGCACATTTCCCAGAGTCACTACCTTTCGTAGCAGCACCTGAGTGATTGCTTTGGCTACTTGCATCACAGCAGCCCCCACTGTAGATTTGCCCACTCCAAATTGATTCCCGACTGACCGGTAGCTGTCTGGCATTTCAAGCTTCCACAGGGTTATCGCCACTCGCTTCTCAACTGTGAGGGCTGCTCTCATCTTGGTATTCTGGCGTTTCAGGGCAAGGGACAGCAAGTCACAAAGTTCCATGAAAGTGCCCTTACGCATGCGAAAGTTCCGCAGCCACTGGGAATCATCCCACACCTGCAACACTATGCGGTCCCACCAGTCTGTGCTTGTTTCCCTTGCCCAGAATCGGCGTTCCATGGATAGAACCTGCCCCATTAACAACATGATCTCCAAAGCACCCGCGGTTTGACAGAATTCTGTGTCCGTGTCCATGTCCATGTCCATGTCCTCATCATGCTTGTCGCTGCGCTGCTGCCGCCGCTGCCTCCTCACCTCATTTTTCTGTCCTGGCTCAGCATAAACTCCACGAGAATGCGCAAGGTGTTTACAATGTTCATGACTGCTGTCTTGAGCTGAGCGGGCTCCATGCTTGCCGTGGTATGGAGTCTGCAGTATTCACCCAGGAAAAAAGGCGCGAAATGGTTGTCTGCCGTCCATTGCTTTCATGCAGGGAGGGAGGGAGGGGTGAGGCTGTACCCAGAACCACCTGCGACAATGTTTTTTGTCCCATCAGGCACTGGGATCTCAACCCAGAATTCCAATGGGCGGGGGAGACTGCGGGAACTATGGGATAGCTATGGGATAGCTACCCACAGTGCAATGCTCCAGAAATCGACGCTAGCCCCAGAACATGGACGCACACCGCCGAATTAATGTGCTTAGTGTGGCCACATACATTCGACTTTATACAATCTGTTTCCCAAATTCAAATTATATAAATTCGGATTAATCCCGTAGTGTAGACATACCCCTTGGGAGTGTAATACAAGCCTGGAGTGGCAAGTATTAATTTTTAAAATCCTTGTGGGCCCCCACCTTCTGCACTCAAAGTGCCAGAGTGGGGATTCAGCCTTGACAGATGGAGATTCCACCACCTCCCCAGGTAACCCATTCCAGTGCTTCACCACCCTCCTAGTGAAATAGTGTTTCCTAATATCCAACCTAGACCTCCCGCACTGCAACTTGAGACCATTGCTCCTTATTCGGTCACCTGAGAACAGCCGAGCTCCATTCTCTTTGGAACCCCCCTTCAGGTAGTTGAAGACTGCTATCAAATCCAGCTTCACTCTTCTCTTCTACAAACTAAATAAGCCCAGTTCCCTCAGCCTCTCCTTGTAAGTCATGTGCTCCAGCTCCCTAATAATTTTCGTTGCCCTCCACTGGACTCTCTCCAATTTGTCCACATGCTTTCTGTAGTAGGGGGCCCAAAACTGGACACAATACTCCAGATGTACCCTCACCAGTGCCAAATAGAGGGGAATAATCACTTCCCTTGATCTGCTGGCAATGCTCCCACTAATGCAGCCCAATATGCCATTAGCCTTCTTGGCAACAAGGGTATACTGTTGACTCATATCCAGCTTCTTGTCCACTGTAATCTCCAGGCCCTTTTCTGCAGAACTGCCACTTAGCCAGTTGATCTGCAGCCTGTAGCAGTGCATGGGATTCCTCCATCCTAAGCGCAGGACTCTGCACTTGTCCTTGTTGAACCTCATCAGATTTCTTTTGGCCCAATCCTCCCATTTGTCTAGGTCACTCTGGACCCTATCCCTACCCTCTACTTTCCCTCCAGTTTAGTGTCATCCACAAACTTGCAGAGGGCGCAATCCATCCCATCATCCAGATCATTAATGAAGAGGTTGAACAAAACTGGTCCCAAGACCGACCCCTGGGGCTCTCCGCTTGATACCGGCTGCCAACTAGACATCGAGCCGTTGATCACTACCCGTTGAGCCCAACGATCTAGTCAGCTTTCTATCCACCTTGTAGTCCATTCATCCAATCCATACTTTTTAAACTTGGTGGCAAGAATACTGTGAGAGACTGTATCAAAAACTTTTCTAAAGTCAAGATATATCACATCCACCGCTTTCCCCATATCCACAGAGCCAGTTATCTCAGCATAGAAGGCAATCAGGGTGGTCAGGCATGACTTGCCCTTGGTAAATCCATGTTGACTGTTCCTGGTCACCTTCCTCTCATCCAAGTGCTTCAAAATGGATTCTTTGAGGACCTGCTCCATGATTTTTCTAGGGACTGAAGTGAGGCAGAATAGTCTGTAGTTCCCCAGATTCTTCTTCTTCCCTTTTTAAAGATGGGCACTATATTTGCCTTTTTCCAAGCATCCGGGACCTCCCCCGATCGCCACAAGTTTTCAAAGATAATGGCCAATGGCTCTGCAATCACAACAGCCAACTCCCTCAGCACCCTAAGATGCACTGTATCTGGCCCCATGGACTTGTGCATGTCCAGCTTTTCTAAATAGTTGGTAGGGTTGCCAACGTTCTAATCGCACAAAACCGAACACCCTAGCTCCGCCCCTTCCCGAGGCACTGCTCCCCATTCACTACATTCTCCCTCCCTCAGTGGCTCGCTCTCCCCAACCCTCACTCACATTCACTGGGCTTGGGCAGGGGGTTGGAGTACGAGAGGGGGTGAGGCTCTAACTGGGAGTGTGGGCTCCGGGGTGGGACCAGAAATGAGGGGTTCAAGGTGCAGGAGGGGGCTCTGGACTGGGTTGGGGTGCAGGAGGGGGTGAGGGCTCTGGCTGGGGGTGCAGGCTCTGGGGTGGGACCTGGGATGAGGGGTTTGGGGTGCAGGAGGGGGTTCCAGGCTGGGGGGGTGGAGCCAAGGGATTTGGAGTGTGGGTGGGGCTCTGGGCTGGGGCAAGGAGGTTGAGGGCTCTGGCTGGGAGTGCAGGCTTTGTGCAGGGGCTGGGAAAGAGGGGTTTGGAGTGTAGGAAAGGGCTCTGGGTTTGGGGGAGTTCAGGGTTGGGGCAGAGGGTTGGGGCTTGGGATTGGGGGGGGCACTTACCGTGGGCAGCTCCCGGTCAGCAGTGCAGCACGGCTAAGGCAGGCCCCCTGCCTGTCCTATCTCCGCACTGCGCCCCGGAAGCGGCCAGCAGGTCCGGCTCCTAGGCGGGGGGTGGGGGCAGGAGGCTCCGCGTGCTGCTCTCACCCACAGACACCACCCCCCAGCTCCCATTGGCCATAGTTACCAGGCAATGGGAGTGTGGAGCCGGTGCTCGGGACTGGGGCAGCGCATGGAGCCCCATGCCTTCCCATCTCCCCCTAGGAGCCGGACCTGCTGGCCACTTCCGGGGTACAGCGCGGAGACAGGATAGACAGGGACTAGCCTGATTTAGTGCCGCTGCCCCACTGACCAGACTTTTAATGGCCTGGTCGGTGATGCTGACCAGAGCCGCCAGAACCCTTTTCGCCCGGGCGTTCCGGTCGAAAACCAGATGCCTGGCAACCCTACCATTGGGCCTTCCTGCTACAAGGGCCTACATTACCTGGGAGCCAGACTGCCACTCACTGCCAGTGGGACATGGGCTTGTAAGGGTACTGAGTACACTGGAAACGTGTGAAAGCATTGCTCTTAGCCCAGGCGGTAGCAGCTCATGAGCATTGGCCTGCTAAACCCAGGGTTGTGAGTTCAATCCTTGAGGGGGCCATTTAGGGAACTGGGGTAAAAATCTGTCTGCAGATTGGTCCTGCTTTGAGCAGGGGATTGGACTAGATGACCTCCTGAGGTCCCTTCCAACTCTGATATTCTATGCTTTCCGATTAAGAGGTCTCAGATTCACCCCTGTGAATAAAGCCTCCAAGGTGCTGTTACATGGGACCCAAGGCTTCGGTTCTGACCCATCTTTACCAAACACAGAACTGAGATCATCCACTTCCTTTCCATAGGCCACCAACCTGTCCTCAGAGAACAGCTGCTTTCATTGGCTGCTGGCCTGGGATGGTTTTGAACCACTAATCTGAACCAATGAGAGTTAAGCGCCTAACTGCCCCTGAGGAGCTGGGCCCTTGAGACTAGCAGGTAACTCACCACCATTGCCAAAGCATTCAGCCCACCACCCACATCCCAGGGACCTTCCTAACGGCATCCATTTCCTAGGTACTGGGAGCAGCTTGCATTAGGGTGACCAGATGAGAGATGTGAAATATTGGGACGCGGGGGGCAGGAAAATTGGTGGGAGCTGCACGTCCCGCCCCCCACCCCACACCAGCTCACCTCCGCTCCGCCTCCACCTCCCCTGAGCTGGCTGCCGCATCCTGCTTCTCCCCTCTCCTCCAGCGCTTGCGCCGCCATACAGCTGATTAGCGCAAGCCTGGGAGGGAGGGGTGAGGAGGAGGAATGCGGCATGCTTGGAGAAGAGGAGGGGCCATGGCAGGGATTTGGGGAGGGAGCCAATGGGGCAGTGAAGGGACGGGGCTGGGGCGGGGCAAGGGCGGGAATTTGGGGAGGGATCCAATGGGGGAGGGAGGGGACAGAGTTGGGGTGGGGGAGGGTGTGAGCCCCCTCTGCCTGTGCACCGAAGCGCAAAATATCGGGACAATTCGCATCCCGACTGAACATTGGTCGGGACGAGGGACAAACAAGTAAATATCCGGACAGTCCCGATAAAATTGGGATGTCTGGTTACCCTAGCTTGCATGGGCTTCATCACAGGGCCTCTTTCCGGTGGGGAGAGTGATTGCAGCCACAGGACGGGTAGTGGCCATGTCAGCTCCAAGCCGAGGGGTAAAAGCAAAGCCCCCAGAGAGCTGAGGTGTATAGAGTGAGCAGGCAGCTTGGGGGCGAGTGTGGGGAGGAGAGAATTAAAAGGAGCCAGCTAAGAGCAGCGGATCTAGAGCTGCAGGTAATGTAGCACCAGTCCCAGGGCTGGGAGACCCTTCACCCAAGGAGGAGAAACTGACATGAGTTCCCAACAAGGAAAGCTGTGGGACTCTTGGCTCAAGAGGTCTGTAGCAACCCTGAATGAAGAGGGGCTGGGTGGGAGGGATAAAGACGAACTGATATTCTGTCAAGTATCAGAGGGGTAGCCGTGTTAGTCTGAATCTGTAAAAAGCAATAGAGGGTCCTGTGGCACCTTTAAGACTAACAGAAGTATTGGAAGTGAGGTTCTTGCCCACGAAAGCTTATGCTCCCAATACTTCTGTTAGTCTTAAAGATGCCACAGGACCCTCTGTTGATATTCTGTCAGACACTCCATACATGATGCAACCCCTCACTGCGGCATCTTGCTTTAAAGCATTCTGGCCTGGGGCTGGAAGTGACATCTTCCCAGAGCCAGACGGGGAGCAGAGGGCCGTACACTTGCAGGGCCATGTTGTGCCACAAGGTGGCATCCTGAGGGCTGGGTTTTGCCTGTCACAATGGGACTGAAAATGCTGACAAATCCAGTGGAAAAAGCAAATAAACTAGCTCTGGATTGCAGTGTCTTTCCACTGCAACTATGGTTAGTGCGGTCAGTCATGAGTAGGGGGAAGACTGTTGTGTCTATCACTTTCATCGGGCATTGCCTTCCAAGTGTGATGAAACTGTGTGAAATAGCACTCAGGGGCCTTACCATGCTGGGAATTCAGCAGATGTAAGGCCATATATATACTACACACTTTGGCCAATGAAAGTTATGCCGGTTTAAAGTGGTTGCAGTTAATGTATTGCTCATGCACATTGAAACTTGGCTTCTTGCGTCAGCACTGTATGTACTCACCAGGAGTGCTTGTGTCAATGCACAGTGCAATGCAGTGTGCAACTCGCCACTATCCAGTGCACTGTATTTTGGGAAGTTTTGGCAATGCATGATGGGTCAGAAACGAGTTGTGCAGGGGTGACAGGGAGCAAGAGATCAAGTTCCCAGCGTGCAATGTTCTCCATCCCATAATTTCATCTATATCCCATCATTTTTGCACTCTTTTTAAGAATTCCACAAACCTTCATGGCCCACCTCGCTGTCCACCAGCTCTGACAGAGGATGGAACCTGCACACCTCTGCACTATTGTCATGAGCGTTGCAAGCACAAGATGCACAGTCCTTCAGTATTTGCAGATCCGTTGGAAGAACTGACTCACCGGAGAACATGGCGATTTCTTGGAGAACACATTGCTGTGGGATAAGATTGTTGTTGGAGTTCATGGAGCAGCTGTGCAGCATCGCTTCTGGTGCCCGAGAAACGAGCAGTGACCTGTGGGATTGCATCATAACGCAGGTTTGGGATGATGAGCAGTAGCTGCAGAACTTTTGGATGCGCAAGGTCACATTCCTAGATCTGTGCCCCAAACTTGCCCCAGCCCTCCAGGACAGGGACACCAGAATGAGAGCTGCACTGACAGTGGAGAACCAAGTGGCGATTGCCCTGTGGAAACCTGCAATGCCAGATTACTACCAGGCAATGGGAAATCAGTTTGGAGTTGGAAAATCCACTGTGGGGCCATTGTCATGCAAGTGTGCAGGGCCATTATTCATTTCCTGCTATGCAGAACTGCTACTCTCTGCAATGTACAGGACATAGTGGATGGATCTACAGCAATGGGGTTCATGCATATCCCTCTTTTGCCACAGAGTATATCCCCAGAAAGGGCTACTTTTCTATAGTTATGCAAGCATTGGTGGGTTGCCAACTGCACTTCACTGACATCAGTGGTGACTGGTCAGGGAAGGTGCATGATGCTCACATCTTTAAGACCACAGGTCTGCTCAGAAAGCTGCAAGCGGGGGCTTGCTTTCCCGACTGACAGATTTCCATGGGTGATGTTGAAATGCCAATAATGATCAGGTAACCCAGCCTACCCCTTGCTTCCCTGATTCATGAAGCCACACATCGGCCATCTCGCCAGCACCAAGGAAAGATTCCACTATGGGCTCAGCTGGTGCTGAATGACAGTTGAAGGTGCATTTGGTAGATTGAAGGGACGTTGGCATTGTTTACTCATCAGGCTGGATCTCTGTGTGAAAAATATCACAATTGTTATAGCTGCCTGCTGTGTCCTGCATAATATCTGTGAGGCAAAGGGGGAAAAGATGCCAGCAGGATGGAGGGCGGAAGTGGATGTTTGCTGAGTTTCAACAGCCAGACACATAGAACTGTAGGACTGGCAGGGACCTCAAGAAGTCATCTAGTCCAGTCCCCTGCACTCATGGCAGGACTACGTATTATCTAGACCAGTGGTTCTCAAACTTCATTGCACAGCAACCCCCTTCTGACAACAAAAATTACCACACAATCCCAGTTGGGAAGACCAAAGCCTGAGCTCACCTAAGCCCTACCACCCCGGATGGCAGGGGCCAAAGCCAAAGCCCCAGGGGTTCAGCCCCAGGTGGGAGCCCTGTAACCAGGCAGTGGGGCTTGGGCCCCAGACCCAGACCCCAGCAAGTTTAACACCAGCCCTGGCGACCTCATTAAGACAGGATTGGGACCCATTTTGGGTTCCTGACCCACAGTTTGAGAACTGCTGATCTAGACCATCCCTGAAAGGTGTTTGTCTAACCTGCTCTTAAAAATCTCCAATGATGGAGAGTCCACAACCTCTGTAGCCAATTTATTCCAGTGTTTAGCCACCCTGATAGTAAATTTTTCCTAATGTCCAACCTAAACCGCCTTTGCTGCAATTTAAGCCCATTGCTTCTTGTCCCATCCACAGAGGTTAAGGAGAACAATTTTTCTCCCTCCGCCTTGTAACAACCTTTTATGTACTTGAAAACTGTTATGTCCCACCTCAGTCCTCTTTTCTCCAGACTAAACAAACCCAATTTTTTCAATCTTCCCTCATAGGTCATATTTTCTAGATCTTTGATCATTTTTGTTGCTCTTCTCTGGACTTTCTCCAGTTTGTCCACCTTTCCTGAAATGTGGCATGCCTGCCACAGTTCCTTCACTTTCACATGGCACTGCTGCTGGTCCTGTTGTAGTCCTTCTCCTGCATCCCCCATGCAAACTGCTCAGAGATGTCAATGTTTCTATGGCTGGTCCATAGCTCTCCGTGCGCAGCTTCTTCTCCCCACAGGCCCAGGAGAGCCAAAGTCTCCTGTCTACTCCAGGCCAGAGTGCATCAAGAGTGTGTCGCCGGCATGGTCGGCTGGGCAGTTGCACACAACACTGGAGAGCTGCTACGGGGGCACACCAAGCCAGGCAATTAGGAAAAAGCCTTTCAAATGTTAGTGGGGTCTTAAAGGGAGTGTGGGGAGTGTCTCTGTGACCCCTGGGCAGCGGAGTTCACAACAGGGACCAGAGCGGTGAGTGGTGGGCATGGTGAGACAGCTGCTGGAGGACTGTTAGGGTCGCCATAGGTAGCGCAGTGACTATACTTGCACTGCATTGACCTCAGTACATTGACCAGAGCCCAGCACCACTCAGGGAGGGGGTGTTACCATGCTGTTGTAACAGGGCGCTTACATTGGTGGGGGTCAAATTTAAGTGTCAATACAAACATGACTAGGGTGATGCAAAGTGGCTTACGGCAACCTCACTTTGTAGCGTAGACCAGGTCTAAGTGTATGACACACTGAGGTGCTGACTGAAGGATTTTCCTCCAAGATCAGCCAGGCCAAGGGTCCCTGCTGGGGGTCTCCCTAGCTAGGATTACCACCTGTCCATGTTTTCCCAGGATTGTCCCTCTTTTGAGGAAACTGTCCTGGGAAATCTGTGCAGGTGCTTGGGTCACACTGATAGCTGTCCAGTTCAACAGGCTTAGGACTATCCTCCCGGAAGTCCTGGGTTGTTGTACCTCAGAGGCGGCACCACCACAGGGAGACGGCCTCCACCATGGAAGGGCCCTCGGATGGTGAAGGACTAGGGAGGAAAGGAGGCCAGGAGGAATAGCTGAGAGGAGCCACACACTGTTTCCCCAACCTTGCCCTCCAGCAAACCCAGCAGTGGGTTAATCAAGGGTCCTGGGCCCGGCTGTGTGCTGGGCCTAGGCCTGATGCTCTGCCTCCAGAACTCATGGCAGCTCCACATGGATGGGAACAATCTCCTGACGCTAGGGTCCCAGGGAAACTTGGGGAGAGCATCTTTGAGGAGCCACCTGTGCCCAATTCAACCCGGTGGGATTTCTGTGGGCAGGGGATGATTCGAGTCCAGGTTTCTGGACTGCTTTTGGATTGGGAAACTGACTTTCCACAGGTTTCAGAGTGGTAGCCGTGTTAGTCTGTATCAGCAAAAAGAACGAGGAGTACTTGTGGCAGCTTATGCTCAAATAAATTTGTTAGTCTCTAAGGTGCCACAAGTACTCCTCGTTCTTTTGACTTTCCACAGCAGATCATATCACTGGCCCATGGAGCCCAGTTTCCTGCCTCTTGATAGGAGCCAGAACCCCTGCGTGTCAGAGGATGACCTGAATGAGCAACGTCCAGACATGACATAGCCAGCCCATTATACAACGCCTGCCATGATGAGCTCGCTCCCTGAAGCATGGAGCCTTGGTTACTCTGAGTGGAGCTACTGGCCTGGTCACATTCTTGCACTGTGCCTATCACCGTGACATCTAAGTTCCTCCTATAAGCATTGTTACTGGTCAGCCATTTATCCAGCCCTCTTAAAAACCCAGCTACTCTAGGACTCTCCCCCTCCTGCAGCAGTGAGACCACAGGCTGTCCGGCCTATACATGAGGGAGTTTCCAGCCATTTGTTTTATTGAGTGAGCCACCCTGGCCCTCATCGTATGGGCAGGGTACAAAGGAGAGGCTGGTCAGCCTTCACCGGGCCCACACGTAACTGAACACCCCATCCTATCTGCTCTCTTGTGCCCTCTTCCCATCCGTGTCAATGCCATTGGTGGGCCCGAGTCCACTAGGAAAGGAAAAAGCTTGGCCCCCGCTGTCTCACATGCTTAAGGACAGCCTTGTTATAAGCAATCAGCTCCTCCCGGCCCGGATGGGACATGGGCGCAAAGACATGCTTTGCCAGCAAGGGCAAGAAGGCTGATCCTGGGGCTTGGGCTCACTCAGTACTCGAGAGACCTGGGTTTAAGTCCTTGCTCCAGCACAGCCTCCCTGGGTGACACTGGACCAGTCACTTTGTCCCTCAGTGTCTCAGTTCCCATCTGTATAATGGGGCTGCCAGCACTGCCCTCTCTGCCAGGAGTGGTGCACAGATACCATGATAACGGGGGGCTTTGGTAGATGTCAGACCACACTGAGGTGAAGGGGGATGTTCACTGTTAAAGGCCTTGTCCACACTACTAACGCTGTGCCGGGATAGCTCCACTGCCGAGGCCGGTAGTGTAGGTGCAGGAGGTTTCTTGCTCAGCATAGTGACACCAGATGACACTGGCTCTCCAACAGAAGCGCTCTCCTGGGGGCATAGCTGCATCTACACTAAGGGTTTTGCGGGCTTGGGGAGGGTGTGGGAGTTTTTCCCTTCCCTCCCTTCACTAACAAGTGCTGATGAAACACTGTAGTGAAGGCCTGGAGACAGCATGGGTTCAATCTTAGCTCCTGATTCACTGGTGTTCTGCACCACGTGGTGTCACTTGCATCAATGCAAAGAGTGTGAAATGCCACTATTTTCAAACCCACTTTGTACTGTCAGTGACAGCACGAGGGGAGGGCAACAAGCATTCAGATCCTCAGGTATGTCTACACTTAAACTGCTGCAGTCGTGCGGCTCTAATGCTTCAGTGTAACCACTCACTACAGTGGTAGCTAGCTTGGTGGAAGAATTTTTCCATCAACCTAGTGCTGTCTCCACAGGGGTTTAGGTGGGCTTAACTACATCACTCAGGGGGTGTGGATTTTTTACATCCCTGAGCAACAGCTGGGTCAACTTCACTTCTTAGTGTAGACCTGGCCTTAATAATTTAGGCTGGTTTAGCAAACTTTGGCCTTGTCTTCACTGCGGGAAAGGGGGTCGTGTGCTCTTCACTCATGTTAACTCAGTCAGGGTAGAAATCCAAATGAGGACAAGGCAGTTGTTTTCACACATGTTAGCAGGCCAAGTTAACGAGCAAACTCCCCCATCAGTTTTTACTTGAGTGGCTAATTTGTGTGAAAATGACACCCTGTCTAGCCGTCACTAAGATTTCACCTTGAGTCAAACCAGGTCTACACTACAAAGTTTTGTTGGCACAGCTGGCAGTCAGGAATGGGCAAGGCCGGGGGACCACCCCTGGTGCCGTAACTGTGCCCGCAGAACCCAGGCTGTAGCTGCAGCTATGCCAACAGAAGAGGGCTTTTGTCAGGGTGGTGGTGTTACCATGGTGCCAGAAAAACTCCTGTCAGCACAACCTGCATCTATGCTGGGGTGGTGGGGGGGGCCTGCCAGTACAGCTGTACCAACACAGCCTTTGTAGCATAGACACAGGTAGGGTCTCCAATTTTGGTTGGATGTATTCCTTGAGATTTAATCACGACATAATCTTTAATTAAAGATTAATCTTTAATTCCTGGAGACTCCAGGCCAGTCCTGTAGGGTTGGCAACCCCAGACATGACCTGAGCTAACTTGAGTGAGGAGCACACCTGTTTCCACAGCGAAGTCGAGGCCTTCAACACCTTTCAAGGCAGTTTCTGACTAAGCTAGCAGGTATCACTAGTGTCAAAGAAGCTGGCTTAAACTTAGTCTCAGAGTGACTCACCACCTTTGCAGACCTTCTTTGGCATTCTTCACCAAGTTCTTTTGTAAACAAGGGAAACCACCCAATTCTCTGTCATTGTTGAATAAGAGCTCAGCTGGCGGTTGCATAAATTGTTGATGTTCCAACGAGATTAATGTTACTTCTTTCCAATAAAAATCCCATTCAGGCCTTCTCTTAAAAAAAATCATGAAGCATAACTTGCTTTGCAAGACAGCTGCTGCCAGTTTGGAAGGCAGAGCTTGTGGGAGAAGACATTTGGATTTGAATTCTGGTGAGAGCTGGACAATGAAAGAGCTACTGGTGTTTACTCCTAGCACTGAACTGCTTGGATCTTCAGCCAGCAGAGGAACTGCATTTTCTGCTTGCTGGGATCTGGTTGGATACAGTATAGCACTGCTCAAACTTTGAATGAGGGAGGCCAGGGCTCACGTTTTCAAAAGTGGCCTCGAATGTTAGACCTAACGGTGCCTCCACCTGGGCACCCATAAAACAGCTGAACTCTGAGTTAGGCACTTTGGGAAATCTGTGACCAGGGTCACTCGGCAAGTCCTGCGGAACAGAACCCCGGAGTGCTATCTAAAGGAGGTGGCACTGTGGCCTAGTGGATAGGGCACTAGCCAGGGAGTCACCAAATCCACCCACCCACCCACACAGCCATTGAAAAAATGTTTGGGGGGGGCAGGTGGCTCGCTGTTCTTTCAGAATGTTGCCTGGAAATTACTTACTGTTGTGCGATCCGGGCTAGGACTGTCAGCAAAGTCCTGGCACGGGGTAGGGTGACCAGATAGCAAGTGTAAAAAACTGGGACCTGGAGTGAGGGGGTAATAGATGCCTATATAAGAAAAAGCCCCCAAAATTGGGACTGTCCCTATAAAATCGGGACATCTGGTCACCCTAGCACAGGGTGACTGGCCCCTTAAGAGAGAGCAGAGTCCAGTGCATCTGCCTGGTCAGCTACCTCCCAATTGGGCTTAAGAGAGGGCACCTGGGCCATATAAATGGGGATACCCAGGGAGTTTGAGGAAGGGGCAAGTGAGAGTTGTCTTTTCAGATTTCACTGATGGGAAGGGCAACTTTCAGTGGGGATCCAGGGATAGAGTCCCCTATACTTGGGTGGGTGCATGGGCGACAGTGAAGCCCCCAGGTAGGCAAGGCAAGGCAAGACATATGATGGGGCAACTGGACCTCTCAAATTTGGGGCAGTCAGGCAGGTAACCTGGGCCTGCTCCTTAGCAAAATTCTGGTTGTGTCCCTGGCTCAAATATTGGTGGGGCTGGACCTGCTTTCCAGAATATTGGTGCCCAGATAATCTAGGATTGATGAGCATATGGGGGTGGACATCTGTCCTGCCCTCCCCTGCCTTTCTTATATGGTACCTCAAGAGTTGCCAGTGGGAAAGAGCTGCAGGAGAGTGGTAATTGTGAGCTGCTGGCGACGAGTTCTGAGCTGTGGGGAGGACTGGCTGGAGCTGGGGGACCCTGCAGAGGGGCCCAGGAATGAGGGGAAGAACCAGCTGGGTCAGTGTAAGCAGGGCCCACAAACAAGGGGTTGGGCCAGGAAGAAGGTTCTCTTAGGTAGGGGTAGGGCTCGCAGGTAAGGAGACCTGGGGGAGTGAAATACAAGGCCAGAATCAGAATGGGGCTAACACCCGAGCATGCCCGTCGGTGGTTCAGAGCCCTAAAGTGGAAACCGGATGTGGCATTTTCCTGACATGCCTACCACATTGAAAAAAAATTGGGATGCCTGGATATCAGGAGCAAGCGTTAAATCTCTGGAAAATCTGTCTTTCCGAATGAAAATGGAGCAGTTCTTAGAGGGTGTTCCTGAGGAAATAGAAGGGTACATCCTAGATGGGAAGCCCAAAACTGTAACTGAGGTGGGGGAAATTGGAGCCAAATGGGTGGAGGTGGCAGAAAAGAAAAAAACAAGTAGCAGTTGGAGCGAATATCAGAAGGGGCAACCCAAAACAAAACCCTATCACCGGGGCAACCCAAGGCCCCACCTACATCCCAAGGAAAACCCCAGACATCTTATTGTCCCACCACACCAGTCTCCAGCAACCCACCTTGCCCCAGTGACCAGCCAGCTGGGCGATGTTTTAAATGTAATGAGCTGGGGCATGTGAAGGCCAACTGCCCCAAGAACCCCAACAGACTGTAGTTCATTACGCCGGAGTCACACCCAAGGTCCTCAGGCCCAGATGCCTCCCAGGTACCTTCAGAGCGAAGGGAAACTGTGAGTGTGGGTGGGAAGAAGCTTATCGCATGGAGGGACACTGGAGCACAAGTGTCAGCTATCGACCAATCCTTAGTGGACCCCAAATTCATCAACCCAGAAGCCCCGGTGACAATTCAACCCTTCATGTCAAACTCTTTAAACCTGCCTACAGCCAAGTTGCCTGTCCAGTACAAGGGCTGGTCAGGAATGTGGACTTTTGCAGTCTATGATAATTATTCCATCCCCATACTGCTGGGGGAAGACTTGGCCAACCATGTGAAGCTAGCCAAGAGGGTGGGAATGGTCACCCGCAGCCAGGCTAAGCAAGCTTTCACACCTATCCCTGTTCCTGAGCCTTCCACCAGGGCCCCATCTGTGTTACCAAAGACACAGACAGAGGTGGTGGAACCAGATCCCCTGCCCACGAGTGCTACAGCTGTAGTGGATCCAGTCCCAGAACCGGAACTGGCAAAGCAACAAGCACCAGAACCATTGCCAGCACTGAGTCCAGCACTTGCCACCCCGTCTACAACTCCAACGCCAGATGGCACCTGTGAGCCTGAACTGGCAGAAGTAGCAGATAACCCTACCCAAGAGGCTCAGCCAGAGCCTGAAATACCACATAGTGCACCAGCAGAGAGCGGTTCACGGTCAACGGAAACAACCCCATCACCTGCCTCGCTTCCAGAGGGACCAAACCCGAGTCCCCAATCCAAGGAGGAACTGATGTCTCCAGCATCAAGGGAACAGTTCCAGGCCGAGCAGGAAGCAGATGAAAACTTTCAGAAAGCTTGGGCGGCACCACGGAACACCCCACTGCCTCTCAGCTCTTCTAACTGATCCTGGTTTGTTGTAGAACAAGGACTTTTATGCAAAGAGACTCTTTCTGGTGGACTTCAGGAAGACTGGCACCCTCAAAGACAGTTGGTAGTTCCAGCTAAATACCGGGTAAAGCTCTTGAGCTTAGCCCATGATCATCCTAGTGGCCATTCTGGGGTGAACAGAACCAAAGACCGGTTGGGGAAGTCCTTCCACTGCGAGGGAATGGGCAAGGAGGTTGCTAATTATGTCCGGTCTTGTGAGGTGTGCCAAAGAATTGGAAAACCCCAAGACCAGGTCAAAGCCCCTCTCCAGCCACTCCCCATAATTGAGGTCCCATTTCAGCGAGTAGCTGTGGATATTCTGGGTCCTTTCCCAACGAAGACACCCAGAGGAAAGCAGTACATACTGACTTTCATGGATTTTGCTACCCGATGGCCGGAAGCAGTAGCTCTAAGCAACACTAGGGCTAAAAGTGTGTGCCAGGCACTAACAGACATTTTTGCCAGGGTAGGTTGGCCCTCCAACATCCTTACGGATTTGGGAACTAATTTCCTGGCAAGGACCATGAAAAACCTGTGGGAAGCTCCTGGGGTGAACCACTTGGTGGCCATCCCTTACCACCATCAAACAAATGGCCTGGTGGAGAGGTTTAATGGAACTTTGGGGGCCATGATACATAAATTCGTAAATGAGCACTCCAATGATTGGGACCTAGTGTTGCAGCAGTTGCTTTTTGCCTACAGGGCTGTACCACATCCCAGTTTAGGGTTTTCACCATTTGAACTTGTGTATGGCCGTGAGGTTAAGGGTCCATTACAGTTGGTGAAGTAGCCATGGGAGGGGTTTCTCCAGGAACTAACATTCTAGACTTTGTAAGCAACCTACAAAGCACCCTCCGAAACTCTTTAGCCCTTGCTAAAGAAAACCTAAAGGATGCTCAGGAAGAGCAAAAGTCCTGGTATGATAAACATTCCAGAGAACGGTCCTTCAAAGTAGGTGACCTAGTCATGGTCTTAAAGGAGCTTCAGGCCCATAAAATGAAAGTTTCATGGGCCATTCACGGTCCAAGAGCGCCTGGGAGTTGTTAACTATCTCATCGTATCCCCCACCTCAAATATAAAGCCTAAGGTATACCATGTTCATTCTCTAAAGCCCTTATATTCCAGAGAATTAAAGGTTTTCCAGTTTACAGCCCAAGGAACAGATGACGCGGAGTGGCCTGAAGGTGTCTACTATGAAGGGAAAAGTGATGGTGGTGTGGAAGAGGTGAACCTCTCCATGACCCTGGGACATATGCAGCAACAGAAGATCAAGGAGCTGTGCACTAGCTTTGCGCCAGTGTTCTCAGCCACCCCAGGATGGACTGAACGGGCATACCACTTCATTGACACAGGTAATGCTCACCCAATTAGAACCCCACCATACCGGGTGTCTCCTCATGCCCAAACTGCTATAAAACGGGAGATCCAGGACATGCTACAGATGGGTGTAATCCGTCCCTCTAACAGTGCATGGGCATCTCCAGTGGTTCTAGTTCCCAAACCAGATGGGGAAATATGCTTTTGCATGGACTACCGTAAGCTAAATGCTGTAACTCGTCCCGACAACTATCCAATGCCACGCACAGAGGAGCTATTGGAGATACTGGGATGTACCCAGTTCATCTCTACCTTAGACTTAACCAAGGGGTACTGACAAGTACCGCTAGATGAACCCGCCAAGGAAAGGTCAGCCTTCATCACTCATGCAGGGGTGTATGAATTTAATGTGCTTCCTTTCGGGCTGCGAAATGCACCCGCCACCTTCCAGAGACTTGTAGATGGTCTCCTAGTGGGATTGGGAGAATCTGCAGTTGCCTACCTTGATGATGTGGCCATTTTTTCTGATTCACGGGCAGAACACCTGGAGCACCTGGAAAAAGTCTTCGAGTGCATAAGGCAGGCAGGACTAACTGTTAAGGCTAAAAAGTGTCAAATAGGCCTAAAAAGAGTGACTTACTTTGGACACCAGGTGGGTCAAGGAACTATAAACCCCCTACAGGCCAAAGTGGATGCTATCCAAAAGTGGCCAGTTCCAGAGTCAAAGAAACAGGTCCAATCCTTCTTAGGCTTGGCCAGATATTATAGGCAATTTGTATCACACTACAGCCAAATTGCCGCCCCACTGACAGACCTAACCAAAAAGAAACAGCCAAATGCAGTTCAGTGGACTGATGAGTGTCAGAAAGCCTTTAACCAGCTTAAGGCAACACTCATGCCTGACCCTGTGCTAAGGGTCCCAGACTTTGACAAACTGTTCCTAGTAACCACAGATGCATCCGAGCGTGGTGTGGGAGCAGTTTTAATGCAGGAAGGACCGGATCAAGAATTCCATCCTGTCGTGTTTCTCAGCAACAACCTGTCTGAGAGAGAAAGCCACTGGTCAATCAGCAAAAGGGAATGCTACGCCATTGTGTATGCGCTGGAAAAGCTACGCCCATACGTTTGGGGACGGCATTTCCAACTACAAACCGACCATGCTGCGCTAAAGTGGCTTCATACTGCCAAGGGACATAACAAAAAACTTCTTTGGTGGAGTTTAGCTCTCCAAGATTTTGATTTTGAAATAGAACACATTTCAGGAGCTTCTAACAAAGTGGCTGATGCACTCTCCTGTGAAAGTTTCCCAAAATCAACTGGTTAAAAATTGTTCTTGGAATGTGGGACATATTGTTAGTTTTTATATAATCAGTAGTATGTCTAAAGGTGCATGTGTCTTATTAACTCCATTTTCTCCTAGAACTCCAGGAAGAAATCACAGCCAGTGTGGAACCGGCTGTCCAACACTATCTGTGATTTGGGGGGCATGTCATAACTATAAAGGGAAGGGTAACAGCCCTCCTGTGTACAATACTATAAAACCCCTCCTGGCCAGAGACATCAAAATCCTTTTACCTGTAAAGGGTTAAGAAGCTCAGGTAACCTGGCTGACACCTAACCCAAAGGACCAATAAGGGAACAAGATACTTTCGAATCATGGGGAGGGGGGAGGCTTTTCTTTGTGTGCTCTTTGTTTTGGAGGTTGTTTGCTCTTGGGACTAAGAGGGACCAGACATCAATCCATGCTCTCCAGATCTTTCTGAACAAGTCTCATATTTCAAACTTGTAAGTAACAGCCAGGCAAGGGGTGTTAGTTTTATCTTTGTTTTCTCAACTTGTAAATGTTCCTTTTGCTAGAGGGTTTACCTCTGTTTGCTGTAACTTAACCTAAGGCTAGAGGGGGTTCCTCTGGGCTCTTTGAATCTGATTACCCTGTAAAGTTATTTTCCATACTGATTTTACAGAGATGATTTTTACCTTTTCTTTAATTAAAATTCTTCCTTTAAGAAACCAGATTGATTTTTTTCATTGTTTTAAGATCCAAGTGTTTTGGATCTGTGTTCACCAGGACTAATTGGTGAGGGTATACTCTCAAGCCTTTCCTTTCAGCCAGGAAAAGGGGTGTAAGGACTTGCGGGGAGGAATTAGTCTCAAATCTGCCCAGGAAAGAGGGGGGTTAGAGACTTAGGAAATATTTGGGGAAAGGCAGAGTTCCAAGTGGCTCTTCCCTAAGATTTGGAACACACTTGGTGGTGGCAGCTTATTGTTAACCTAAGCTGGTAAATAAGCTTAGGGGGCTTTCATGCAGGTCCCCACATCTGTACCCTAGAGTTCAGATTGGGGAAGGAACCTTGACAGGAGCCTAAACATTCTCTTACCCAAAAACATTCCTCTAACCCTCATCCCAAATCTCCTGTAAAAACAGAAGAGCCCAAAAGGTGCAATCAGTGTAATTCCACTGATTATCTGAGGAATAAATGCCCTGTGCTAGGAGGAAGCAGGCAACCGATAGCTCATGTTAGTTCTGCTGTCCTCAACACAGAAACCCCCCAAGCAACTGAATCCTATCGTATTGGTTTTGTGAGGTTAGCCTCTGCAGAACCAGATATGGAGCATATTGAGGTTGTCTAAATTGATGGCAGGGAGTAGTTGGAGCAGAGGGATACAGGGGCCCAGACCCCTCTGGTTAAGCAGAGTGTGGTCCCAAAGGCCAGTATGGTACCTGGCCAAATGGCAGAGATTGTGGGGGTGGGCGAAAGCAGATTCCTCATGCCACTAGCTAAAATCCATGTGGTGGGGAAGGTTTAGAAAGTCTTTTAACTGCGGGGGTAATGGAACACCTCCTAGTCGGGCTGCTTCTTGGTAATGATTTTTTCCGTGTAGCTCAGGTTAAAGTATTTGCCTGCAGCAGGAGGCAGTTTTATGCTGGGACCCCTGAGGGAATGGGTAAGGTCTCAGGAACAGCTGAGAGAATGGGGGAGAATCTCCTTGATTCTTCTGCAGCAGGGAGAAGCCACATGCTTCCAGGTGGGAGGGTGGTTGAGACCAACTCCTGCACTGCAGCTGGAGGCAACACCACATCAGGAAGGGCTGGGGGTGTAATGCCTGCCAGGGAGAGAACTGTCCAGGTTGTTAGCTGCCAGCAGGTCGCAGCTGAACCAGAGACAAACCCAGCTCTAGGGAGCAAAGAGAAATGTGTCCCAGAGGAGAGTCCAGAGAAGGGGCAGGGGAGCTCAGAAACCACTGAGGTGGGCGAGGATTCCTGTGACTCTGTAAGACAGGGAAACAGTGTAATCCAAGTATGGGAGGGGCTGAGACTAGCTCCTTTCCAGCAGAAGGCAACATGCTCTCAGGCACAGGGGCAGGAAAGGTGTTGTCAGTGATTAAAGGAACTGGCCCAGTTGTTAGCTGGCAGAGTTCTGCAGGTGCACAAGAGACAGAACCCTTCCCAGGGAGCACAGAGAAATGTGACTTAGGAGGGGGCACAGAGGAGGAAACTGGGGAAGGAATAGTGGGGGTATAGGAATGTCTCCTCACTAGTCACTTGGGGCAGGATGTCCAGGACACTAGGAGGATGGCTGGGTCAGCATCTGTGCACCCAGGCACTCAGCCTGTGAACCAGGTTTTGAGAAGGAACTGTGTACCTGACCTCCTGGAGGGGAGCAGTCACACAGCTGACTTCTCAGAGACACAGAAAGCCATGGCAGAGGGTACCCGAATCCAGGTCCCAATTTTTCAGGATGCTATTTCTGATAAGTTTTTTGGAAAGTAAATGTGTCTCTTTAAATCAAGATGCAACTCCAATGCCTGTAATAACAAAGGAGTTGGGAGCAGGAAATTGCCAGGTGGTAGTTTGTCAGAATACAAATGACCCAACTAACAGAGAAGTGGGTATTTTCCCGCAGGCTGGTGAGACCCAGAGAGCAGTAATGGGAAAGCTGCTGTGAAAAGGTGAATCTGATCAAAGGGTAAACACACTGAGCCCAGAGAGCATAGATCACAGCTCTCTAGGGGGCAGGGAAGGACTCAGTGCTGGGAGAGGGAAACATCGGGTAACCCCAAAAGGGGAGCTGGATTTTCTGCATATATACAGTCCTGGGGTTGGGAGACCGCTCCCCAAAGAGCCAGCCAAGGTGCAGGATCCCCCTGAACACCTATCTTGCCAGACCCTGAGGCACCAAAATTCCAAAAACATGATTAAATTAAGAGCCCACACAAAGGGAAACACTGGAGAGAAAGAAAAGCCAGTGACTGATTACATGGGAGGGGGTCAAAGAACACCAGGAGTAATGAACAAACTAACCTCAAACGACACTATCTGAACAGAGGGTGTGGTATCATAAAGATACTTGTAAACACCCATCTGTAATAAAAATTTTGGTATTAATGTTAAGTTTTGAGGATAAGAATTTTGACATGGATGTTAAACCTTATGATAATGCTACTTTTCAATCAATACCTGGAAACAGGTTTAAAGCTTATCCCAGGAGAGAAACCATAAAAAACCTGGCTTGCTGTGTGTGATGGGGAAACTGAGGCACACTGCCTCATGGCCTTAATGGCTGGATGCCAAGAGAACTATGACACAAACTGCCTTCGAGCTAGTCAGTGACTAACCCTCTTGCAGTAAACTAAGAGGGGAGGTGTGATGCTCTGTACCTTGGGGGAACATCCAGCACCCCCATGTTCATCTTTATAAAATGATTGTGTGGTATCCAATGCAAAGTTTGTCATGTTGGGTGTCTCAGGAAGGCTCATAATGCACTGAGCATGGTTGTTATAGTAATCGTTACAGTAATGTTATAGGTTATAATTTCCTGTATATAGTTATGAGGCTGAAAATGTATCCCCATGGCTTAAAGCAAGCCCAGGCAAAAACTCTCCAAGAGCAGAGAGGCAGTTCACACCTCATCTGGGCAGGTTTTGGGACCATCCCAGCCCAGCCTCACAGGAACAAAGGATGCTGGCCTAGGCAGCAATAAAAGAATCTGTGAGGGAGTCATCCCCTTCCTTTGGGCAGTTTGGAACTGCAATGAGGTAATGTTCACCTAACTCTGAAGGGGGGGGGGGGCAAAGCCAAGAAGGAAGAAAAGACATGATAAAAGGGAGAGACGTTTGCCATGCTCTTCCTCTCTCTTCCACCTACATCTACAGACATCAACACCACGTGACTGAAGCGCTGATCAAAGGGGAGAGCCTGGCTCAAGAGCAACCAGCCCGCCTGTGGTGAGAAGCATCTAAGTTTGTAAGGACATTGAAAGTGTTAAGATCAGATTAGAATGCGTTTTGCTTTTATTTCATTTGACCAAATCTGACTTGTTATGTTTTGACTTATAATCACTTAAAATCTATCTTTCATAGTTAATAAATTTGTTTGTTTATTCTACCTAAAGCAGTGCATTTGGTTTGAAGTGTGTCAGAGACTCTCCTTGGGATAACAAGCCTGGTACATATCAATTTCTTTGTTAAACTGATGAACTCATATAAGCTTGCAGCGTCTGGCAGGCATAACTGGACACTGCAAAATGGAGGTTCCTAGGGTTGTGTCTGGGACTGGAGATATTGGCTAGTGTCATTCGGTTCCACAATCCAAGGAGCAGTTTACAGGCCAGAGGCTGTGCATGAACAGCCCAGGAGTGGGGGTTCTCACAGCAGACCAGTGTAAGGCTGGCTGCCAGAGTCAAGGACTGGAGTGACCTAGCAGATCACCAGTCCAGATAACACCAGAGGGGAACGTCATAGCTACTCCCTCCCTGCACCCTGAGCTATTCCCTGCCCACACACAGCCCCTAGCAACCCCCTGCACCCTGAGCTACCCCCTGCTCGCACACAGCCCCTAGCAACCCCCTGCACCCTGAGCTACCCCCTGCCCGCACACAGCCCCTAGCAACCTCCTGCACCCTGAGCTACACCCTGCCCGCCACAGCCCCTAGCTCCCTCCTGTCCCCTGAGCTACCCCCCTGCCCACACACAGACCCTAGCTATCCCCCTCCGTGCACCCTGAGCTGTTTTCAAACTTTTTGAGCAGAGCCCCTCACCTTTGAGTTATAATTTTTGGTTGTGCCCCCTTCCCACAACCCAGACAGGTGGGTGGCCTGCTGAGGAGAGTCAGGGGGTGGAGGTGGTGCTCCCTCCTCGGACTCCGCTGTGCAGAGCTGGCTTGACCCCCCGCTGGCTCCTGCCCAACCAAAATAGAAGTCAAACTACATCTAGGCCTGAGTCCCCCGTCTCCACACTAGTCCAGAGCCCCGGTTCCCGCCCACACACACACACTGAGCCCTGGAGTTTTTATAGCATGTGCTGTGGGGGGCTCAGAAAGAAAATGGTTGAGACCCTGCCCTAGAGGCTACTCTAATACAATTAATAATCTTTGTTTGATCTTTGTTTGTAGAGACAGGTGGTGTCCTATAAAACTGAGTGGAAGCTGCCTACAGCTCTCATTTTAGGGATCGCATGCTGAGTAATAACATGAAAAAACTCTATGCTTATAGAACCAAATTGGCTCTTTAGTGAGCAAACTATTGACAGAGATGCAGCGGCAGCTGGCATTCTAGCCATGTATCGGGGGTGGCCATGTTAGTCTGTATCTACAAAAACAACAAGGAGTCTGGTGGCACCTTAAAGACTAACACATTTATTTGGGCATAAGCTTTCGTGGGTAAAAACCTCACTTCTTCGGATGCATAGAAGAAGTGAGGTTTTTACCCACGAAAGCTTATGCCCAAATAAATCTGTTAGTCTTTGAGGTGCCACCAGACTCCTTGTTGTTTTTATTCTAGCCATGTGCACACAGACTGTCTTCCTGATGCCTCCTCCCTCTTGCAACCTGGGCCCCCCTCTCCACGTTGCATGCAGTTTGCTACCATTTTCATACTTTATCTGTTCTTCTGCACAAGTCTCTATCAGACCTAAAATAAGAGCTGCTCCTTGTAGGGCTTTGCACTTGAGTTAAAATTTTAGTGAAGATAAAGTGGTTTTCACATGTTAAGAGGTAGTGTTAAAGACTATGGGGCAACACAGAGTGTACTTTGGCCTGGGAACATGTATGAACATGACAGACTGCCTTGTCTTCCCTAGGATCTCAACTCATATTAGTTACCTTCAGTTAAGATCACGTCTATTTTCCCTAGCGAAGGTACGATCTAAACTCCACTCTGTAATAAAAAACTGTCATCTATCCAGGCCAAGAACAGGTTGGCTGGTCAGTGTTTTGCTGTGTAGTGACCCAGCCGATGCCTGGCTCGTATCCATTGTTATTGCCATGTCTTCTGAGTTGAATACCCCGGATTCCAGTTTGAGAAGTACCTCAGCCGTCCATCTGAAGCCCCATCTGACACCATCAATGGAGTTGGATCAGACCTATCCAGAGGCTTGTCAGCCACCAAGGACTGAATGACATTTAAGTGTAACTGGTAGAACTATGCTGCTTTGGCATGTGACCTTTTATTTTAAACCAAAATAGCTACCCTAGTACCACCCCTAATTGTGGGTGCAGCTAGGCTGGTACAAAGGGGCCTGATAGAGGTGTAACCTGTTCCCCTTCCTTCCCTTTCCTGTATAAGAATACCTCTACTGGTATAAGCACCTTTTGATACCGGTCTCATGGCGTCGTCACTACAGAGCACCCGTGCCAGGAGAGTTAAACTGTACAACTTTGGGGTGTGGACAAGCCCTTTGCTTGCTTCCCCTCGTCTTTTCTGTATTGCAGAGACTTCACGCACTTCTATCCCCTTCCTCCATCTGCCTCCAAGGCAGCTGGGCATGCCTTCCTGATGTATCAGATATCACCCCTTCTCCTTTCCCCCCTCTCCTGGTCAGATCACACCATTCTTTATAGCCATCTAGGGTGGCCAAGTGCCCAAAGTCAGTACTGCTGACCGGACACCAAAAGTCTGGTTACCGTAGTAACCGCAATCAGCCTCTGTCACCAGGAGAACAGAAGAGCTGCAGAACAGCTGCTATTGGCAGAAGTGACTCCTGGCTCTGGCAGAGAGGTAGGTACCGGCGTTACCCAGGGGAGGGATTCTGACAGTGCGCGGCGTTTGAGGAGCAGGGCCAGCAGCCAGACCCGCTCCCTCTGACATCCCATCCTGCCTTCTCAGCCTCCTGGGGTCCCAGCTCTCTCCAGCCCCTTGCTTCAGGGACTGACCCCTGTTTTCACCCCACCGTGCTTCAATTGCTCCCGGTCCCTCGCTCAGGGCACCAACCCCCCTCCTCCATCCTGCCGTGCCCCAATTGTCCCCAGCCCCTCACTCAGGGGACCAACACCCCCCTCTGCCCTGTCATGCCCTGATTGGGCAGACAGGCAGGCTCCATGCCAGCTCCTCCCAGCCCAGTTCTGCAGGCGGCAGGTGAGTCCTGGGAGAGGTGGGGGAGCGAGCAGCAGGAGGCCTGTAGTGTCCGCTTTTGGAAAGTTGGTAACCCTACAGCCAGCCCAGGCATGTGTGCTATCCATCCCAGTTAGAGCTCTGCTCAGACACTGAGACTTCTAGTTCTTCCTGCTTGTGGCTGGAGCACTTACCCAGACACAGACTCTCACCTTCTCTTTTGCTTTTTCTCTCATCAGCCAGCCCCAGTTCAGCTCAATTACTTTATACCCTTATATAAAACATTCTTATGTGATGACCTCCAAGCCCTTGATAAAGTAGCATTACCCCCACTTTTCTGATGGGGAAAACAAGGCACAAGCAGGGAAAGTGACGTGCAGTAGAGCAGGGAATAGCTGAGATCTCCTGACTCACAGCCTTAATTACAGCACCGTCTTCCCAGTCCCACTCTGGGATTCTTTACTGTTGTCATATAACAGCTGTGGGCTGCTATGAAAGTACAACTGGGTTCAGAAAAGAATGACGTAAGTTAACGGAGGAAGGTCCGGCAATGGCTATTAGCCAGAATGGTCAGGAATGCAGCCCCATGCTCTGGGTGTCCCTAAACCTCTGACTGCCAGAAGCTTGGACTGGACAACAGGGGATGGAACACTTGATCATTGCCTGTTCTGTTCGTTCCCTCTGAAGCACCTGACACTGGCCACTGTCAGTGACAAGCCATTGGGCTAGATCAGGGGTCTCAAACACGTGGCCCGCGGAGCTCTTCCCTGCAGCCCGCCAAGCTCCCCGCGTTATTTTATGTGGCAGCTAAGCTCCCTGCTCGCTGCTCCCCAATGTTTGGGGCCGGGTCTCTCCCCCGGCCCCGCCTGCCACCCCTGGGCTCGCTTGCTGACCCTTCACTGCCCCAGAGCCTGCAGCTCATGCTGACTCCACTCCGCTCTGCCAGCTTCCGGCATCACCTGCTGCCGCAGGGTCCTAGTGCCCCCCTTCACTATGGCCAGGGCAGGCTGCCCTTCCCCTTCCCTTCTACCCTAGTTCTGAGCCTCTCCAATGCCCCGAGCCTCTCCAATGCCCCAAACCCCTCATCCCCAGCCCCACCGCCCTCACCCCTGCACCCCTTCCTATCCCCAAACTCCATCCCAGAGCCTGCACCTCCCACCCCCTGTCCCAGCCTGGAGCTTGCACCCAGCACCCAAACTCCATCCCAGAGCCTTAGGCAGGTGGGAGTGGAGTTTGGGGGAGGGGGCAGGTTCTGGGCACCACCAAAATTTCTACAAACCTGCCACCCCTGGAAGAGTCAGAGCAGGGGTGGAGTGGTGGTGCAGCCTAGTGCAGTGGGGGGGCTTTAACAGAAGTAAAACTAAGTGCGTGTTTTGTCCTTTGAGTGAGGTGCATTACTGTTGGTGGAGCTTAGCACTTTCCAGGAGGGAGTGGGGAGGAGCAGGGAGCAGCGCGCTCAGGGGAGGAGGTGGAGAAGAGACAGGGCAGGGGCGGGGCCTCATGGAAGGGGTGGAGTGGGGGCGGTGTCTGGGGCAGCAAGGGGGGTGTCAGTGATGCGGCCCCCGGGCCAATGCACTAGTCCTCATGTGGCCCTCATGGTCATTTGAGTTTGAGACCCCTGGGCTAGATGAACCATTGGTCTGACCAAGTATGGCCATTTTTGTGTTCTTCTGGCTGGCTAGGCACTACAGCACACAAGGAGGTGGGAGATTCCTTTTCTCCGTCCCTGCTGTGCTGCAGAGCAGAGCCCCTCCATTCCAACTTTGCTCTGGCACCTGAAAGCCAAACAGCTGTTATGAAAGGCTGGGGTGAGCCTATCCACCCATGAGCCTAGGCAGGGGCAGGCTGCACTTTGCTCCCGGTAATGAGAGTTATACAGGCTATAACTTCTGTGATGTGTCAACTGTTAGGTAGATATTCAGGCCTGTCTGTAAAGGCCTATACTTTAAGAATTTAGGTGTATTGTTATCAATTAGCTAGTTATAGAGATATAAAAGAAAGAATCAAAATCACTCTCTGTATGTATAAGGGCCTTCTCTCACTGTGACAGTCTGAGGCCTGTTTTTTAGCCTAAGGCCTTCGGCTAAGCAGCAGAGAGGCCAGCCATAAACTGGGAAGTTTATGGTCACATCCTTACATTCCAAACTAGTCACATTGAAATAAGGTGCTATTGGGCTGTTAGGAAATGATCCTGTCCTGATATTCCTATCACCTCCAGAGAAAGGGAAGAGCCTAGAAGATGTAAAAGGAAACTTAGTTTAATAGCATCCTGTCTGGCAAGAACTCACTTATCAATAGCTAGGGTTACCATACGTCCGGTTTTTCCCGGACATGTCCGGCTTTTCGGCAATCAAACCCCCATCTGGGGGGAATTGCCAAAAAGCCGAACATGTCCAGGAAAATGCCGGCCGGGCACTTCCCCTCCCACGGCTGCTCTGCTCCTCCCCTGACTCTTCGGCTCTGTTTAAGAGCCGAGCTGCCCGAGCGCTATGGGCTTCAGGCAGCCCCCTTGCCTCCAGACCCCAGCCGCCGGCCGGGCACTTCCCCTCCCGGGCTCCAGCGGCGCAGGGTCCGGAGGCATGGGGGCTGCCCAAAGCCGGTAGCGCTCGGGCAGCTCGGCTCTTAAACCATCGGTCGGGTGACCCCATCCACAGTTAGCTGGGCTCGAGTACTGGGGTAAGGTCGTACGTCCCCGTGAATACACTGTAGCCGGATCGTCCCCAGGTGGGCGTCGGCGTGGAGGCCCAGGCTTTGGCGGATCAGCATCTGCCTACAGCCTGAATCAATTAGGGCCATGGTTGGGTAACCCTCAACAACCACTGGCACCGTAATCTTGGTGGTTTGTGGATGTCGGGCACGGGCTTCTCCTGTGCAGACCTGGCCGAAGCTGCAATCCATTGCTGTGCAGTCCTGTTGTAAATGGCCATATTTCCCACAGGCAAAACAGGGCCCAAGGTCTGACTGTCCAGGCCGTGGTAGTGGGATCCGGTTGGTTCCTCGAGGAATTGGTCGAGGTGCTAGGGCTTGTCGCACTGGGGCCTCAGCCGGACAGGGTTGGGGCTCCGGACCCCATGGGGGAATCCGTGGGTCAGTCCGGATGGACCCTCTTCTCTCTGAGTTAGGTGGAGCTGCTCGTATAGTCGGACCCACCGGTGCTTCAGCGGCTAGGAAATCCTCCATCAGGGTGATGGCGGCGGCTAGTGTTGCAGGCCGATGGCGGAGCACCCAGGCCCTTCCTCGCGGCGGGAGTATATGAGTGAACTGCTCCAGTACTATTTGTTCGGTGAGTTCCTCCGGGGTTCGTCTTTCGGGCTGCAGCCACCGCTTGCACGCCTCCCTTAGCTCCTGAGCTACCAGCCGGGGCCGGGCTCCTGTAGGGTAGGCCAAGCTCCGGAACCACTGCCAGAAGGTTTACGGACTCACATCTAAGGCATCTAAAATTGCCGCCTTTACCTGACTATAGTCCCATGCCGTGTCTGTGGACAGGCCCCGATAGACGGTTTGGGCGGTCCCAGTCAGGTAAGGGGCCAAGAGGGTAGCCCATTGGTCAGGGGCGCAGCCGGCAACTACCGCCACCCGTTCAAACGTCACCAGAAAGGCCTCTGGGTCATCGTTGGGGCTCATCTTTGTCAACCGGATGGCCGGGGCGCTGCTGGGTTGCCCCGGGGGGCCCACCAGCTGGGGCTCCGCAGGACAGGGCAGCAGCGTCGCCAACTGCTGCAGGCATTGCTGCTGGTGGTCCCGGTTCTGGCGTCCCAGTTCCAGAATCAGCTGCTGCTGTTGTGTCTCAAGCTGCTGGACCAGTTGCTGCTGCTGCTGGAGCTGGGCCGCCTGCTGCTGTTGTTGGCTCTCCGCTAAGAATTTAATAAGCTTCTCCATGTCCATGGTTGCCCGGGCACGTCTCCTCAGATCCCTCCTCACAGGGATCAGGGGATCTAATCTCCACTTCTGGTACCACATGTAGAGGGGTTTTGTTAGGGTCGCCCCTCTCTGGGGCGGCTGGGAGCCAGGCCGCCTCACTATTGAGGTCCGCTGAGTCAGGGAACTAGCTGGGTGAGACAGGAAATAGTCAAGGGCTCAGGCCCTCAGGCAGGGGCTGAGCAAATAGTTCCAGAACAAGCCTGGGCCCTGGGTCAGGGCGGGGTGGTAAACAAGCAGTCTAGAGCTCAGGCCCCAGGCAGGGGCTGAGCAAACTAGTTCAGTAATAAGCCCAGGCCTGGGTCAGGGCGGGGCAGCAAACAAACAGGAGCTCAGGCCCTCAGGCAGGGGCTGAGCAACTAGTTCAGGATCAAAAACCCAGACTCTTGGTTCTGAGCATCTGGGGCGAGGGGGAGATTGCCACCCGTAAATGGGGTGGCGGGGGGGACGCAGGCCCGCCCACTCCACTGCGTCCCAGCCCAGGGCCCTAACAGCGGCAGGCAGCCTGCTGCTGTGTCAGTGGGGATCCTGGCCGCAACACACTGATGTCGGCTCTGGGTGTGATGCAGCCAGACTAGGGTCGGCTGTCCCCGGGCTACTTCCTACCTCCCGCTCTAGCAGTACCTGCATCTGGTTGGTGTCCTCTAGGGAATCAAGGACCATGGGCTCCTCAGGGTACTCGGCGAGCGGTAGGCTTGGCAGCTCCTCTGGGTCACTTCTCTCCAGTAGGGTTGACAGCTTCTCCGTGTTCTGGTCGTTATCAGGCCTTAACTGGTATGTCCAGTCCTCGGGTCGGTCACAGACTGCAGGAGTTTCCCCAGCATGAGCTAGGCCCCCAGTGTCTGGCTTCTCCGGCGGCCAGGCAGCTTCTGAGCCCTGGGATGCGGCTTTTATACTTCCGGTTCTGCACTTTGACCTTTGGGGGGCAGGCGCAGGCTCCAGTGGCTCCGCCCACTTTGGCAACCAGAGGGGCTCGTCCCTCTCTGGGGCAGCTGGGAGCCAGGCCACCTCACTATATATAGATTTAATAATATTATTGAAGAGGAGCTGCTCTCATGTGAATCTCTGCAAAGCAACACAACTGAAGAAGAAATATTCAACTGCATCAACAATTTTATCAGAAAGTATGAAATTAGTTGGGGAAAATATATTGATGTATGTACTGATGGTGCTCGGGCAATGATCGGGAAGATGAAGGGAGCTGTAACGCAAATCATAAGTGTGGCACCAGAAAGCACTAAGAGCCATTGTATTCTACACAGACAAGCACTTGCAGTTTAAAAAAAATACCAGCATATCTGAAAATTGTGCTCAATGAAGCAGTACAAATTATCAATTTTGTCAAATCTCGACCACTTCAATCCAGGTTATTTAATATTTTGTGTGAGGAAATGGGTAGTCAGCACAAAGCGCTTCATTTACATATGGAAATGAGGTGGCTATCCAGAGGAAAAGTGCTTGTGAGGCTTTTTGAGCTTCGTAGTGAACTACTGGTATTCTTCACTTCAGATAATTCAGGACGAAAATTTAATGACTGTCTGACAAATTCCTCATGGCTAATGAGACTTGGTATCTTGCAGATATTTTTGCAAAATTAAATTAAATTAATCTGTCGCTGCAAGGAAAGAATGTGACCATTTTTACTACAGTGGATAAAATTTCATCGTTAAAAAAGAAACTGCAGTTCTGGGCATCTTCTGTAGAACAGAATAACTTCGACTGCTTCCCTACAGTACATGAATTTCTGACTGAAATAAATTCTACAGTCCATGAAGAAGTTTCCAGCACCATTTTACAGCACTTACGTGACTTGTAGGCTTCTTGATTAGAATATTTTCCTACAACTACTGATGATAATGCTTGGGTTCGAAATCCGTTTGTAATTACAGCCAAACCAGTCGACTTTACTTTGCACGATTATGAAAGCCTAATTGACTTAATTTCTGACTTTGATTTGAAACAAAAGTTTAAGGACCTTCCGCTGAATAATTTTTAGAGCAGCCTAATAGAAGAGTACCCTAATGTGGCTAGAGGTGCAGTTCGAATGCTCCTTCCTGTTGCTACAACTTATTTGTGTGAGATGGGATCTTCGTATTATACTGCAAAAAACCAAATCTAGGAATAGACTTGATGCTGCGCCTGACATGAGGATTCAACTTTCCAGCATTACTCCTAATATTAAGCAGAAACACCAATCCCATTAAATCCAAATTTGTATTTCTGTTTATAAAAATAGATTTTCCTAGTAAAAATCTAATTTGTTTGGTGTTTGTGTGTATATATAAAAACATTTTTTTTAAGTAGAACACTGTTTTTAATTTTGACTCTTGCATTTGCTTTTTGTACTACTTTATATGCGCTTTCCAGTTAGAAATTGTTAGTTCAAGTTATTTTAAATTTGTATTTTTGTTTTGTTTTATAAAATCAAGTATATTTGAGCATAAATAACGCAATTTTTTATTTGAAAACCAAACGACTACAAAATAATATTATAAGTATTCCGTAATAGGCTAAAAAGTGTTCCGTGGCCAAAAAAGTTTGAGAAACGCTGGTCTAGAGCAAAATTGCATTTGTGACTTGTGTGACTGTTCTTAATGTTTCCTCTGAATACTGTGTGGGTGCCTCAGTTTCCCCTATGCATTGCTTAAGTCTCCAGTGTGCATAAATGGCCGACACGCTGTATCCTGGCAACAAATGGCTGGGGCCCTTCCCCCATGCAAGGGAATAGCTAAAGGTGAACAAAGAGATCAGGTGACCTCCTGGCCCGGGAAAGAGACAAAGGCCAGAAAGGAGGTGCTGGAGGGGGTTTCAGTTGGGAGCTGGCTGCGGATGAGAAGTGAGTGCAGACAGGGTTGTCTGGCTCGCTGGGCCCCAGAATGGACCCGGCTGAGGAGTCCCGTTCTCTGCACCTACAAGCTCTGTTTTAGACCGTGTTCCTGTCATCTAATAAACCTCTGTTTTACTGGCTGGCTAAGAGTCACATCTGACTGAGAAGTGGGGGTGCGTGCAGGACCCTCTGGCTTCCCCAGGAACCTGCCTGGGTGGACTCACTGTGGGAAGTGCACGGAGAGGCATATGCTGAATGCTCCAAGGTCAGACCCAGGAAGGTGAAGCTGTGTGAGCTTCTTGCCTGAAGACAGTCTGATCCAAGGGAGAGGAGGCTCCCCAAAGTCCTAACTGGCTTTGTGGGGAGCAGTTCCAAAGCATCGCCCGGGCACTCGGTGACAACTTGTCTCTCTAGAATGACTGTTGTGGCGTCTGCCTTCTCAGCAAAATGAACGCTTTCACCAGGGAAGACTCTAACAAGGGATAGAGGCAATGCGGTCTACTGGGTGGGGCACTGCTTGGGGAGGCAGGAGACCTGGGCTGTGTTCCCAATTCTTACATGTGACCTTGGGCAAGTGACCGCCCTGTTCTGTGCTTCTGTTCCCCCACCCACCCTGTCTCTGCCTCATCTATTTAGACTACGGCTGTTGATTAATCACAGTTAACTTACACGATTAACTCAAAAAAATTATCTGCCATTAAAAAAATGTAGCGCAATTAATTGCACTGTTAAACAATAGAATACCAACTGAAGTTTATTAAATATTTTTGGGTTTTTCTGCATTTTCAAGTATATTAATTTCTATTACAACACAGAATACGTGTACAGTGCTCACTTTACATTATTATTTTTATTACAAATATTTGCACTGTAAAAATGATAAAAGAAATAGTATTTTTCAATTCACCTCATACAAGTACTGTAGCGCAATGTCTTTATCATGAAAGTGTAACTTACAAATGTAGATTTTTTTTTTGTTACATAACTGCACTCAGAAACAAAACAATGTAAAACTTTAGAGCCTACAAGTCCACTCAGTCCTACTTCTTGTTCAACCAATTGCTCAGACAAACAAGTTTGTTTACATTTATGGGAGATACTGCTGACTGCTTCTTATTTACAATGTCACCTGAAAGTGAGAACAGGTGTGTGACAGTGTACCCCATAAAACTTTGGGGGGGGTGCTTATAAATGTATGTATGACATAACTGGAATATGTTTTGTGCTGCCTGTGCCATGTAATATATCTCCGTAAAGGTTATGGTTTACTATATCTATTCATCCTATTTATACATATATATCATTTTCTACTCGAGGTTAAGAATATGGGCTGTACGCTTGCTTGGTTTCTGAGTAAGCTTTGTGAGGCATTTGGTCAGCTTCTTTAGGAAGGATTTTGCCAGGTTAAGTACCTGATCAGGAAACACTTGGGGAACAATGCATCTTGGAATGCTCCAATCCACATGAGAAGTCTTCCTGGAGACATGCAAGATACCATGTGGACAATGGCTTCAGCTTGTAAAGACTGAGTCATGCAGGGACATGTGACTCGCCCAGGTGACTCCAGAACTCCATCTTGGAGCTGGACTTTGCATAGGAGGGAGGAGGGAGGTCTCCACCTGCAAGAGAGATTCTATTTAAACCCATGGGAGACCCCTCCATTTTGGTCTTCAGCTGGCTAAGGAAGGAGCCTCTCCACCCCTCCCAGGATACTTGAAGGGAATTGGAACAAACAACAGTAACTACAGGGGGTGTGAGTGATTGCTGGACCCAGGCTAAAAGGAGATTAGTCTGTAAAAGGGAGCATTCTGGAACTGGTGAGGAACTTATCTGTATTTAGTTTGATTAGACATAGATTTGCGCATTTTATTTTATTTTACTTGGTGACTTACTTTGTTCTGTCTGTTACTACTTGGAACCACTTAAATCCTACTGTCTGTATTTAATAAAATCACTTTTTATTTAGTAATTTACTCAGAGTATGTATTAATACCTGGGGGAGAAAACAACTGTGCATATCTCTCTATCAGTGTTATAGAGGGCGAACAGTTTATGAGTTTGCCCTGCATAAGCTTTATGCAGGGTAAAACGGATTTATTTGGGCTTAGACCCCATTGGGAGTTGGGTAGCTGAGTGCTAAATACAAGCACACTTCTGTGAGCTGTTTTCAAGTAAACTTGCAGCTTTGGGACAAGTGATTCAGACCCTGGGTCTGTGTTGGAGCAGACGGGAGTGTCTGGCTCAGCAAGACAGGGTGCTGGAGTCCTGAGCTAGCAGGGAAAACAGAAGCAGAGATAGTCTTTGCACATCAGGTGGCAGATCCCAAGGGGGTTTCTGTGATCCAACCCGTCATAAGGTGTTCGCATGGCACTTTTGTAGCTGGTGTTGCAAGGTATTTATGTGCCAGGTATGCTAAACATTCATATGCACCTTCATGCTTTGGCCACCATCCCAGAGGACATGCTTCCATGCTGATGACACTCATTTAAAAAAAAAAAAAAAGTGTTAATTAAATTTGTGACTGAACTCCTTGGGGGAGAACTGTATGCCTCCTGTTCTGTTTTACCCACATTCTGCCATATATTTCATGTTATAGCAGTCTCGGATGATGACCCAGCACATGTTCATTTTAAGAACACTTTCACTGCAGATTTGACAAAACGCAAAGAAGGTACCTATGTGAGATTTATAAGGATAGATAAAGCACACAACCCAAGGTTTAAGAATCTGAAGTGCCTTCCATAATCCTGAGAGGGACGAGGTGTGGAGCATGCTTTCAGATGTCTTAAAACAGCAACACTCAGATGTGGAAACTACAGAACACGAACCACCAAAAAAGAAAATCAACCTTCTGTTGTTGGCATCTGACTCAGATGATGAAAATGAACATGCGTCGGTCCGCAGTGCTTTGGATTGTTATCAAGCAGAACCCATCATCAGCATGGACGCCCATCATCCCATGTCCTTCATGCTTCAACCACCTCTGGAATGGTGGTTGAAGCATGAAGGACATGGGAATCTTTAGCACATCTGGCACGTAAATATCTTGTGACACTGACTACAATAGTGCCATGTGAACACCTGTTCTCACTTTCAGGTGATATTGTAAACAAGAAGCAGGAAGCATTATCTCCTGCAAATTGTAACCAAATTTGTTTGTCTGAGCGACTGGCTGAAGTAGGACTGAATGGACTTGTAGGTTCTACTGTTTTACATTGTTTTATTTTTCAATGCAGTTATTTTTTGTACATAATTCTACATTTGTAAGTTACACTTTCATGATAAAGAGCTTGCACTACAGTAGTTGTATTAGGTGAATTGAAATATACTCTTTCTTTTGTTTTTTACAGTGCAAATATTTGTAATCAAAAATATAAAGTGAGCACCCCACACTTCGTATTCTGTGTTGTAATTGAAATCAATATATTTGAAAATATAGAAAACACCCAAAAATATTTAAATAAATGATATTCTATCATTGTTTAACAGTGCAATTAATCACAATTTTTTTAATTGCTTGACAGCCCAAATTTAGTAAGGCCCAGATCTGCAAAGGTAGGCATCTTTCAATGGGAGTTAGGTGCCTAAATACCTTTGAGCTTCTGGCCATAAGCTCTTTGGGGCAGGGTCTGTCTCTCACTATGTGCTTGTATAGCCCCTAGCCCCATGGGGCAATGACCATATCTTTGTTCCAGGTTTGCACAGCATCTAGCACTATGAGGTTCTGGGCCATGACTGGGGCTTCTAGGTGCTACTGCAATGCTAAGCATCCAGTGAGATACCTAATACACATCAATCACACTGGATACAAGCTGCAGAGAGGCTTTATGGGTGATGCTCAACCTCCTGGATCCTCCTCCATCCCCTTGATTCCCTGCACAGAGGGTTCATGCTGGAGTCAGGGAGCTCCATCAGGGCCAGGAGGAGTGTGGGCTGGGAGGTGAAGAATGCAGGGGAAGCCAGTCTGCAGCCAAATGCCATAGAATTGGCAGGTCGGGCTCCTTCCCATCTCCCTGGCCTCCAGTAAAAGGGAATTGGAACCTAGCCTGGCAGTCCTGGGGTGGTGAGGTACCTGGCCAGCAATCTCATAATGACAGAGCTAAGAGGTGGCCTGTCCCAGGTATCTCTCTCAAGCTGCAATGGAGAATGGGAATGAGACTCCACGTAGGAGCAGCACTACACTTTGCATTAACCAGGACTCCGGATCTGGGTTAAAAGGTGCAGCTGAGGAACAACAATGACTGGGCAATTAACAGGGCCTAATCCTGGCACATGCACACATGCGCACGCACACACACACACATATCTGCCTTAGTCTCGTGCAAGTTACAGAAGGGGGCACAGGATGTAACTATGGGGCAATAAGGACCAAATAATGCTTAGGTTTGAAATGCCCTCAAAGAGTCATGCATCTAGAGGAAATACTGGGGCAATGAACTTCAGATTATAGGAGAAAGAGGAAGTCAAGTCACAAATAGAACCAAGAGTAAAGTTTAAATGTGGTTCTGCCGTGAAACGTGACTGTGAAAATGCCACCCTTACACTCCAGGAGCAGAATTGCTGAGTATCAGTGTCAGAGCTGCTGATCTCAGTGAGGTGGAAAATAAGTCTCTACTGCTCTGCTTTTGCAGAGTCAACACTGCTGAGCAGGGGCAACCGGAGTCTGTTCCTTCTTGTGCATCAACAGAATGGTTTATGTAATTGAATACACCTGTGGAAGCCCAGTGTCAGCCAGGGAGTGGCAGATATAATTTGCGCTGCAGAAACTTTATTTTCAGGGATGATGGGACAGGTAGAAAGACCCCCTAGCTTGTCTCTCAGAGCCCAGGCTGAGTTTGCTGGGCTGGTGGTTAGAAAAAGCATCTTCGTACGTGTAAACTGAGTGCATTTAGTCTGGAGTTGCTGAGGGACAATAAAACCAAAGCTAGTGGTAGTTGGTAGAGAAACCTAGATAATTTAGGGGGAAATGTACATTTGCCCATCACAATAGGAATCCTTACCTGAAATCAGGAGAGCAAACAGCCCAAGGAAACAGTTTGTTTATAAAGGCATAGTTTTTCTCTGCAATGTTTGAAATTCAGACAATCCAGCATCCTAATAATGAAGGAGGTGAAACTGACCATAAACCCAGGTGAAACTGACTAGTCTGCTTTCCTGACTTCTCCAATCTGGGAAAAGTGTAACAAGTAAAAACACTTGGATAAACAGCTAAAGATAAATTGGAGCTTTAAAAGACCTTGGCCTACATTCAGCCTGTCAGCTTCTAGCAGCATAAACTCCTGCACAGATCCCCCAGTAGAGAAAGCCCATTGGAGGTAGCTGTAGTGATGCAAAGTGGATGCCAGTCCTCCAGCCAGTGCGAGGGCGTGGACAGCTGCAGGGGGCCAGCACTTCCCAAAAAGTGAGTGGTGCTGAGCTGAGCAGAGGGAGGACGTGGCAGGGACAGCAAGCGGGGAATGTCCTGCTGCAGGCCTTGTCCATAAACAAACAGTGCAGGCACTCCAGAGGAAACAGTGAAGGTGGTAACAAGTGAGTCTCCTTTGGGGCATAAAGTATGCACGCAAGAGAGAGAGAAAGTGTACACTACAGACTTCTGTTGGCCTAGCTCTGTCAATCAGAGGTGTGACCTCTGACTAACACAGCTGTGCTGGCAAAAGCCCCTAGCATAGACACAGTTATGCAAGCAGAGCTGTGCTTTTATGGTGTAGCTTGTGTTGTTCTGGATGGTGGAATAAGCTACACCAGTAGAGGCTGTGTTGACACTAGCAGCGGTTTGCTGGTGTATTGTGTGATGGGTTGGATCACAGAAACCCCCTGGGAGCTGTCACCTGATGTGCCAAGACTACTTCTACCCCGCTTTCGCTGCCAGCTTGGGACCCCCGCATCCTGTCTTGCTGAGCCAGACACACCCGTATGCTCCAACACAGACCCAGGGTCTGAATTACTTGCCCCAAAGCTGCAGACTTAACTGAAAGCAGCTTACAGAAGTGTTCTTGTCTTTAACACTCAGATGCCCAACTCCCAATGGGGTCTAAACCCAAATAAATCCATTTTATTATACAGGGTAAACTCATAAATTGTTTGCCCTCTGTAACACTGATAGAGATATATGCACAGCTGTTCCTGCCCTCCCCCCCAGGTATTAATACATATTCTGGGTTAATTAATAAGTAAAAAGCAATTTTATTAAATACAGAAAGTGGGATTTAAGTGGTTCTAAGTAGAAACAAAGAGAATGAAATGAATTACCAAGCAAAATAAAATAAAACATGCAAGTCTATGTCTAATACAGTAAGAAACTGAATACAGATAAGAGCCTCACCGGGTCCAGAATGTTTCCTTTTATAGACTATCACAGAGTTGGAAGGAACCTCAGCAGGTCATCTAGTCCAACTCCCTGCTCAAAGCAGGCCCAATCCCCAGACAGATTCTTACTTCAGTTCCCTAAATGGCCCCCTCAAGGATTGAACTCATAACCCTGAATTTAGCAGGCCAATGCTCAAACCACTGAGCTATCCCTTCCCCCATACCTTGTTAGTCTTGGTCCAGCAATCACTCAGAACCCTCGCAGTCACTGTCCTTTGTTTCAGTTTCTTTCAGGTATCTTTGGGGGTGGAGAGGCTTTCTCTTTAGCCAGCTGAAGACAAAATGGAGAGGTCTCCCCTGGGCTTAAATAGACTTTCTCTGGTGGGTGGAGACCCCCTCCTCTCTCCTATGCAAAGTCCAGCTACAAAATGGAGTTTTGGAGTCACCTGGGCAAGGCACATGTCCATGCATGACTGAGTTTCTTACCAACCAAGCCACATTCCTGGGAAAGCCTAGGCTTACCATATCTAATAAATAAAAAAAGAGGACCCTCCATGGGCTCTGGCCCCGCCCATTTCGCCACCCCAGCCCCGCCCCAACTCCGCCCCTTCCCCGCCCTAACTCCGCCCCCTCATCCCTCCCACTCCCAACCACGCGGAAAGGGCTGCCCGAGTGCTACCGGCTTCAGGGTTTGCCAGGCAGCCCCCAGACCCTGCGCCCCCGGCCGGCACTTCCCCAGCGCAGCTGGAGCCCGGGAAGGGAAGCGCCCAGCCGGGGGCGCAGGGTCTGGAGGCTGCCCGGCAAACCGTGAAGCCGGTAGCGCTTGGGCTTCGGGCAGCCCCCTTGCCTCTGGACCCTGCGCCCCCAGCCGGGCACTTCCCCTCCCGGGCTCCGGCACCGCGGCCGGAGGCTCTGCTCTTCCCCTGACTCCTCGGCTCTGTTTAAGAGCAAAGCTGCCCGAGAGCTACCGGCTTCGGGCAGCCCCCATGCCTCTGGACCCTGCGCCGCCGGAGCCCGGGAGGGGAAGTGCCCGGCTGGCGGCTGGGGTCTGGAGGCAAGGGGGCTGCCTGAAGCCCATAGCACTCAGGCAGCTCGGCTCTTTAACAGAGCCGAAGAGTCAGGGGAGGAGCAGAGTCGCCATTTTCCCGGACATGTTCGGCTTTTTGGCAATTCCCCCCGGATGGGGGTTTGAGTGCCGAAAAGCCGGACATGTCCAGGAAAAAGAGGATGTATGGTAACCCTAGGAAAGCCCAGATGTGGATTCATGTCTCCAAGTTCATTGTTGGCTTAAGTGTTTCTTGATTGGGTACTTACTGAGAATAGTCTTTTCTCAGGAAGCAGACCAACTGCTTCACTACAGCCTACTTAGAATCAAACAAGTATGCAGCCAATATTCATAACTTCGAATACACAAATGATACTTGCACACAAATAGGATTAATAGATTAATAGATTCAGTAGATCATGACCTTTACAGAGATATGTTACATGGCATATGTAGCATAAAACACATTCTAGTAATGCTAGCACCACCTAGTGAATCACCACCAACAATTCTGCAGCATAGCCTGGTGAGCTGGTGTGTTCCTTGTATACCTCCCATAGGGTGACCAGACGTCCCGATTTTATCGCGACTGTCCCGATATTTGCTTGTTTGTCCCGCGTCGGTCGGGACACTGGACAAACAAGCAATTTTGCCCTCCGCTCCGGTGCACAGGCGAAGCCTGGAGGGGCTCTTGCCCCCCCGACTCCGCCCCCTCCTTCCCCCAGTGGATCCCTCCCCAAATCCCCGCCCCCCAGCCCCACCCCCTCACTGCCCCATTGGATCCTGAGCCGGGCCTGGGGAGGAGATGCCCCTCCGTGTGCAGCAGCCTGGGCAGCCCTAAGTTGCACATAGGCCATGGCTGGGGCCGGGATCACAGCGCGGAGGCTGCTCCAGCCCTGCAGCCCGCGGGGCAGCGCGATGGGTCTGGGGCAGCACGGAGCAGGCAGGGCCCGGGTGGGCGGCGCGGGGGCGTGGGCCGGAGACACGTGTGGGGCAGAGAGGGGCTGCGGAGGTGAGCGTCCCAGGCGGGGCAGAGCGGAGTAGCCCCTGCTGCGGGGCTGGGGCCACAGAGCCCGGGAGCGGCTGGGCCGGGAGCTGCAGGAGGGACCCGGTCGAGCGCAGCAGCAGGAGGGCGGGGCAGTACCTGCAGGGGCAGCCCCGGGTCCGGCCTGGGGAACCGGCTCCCTGTATGTGCCCGGGGGGGGGGGGCAGCAGCTGCCCGCATGGGGACTCCGACGGGGCTTCACCTCCCGCCACGTGCGCACCACCCCGCAGGGCATGCTGTAGGGAAACCCCACCCTGGGGTGGAGGCAGCGGCAGCCCCATTCGTTCCCCTGCGGGACCCGAGTGGGACAGGGGGGCTGGGGCCTGCTGCCCCCACTCCAGGGCCGCCGCCCGCGGTGCTCTGCAGGGCAGCTGGGCGCAGGCCGGGCCCGGGCACACTCGGGATGACGGGATTGCGCCACCCCGCAGGGCAGGCTGTAGGGAAACCCCGCCCTGGGGCGGAGGCAGCAGCAGCCCCATTCGTTCCCCTGCGGGACCTGAGCGGGATGGAGGGGCTGGGGCCTGCTGCCCCCACTCCGGGGCTGCCTGCGGGATTGCACCAGCTGGGCACCTTCCCCTACTGGGGGAGGTGGAGACGAGGCGAGCTGGTGCAGGGGGGAGGAAGGGGGTGGGCGCTCTGGCAGCTTTTTTTTTTTTCTCCGCCGGCCCCCCCAGCATCCCGATATTTCAGTTTTGTCATCTGGTCACCCTAACCTCCCAGCTAAGTCCCAAACAGCCCAACCCTGCTCAGCTAACGAGATGTGACACAACCACACTCAGAGGTATCATGGCTTCAGGTGTACCACGAGCAGCACCCAGAGTGGGAAATAAGGTCCATCAGGGGGTGGACAGCCCCTCCTGTTCATCCCTCAGTGCAGAGGCTTGTGTGTCCCCTTCAGGACCCTGTCATCTCCTTGAGGGGGGATGTGTGGCTGCCCTCCAACCCACATTTGGAAGTGAATAGGCCCCCGGCGGCTTACAGCTGGGCCTGCTTTGTGGACTAGACATGAACCCTGACGGCAATCGCTCTCGGAGGATGGAGTATAGAGGCAATAGCAGTTGCTGTTCTGCGCTGTTGGCGAACACGTTTTAAACTGGCAGTGTGCTGGTAAATGTCAGGCTGGTGCTGAGGTCACCCAAAGGCTAGGCTAAGGGAGTTTGGCCAAATCTACAGGGACATTTTGTTAATGAATAGGTGGTGGAGTCCCAGCAGTACTGGTGTCACTCCAGAGAGACTTCAGGGTCCTGATCTGCTTTCCCCAAAGCAGAAGGTACATGCCACTGGGCTTGGCTGACTCTTTACAGGCGACTTCTTCTCCAGTGAGCTGGGGTGAATTGCATGACAGCACTAATTTGACACTCCCAGCAGCTGGCATGTGAGCAGAACAGTTTATGTAACTAACTTGAACTAAACCGCAAGCCCCAGAGTAGAGAATCACACTCCACACACTCACTGCTGGGAGACCTCCAGATACAACAACAGAGAGGAAGCAAAGCTGAGATCTAGGGAACAAAGAGGTAATGATTCCTTCGGGATTTTGCTCCTGGATATGGGGCATGGGGAGAGTGCCATGGATTGCAAAGATTTGCCATTCTCTGCAGCTCAGCTTTGGGGAGAAGATGGCTATTTTATAGAGTGATTCATTTCAGTGTTTAAAAATGTTAACTGCAGGAAAACCAAGAGAGCACTGATGAGCACCCAGTAAATAGCTACAATAGGTGAAAATGCAGATTGATTTATCTGTTCATATAAAATTATTCTGTCTCAGCCATTTCTATGGCTGCAGTAGGTGCTCCTGAATGGTATGTAACAAGGACAGACTAGCATTTTGTCCCGTGTAGTTTGTTTGTATATTTAAAACAGCTGATGGAAATACAGTTCCTCAGCTTGTGGTTAGTGTGGAAATCCAGGTCCCACTGAGATCTTTGGGAGCAGCACAGACAGAGTCACTTTTGCATCTTGTTTCACTGTCTGTTGAGGGGAAAGAGTGGCTCTTTGCTATTTCCTTTGTCTTAATGCCTGGGACGTTCAGATATTGCTTGAAGCGAACAAGGAGCTCGACCCCTGATCTTTTAAGTTATGAGATTTGGGTTTGTAGCTGGGCTCCCGGCTCTTTTCTTAATGGTTGATTCTAGGGCCTTGTGTGAAAGAACATTAATAGTCCCATCTGAGTTTTCCCCAAAGAGAACCCCTCCCCACTGCCTCTGGCTTATCTCAGAGGTCTCCCCTCCCCCATTGCCAGCCCTTCGCCATTCACTAGCCCACGTCAGAATGCCAAACCTGAAAAATGTACCCTGGAATAAAGACTTTGGGCTTGTGTACACACACATATACATGTCTTGGTTGAATTTACAAACTGAGTTAAACCAAGGCAAACCCCTGTGTGGACACACTTTATATCAGTTTAAAACTGGTTAGCTTGCTCTTGTAACTAATCTAAGCCTGGTTTAAATCAATTGACGTGTCCACACACAGAGTTGCACCCATTTAACTAAATCAGTTTAAAATCATGCCTTTGGTGCAACTGTGCTGGTCTACACTAGAAAATTAGATCAACCCAGCTACTTTGCTTGAGGGTGTGAAAAATCCACATCCCTGGGAGATGTAACTAAGCTGACCTTAAACCCCATGTAGACACTAGTAAATTTTCCATCAGCCTCACCATCACCTCTCGGGAAGGTGGTTTAGTGCAAAGACAAGAGAATTCCTCCAGTCTACACTGAAGCGCTACAGCAGTATAGCTGCAGCACTGAAGCTATGTCACTGTAGTGTTTTATCCTGTGTGTATTAAGGTGAAGCTAGCTCGAGAAAACTTATTGGTAACATAAGGGTCATAATCCTTTGTTATCAAACAATCATTAACGTTCCAGAAAATTCAGAGGAAAGGTGAAACTTGCAAAGAGCTCAACCACCTGAAGGGCTGTGAACTCAGGACTCTGGTGATGTCACACTGGTTCTCCAATTGTTATATGGTCTTCAGGACAGACACTCTCTGTATTTCAAATGTGGCAAGCAGCTCTTCCCCTGTACTGGATCAATTCAACGGAGGAGAAAAACAAAACAAAGCAGCAGAATTTTTACCTTATTTAAACAAAACCCGCACCCCAGCCTTTCAGGCCTTCTTTATCCATCATGAAAAAACAGAATCAGGGCAGAAATCCAACCATCTCTTAATTCCTTTGCAGGTTGCCTTTGAAGCCAGTTTCTCCTTCCCTCAGTCACCTCTGTCCTTTGGCTTACAAGGACTGTGGGGTGAGTAGGTGAGCCATGGGGATGAGAATACGGGCAGAGCGTTGAGGGATTTCTACACATTCTTAGAAAGCCAAGACAGCTCGTGCGTGAGTTCCTTGTGTAGAGCTCTCTGCTCCCTTGCAGGTCACCCATCAACTGCCCCAAACCAAGCCTCAGCCCAGGGACTAGTGCAGGACACTTGGTGAGTAAGTTGGCTAGCTGGTCAGTCCCTTGTGATCTGCTTCCTGCAAGGGCATGTAACATTTACCCCAGTCCTCCATAGAGCCCCCACTGCATCATGGGATATTACTCTCAGAGGAAATTGTCCAAGACACCTGTCTGCCTCTTGTCATAACTATAAAGGGAAGGGTAACAACCCTCCTGTGTACATACTATAAAATCCCTCCTGGCCAGAGACACCAAAATCCTTTTACCTGTAAAGGGTTAAGAAGCTCAGGTAACCTGGCTGGCATCTGACCCAAAGGACCAATAAGGGGACAAGATACTTTCAAATTTTGGGGCGGGGGGAAGGCTTGTGTTTGTGCTCTTTGTTTGGGAGTTTGTTCGCTCTTGGGACTGAGAGGGACCAGACATCAATCCAGGTTCTCCACATCTTTCTAAACAAGTCTCTCATATTTCAAACTTGTAAGTAAACAGCCAGGCAAGGCGTGTTAGTTTTACTTTGTTTTCTCAACTTGTAAATGTACCTTTTACTAGAGTGTTTATCTCTGTTTGCTGTACTTTGAACCTGAGGCTAGAGGGGGGTCCTCTGAACTCTTTAAGTTTGATTACCCTGTAAAGTTATTTTCCATACTGATTTTACAGAGATGATTTTTACCTTTTTTCTTTAATTAAAAGCCTTCTTTTTAAGAACTTGATTGATTTTTCCTTGTTTTTAGATCCAAGGGAATTGGATCTTGATCCACCAGGAGTTGGTGGGAGAAAGGAGGGGGATGGTTAATTTCTCCTTGTTTTAAGATCTAAGGGGTTTGGATCTGTATTCACCGGGGAATTGGTGAAGAGTTTCTCAAGGCTTCCCAGGGAAGGGAATCCACTTGGGAATGGTGGCAGTGGACCAGATCTAAGCTGGTAGTTAAGCTTAGAAGTTTTCATGCAGGCCCCCACATTTGTACCCTAAAGTTCAGAGTGGGGAAGCAGCCTTGACATGGTGGCAGAGCAGTGGGAATCATTTTAAACCCAAAAGCCAGTAAGATTTTTTTTTCCTTCTAGCTGCTTGGAAAGCAGAGGTGAAGGTAGATGCTTATCTTATCTCTCCTTGCCTGAAGGCAGAGGTGTTACGTTTTTTTAACAAGGGCCTTTGTTAAGAGAAGGGTTCAATCAATGAGCAAACAGTTGGTAAAAGGAATTTACAAGCTGAATTGTTTTTTTTTCTTTCTACTTCCTCTGGAGTAGCTAGTTAGAAAGTCTCTGTTAACTCAGCAGCAGCCTGAGCTGAGTGCATCCCAGTTTGTCAACTGCAGAGGGGTGTGACCCAGCACAAGAAAACAGGAAAATGACTACCAACGAAGAAAAAGCCAAAGAGGAGGCCCACAAGAGAGCTATGGAGCTGAGAGAAAGAGAAGAGAAAGCCAAAGAGGAGGCCCACAAGAGAGCTATGGAGCTGAAAGAAAAAGAGATGGAGGAGAGAGAAAAAGAGAGGAAGCATGAGCTGGAAGTAGCAAGGGCTAGGCCGGATACATCAGCCAATCCTAGCAACCCCTCCCCAGGTACCACTTCCCATCCCAGAAAATTCCCCACCTACAAGGCAGGCGATGATACTGAGGCCTTCTTAGAAAATTTCGAAAGGGCCTGCCTTGGATACAGCATCATTGCAGACCAGTACATGGTAGATCTGAGGCCGCAGCTCAGTGGACCCTTAGCAGAGGTGGCGGTTGAAATGCCTAAGGAACACATGAACAGTTATGAACTTTTTAAAAACAAGGCCAGAATCAGAATGGGGCTAAAACCTGAGCATGCCCGTCGGCGGTTCAGAGCCCTAAGGTGGAAACCCGATCTGTCATTTACCCGACATGCCTACCACATTGGGAAAAATTGAGATGCCTGGATATCAGGAGCAAATGTTAAATCTACGGAAGAGTTGCCCTTCCTAATGCAAATGGAGCAGTTTTTAGAGGGTGTTCCTGAGGAAATAGAAAGGTACATCCTAGATGGGAAGCCCAAAACTGTAACCGAGGCGGGGGAGATTGGAGCCAAATGAGTGGAGGTGGCAGAAAAGAAAAAAACTAGTAGCAGTTGGAGCGAATATCAGAAGAGGCAAGCCGAAACAAAACCTTACCACCGGGGACACCCCAAGGCCCCACCCACATCCCAAGGGAAACCCCAGACGCCTTCTCATCCCACCACACCAGTCTCCACCAACCAACATCGCCCCGGTGATACCTTAGCTGGGCGATGTTTTAAATGTAATGAACTGGGACATATAAAGGCTCACTGCCCCAAGAACCCCAACCGATTACAGTTCATTGCACCCCAATCACACCAAAGATCCCCAGACCCAGATGCCTCTCTCATACCTTCGGAGCGAAGGGAAATCTTGAGAGTGGGCGGAAAGAACGTTATCGCTTGGAGGGACACTGGGGCACAAGTGTCAACTATCCACCAATCCCTAGTGGACCCCAAACTCATCAACCCGGAGGCTCCAGTGACAATTCAACCCTTCATGTCACAGTCTGTAACCTTGCCTACAGCCAAGTTGCATGTCCAGTATAAGGGCTGGTCAGGAATGTGGACTTTTGCAGTCTATGACAATTATCCCATCCCCATGCTGCTGGGGGAAGACTTGGCCAACCATGTGAAGCTAGCCAAGAGGGTGGGAATAGTCACCCGCAGCCAGGCTAAGCCAGCTTTCACCCCCATCCCTGTTCCTGAGCTGTCCACCAGGGCCCCGTCTGTGTTACCAGAGACCCAGACAAAGGTGGTGGAACCGGATCCCCTGCCAACGACTGCAACAGCCGTAGTGGATCCAATCCCAGAGACCCAGCCAAAGCCAGTCCCAGAACCGGAACTGGCAACACAACCAGCACCAGAACCATTGCCAGCACTGAGTCCAGCGCTTGCAAACCCGTCTACAACTCCAATGCCAGAGGGCACCAGCGAGCCTGAACTGGCGGAAGCAGCAGATAACCCTACCCAAGAGGCTCAGCCAGAGCCTGAAATACCACATAGTGCACCAGCGGACAGCGGTTCACAGTCAATGGAAACAGCCCCAGCACCTGCATCGCTTCCAGAGGGACCAAGCCCCAGTCCACAGTCCAAGGAGGAACTGATGTCTCCAGCATCAAGGGAACAGTTCCAGGCCGAGCAGGAAGCAGATGACAGCCTTCAGAAAGCTTGGGCGGCGGCACGGAGCACCCCACCGCCTCTTAGCTCTTCTAACCGACCCCGGTTTGTTGTAGAACAAGGACTTTTATACAAGGAGACTCTTTCTGGTGGGCACCAGGAAGACTGGCATCCTCAAAGACAGTTGGTAGTTCCCACTAAGTATCGGGTAAAGCTCTTGAGCTTAGCCCATGATCATCCCAGTGGCCGTTCTCGGGTGAACAGAACCAAAGACCGGTTGGGGAAGTCCTTCCACTGGGAGGGAACGGGCAAGGACGTTGCTAATTATGTCCGGTCTTGTGAGGTGTGCCAATGAGTGGGAAAGCCCCAAGACCAGGTTAAAGCCCCTCTCCAGCCACTACCCATAATCGAAGTCCCATTTCAGCGAGTAGCTGTAGATATTCTGGGTCCTTTCCCAAAGAAGACCCCCAGAGGAAAGCAGTACATACTGACTTTCATGGATTTTGCTACCCGATGGCCGGAAGCAGTACCCTTAAGCAACACCAGGGCTAAAAGTGTGTGCTAGGCATTAGCAGACATTTTTGCCAGGGTAGGTTGGCCCTCCGACATCCTTACCGATTCGGGAACTAATTTCCTGGCAGGGACCATGAAAAACCTGTGGGAAGCTCATGGGGTGAATCACTTGGTTGCCACCCCTTACCACCATCAAACCAATGGCCAGGTGGAGAGGTTTAATGGAACTTTGGGGGCCATGATACATAAATTCGTAAATGAACACTCCAATGATTGGGACCTAGTGTTGCAGCAGTTGCTTTTTGCCTACAGGGTTGTACCACATCCCAGTTTAGGGTTTTCACCATTTGAACTTGTGTATGGCCGCGAGGTTAAGGGGCCATTACAGTTGGTGAAGCAGCAATGGGAGGGGTTTACGCCTTCTCCAGGAACTAACATTCTAGACTTTGTAAGCAACCTACAAAGCACCCTCCAACACTTTAGCCCTTGCTAAAGAAAACCTAAAGGATGCTCAGGAAGAGTAAAAGGCCTGGTATGATAAACATTCCAGAGAACGGTCCTTCAAAGTAGGAGACCAAGTCATGGTCTTAAAGGCGCTCCAGGCCCATAAAATGGAAGCGTCGTGGGAATGACCATTCACGGTCCAGGAGCGCCTAGGAGCTGTTAACTATCTCATAGCATCCCCCACCTCCACCATAAAGCCTAAGGTATACCATGTTAATTCTCTTAAGCCCTTTTATTCCAGAGAATTAAACGTTTGCCAGTTTACAGCCCAGGAAACAGATGATGCGGAGTGGCCTGAAGGTGTCTACTACAAATCTTGCGGGGAGAAAGGCTTGTGTTTGTGCTCTTTGTTTTGGAGTTCGTTCACTCTTGGGACTGAGAGGGACCAGACATCAATCCAGGTTCTCCACATCTTTCTAAACAAATCTCTCATATTTCAAACTTGTAAGTAAACAGCCAGGCAAGGCGTGTTAGTTTTACTTTGTTTTCTCAACTTGTAAATGTACCTTTTACTAGAGTGTTTATCTCTGTTTGCTGTACTTTGAACCTGAGGCTAGAGGGGGGTCCTCTGAGCTCTTTAAGTTTGATTACCCTGTAAAGTTATTTTCCATACTGATTTTACAGAGATGATTTTTACCTTTTTCTTTAATTAAAAGCCTTCTTTTTAAGAACTTGATTGATTTTTCCTTGTTTTTAGATCCAAGGGAATTGGATCTTGATCCACCAGGAGTTGGTGGGAGAAAGGAGGGGGATGGTTAATTTCTCCTTGTTTTAAGATCCAAGGGGTTTGGATCTGTATTCACCGGGGAATTGGTGAAGAGTTTCTCAAGGCTTCCCAGGGAAGGGAATCCACTTGGGAATGGTGGCAGTGGACCAGATCTAAGCTGGTAGTTAAGCTTAGAAGTTTTCATGCAGGCCCCCACATTTGTACCCTAAAGTTCAGAGTGGGGAAGCAGCCTTGACAAAAGGTTAAGAAGCTCAGGTAACCTGGCTGACACCTGACCCAAAGGACCAATAAGGGGACAAGACACTTTCAAATCTTGAGGGGGGAAGGCATTTGTTTGTGCTCTTTGTTTTGGGGTTTGTTCGCTCTTGGGACTAAGAGGGACCGGACATCAATCCATGCTCTCCAAATCTCTCTGAACAAGTCTCTCATATTTCAAACTTGTAAGTATCAGCCAGGCAAGCCGTGTTAGTTTTATCTTTGTTTTCTCAACTTGTAAATGTTCCTTTTGCTAGAGGGTTTACCTCTGTTTGCTATACTTTGAACCTAAGGCTAGAGGGGGTTCCTCTGGGCTCTTTGAATCTGATTACTCTGTAAAGTTATTTTCCATCCTGATTTTACAGAGATGATGTTTACCTTTCTTTCTTTAATTAAAAGCCTTCTTTTTAAGAACCTGATTGATTTTTCCTTGTTTTAAGATCCAAGGGGGTTGGATCTGGACTCACCAGGAATTGGTGGGGGAAAGGAGGGGGAATGGTTAGTTTCTCCTTGTTTTAAGATCCAAGGGTTTGGATCGGTGTTCACCAGGAAATTGGTAGAGAAGTCTCTCAAGGCTGCCCAGGGAAGGGTTATAGTATTTGGGAGGGAGATATTTTGCGGGGAAGACAGAGTTTTCAAATGACTCATAAACGATTTGGTGGTGGCAGCTTACTGATAACCTAAGCTGGTAAATAAGCTTAGGAGGCTTTCATGCGTGTCCCCACATCTGTACCCTAGAGTTCAGAGTGGGGAAGGAACCTTGACACCTCTTGAAAAAATCTCCCTGCTCCTCACTTAGCTGATAAAGCTGAACTGAAGGTTTATTTGTTATATAACTTATTCCACTTCCTTTACAGGAAGAGCTGTATTGCTATAAAGCACCTGTTTAGTGATATACTTGCATACGCATGGGGGAGGGGGGAGTTACTGCTTTAACTGTACCAGTATAATTATATTGGTATCTCTTGTGTGTGTAGATGAGCCCTGAGTGACTGATCTGCCCTATGCAACGTTTCACAAGTATAAGGTGGTTTAATTTGTAACCCACTGGTGAGTGTGTGCTACGTCACCTCCATGCTTTCTAGCTGTAGCAATGAGTGTTTTTAGTTGGTTCAGTCCCCTGTTGTAGGCCAAGATGGCAGCCGTCACACTCATCCCAAATCCCTCCTTGTGGATGTGGCTTTCCACCTCACTCAGACACTTCTCTTGCTAATCGAAACACATACAGGTCCGGTTCTTCAAACTTGCCATGTGTGTTGTTCTGGATGATAGTGAAGCCTGGATCTGAGCTTCAGAGCTGGGGTGGGATTTTTTTTTTTTTAAAGATTCAAAATAGTTTTACTTCTTACAAAAAACTTTTATTTTCTGCCCTTTCTCTAATGTTTCCCACCCAGTCAATTCGAACAGATGGGAGCTGTAGAGCACCCTGGTGACCTCCCTCCAGTGGAGGTCAGCCTCTCCAACAAAGACATGAGGTCAGGCACAGCCAACCACAGCATCCTATCCATCAGGGAGGAAGAAGAAGCAGGCAATTTCCTGCGTTCTATCCCAACGCGAGAATCCCTTCAGTGCCCTCGGGGCTCTGTCATGAGCTTCCACAACATCCAGTACACAATCAAACAGTCCCACGGGCCCCTCTGCAAACGGACAACGGTGGAGAAGAAGGTTCTCCACAATGTGTGGTAAGTTCATGCATCCCAAAATCTCTTTTGGAGAAAGGAGAGGAGTGAAATCTGCTAGAGGGGAGAGGCATCATCTCCAGCAGAAGCCTCCTTTAAGACACTGGGGACCAGGGACAAGGAAGGGAACATGGTTACTGCTTTCAAATTGGCGTGAGGGAGGATGTTTCACTTTTTTATTTATAATTTTTCTAAAACTTCCCACCCCATGGAATGTGTTTGGATCCAAAGTCAGGCCCCGGTTCTGCCAGGAGTGTGTTTGGATCCAAAGTCAGGCCCCGGTTCTGCCAGGAGCTCCACGGAGGCAGATCGCCATTCAGAAGTAACCGTTTCCCTTCTCTTCCAGTGGCATTATGAAGCCGGGTTTGAATGCTATCCTGGGACCAACAGGGAGCGGCAAATCCTCGTGAGTCTTTCTTTGGTTTCCTCCAATGGAGAATGAACAGTCCTAGGTGGAAACTGAACTCCCTGGAGGCTGGAGGAGACTAGCTGGAAAAATCTAAGGCCTTGGAAAGGCACCGTCATGATTTAGGAACATAGGTCTGGAAGGGACCTGCTGGGTCAAGTCCCCTGTTGTCACAGGCAGCCACATCATATCATCCCAGCCATAAATTTATCAAGCTCTGTCTTAAAACTAGTTAGGTTGTTTGCACCTGCTACTCCAGTTCGAAGGCTGTTCCAGAATCTCGCCCCTCCGATAGTTAGAAATCTGCTAATTTCCATCCCAAATTTATTCATGGCCGATGTATACATATTGCATGGGCTTCAACCAAGAGTGTAGTTTCATGCAGGGGTTCTCAACCATTTTCATATTGCAACCGCTCTGGACCCCCCTCCCATATACTCTCTCCTGTTTATCAGGGTGGTTGTGACTGTCTTCTGTCAGGATACGACCTGCAGGTTGAGAACCCATGGTCTAGTCCTTAACGAAGAGGCAGGACTCTGGGGTTCCATGCCCAGCTCTGGGAGGGAGCAGAGTCAGACCCCAGGGTTCTGTTCATGGTTCTGTCACTGATTTGCTCCATAACCTTGAGCAAATGATTTCCCTTGTTCTCCCCATCTATAGCATAGGGGATGATAATACTTTCCAGTCTCACAGGGGTGCAGAGGGGCTGCAGCAATGTTTGTAAAGTGATTGGAGATCCCTGGGTGAAAGATGCTAGGGAAGTATAAAGTAGGCTACTTCCATTTAAAAGTTGGATCTGTTGACTTGCTCTTGTGTGGGAGGAAAAGAGGAGAGTGTCTTGCATTGCCACGCTGTCACCACCCCAGTGGTCAGTTTAAGAGTGATAGTGATGGGCAAAGTAGCTCATGGAAGATCATTGCAATGCAAGGCCTAGAGCAGGATCATCACCCAGGAAGATCAGAGTGGGGGTGAGATGGTCTCTTACAGGCCATCGTTGAACTCCTCCCAGCAGGGTGAAGTGAGTTAAATCAGTGATTGAAATAATGATTTAAATCACCACGTGGCAAACCTTGATTTAAATCAGCAATTTTCATCAACCTTTCCATTTGTACTTCAGTTATTTTCTAAAGAAAGGTGCCTTCTCATTCGTTGACATAGCTATTCAAATATGTTGATTTACAACTAAAGAGAGCTTTTATGCTAGATTTGGTGCATCTTTTCACTGCCTACAAGGGTACACTACAACTATATACATTTATTTAAGCAATGATATAGCAGAATATTTTCAGATTCTTATTAATTGTACATTTTAGTATGTTAGAAAAAGTGAATGATATCTTGCTTATTTATGAGATAATTAACATTTTGCTCATGATTTGTGTCAAGCTGCAACTGGAATTTAATTAAACACACAAAACAGCATATGTATGTATTATTTAAATGCTTTATGAGATTATAAGCCATTTAGGCCTTAACATATTTTGCATTAAATTCAGATTTCATTGAAACAGGTTTATATTTAAAAATACTTATTACAATTTAAATAAAACCAAAAAAATCAGATATAAATAACATTATTTGATATATAAATTTTTTCAAAAAAAGTATCCATTTTTATCCCCCCAGGATAGGACAAAACCCTATCTGCTTAATGCTGTGTCTACATTACAGAGCTTATGTTGGCACGGGCATGTCAGCATAGATACAGCCAGGGCCGGCTCCAGGCACCAGCTTACCAAGCAGGTACTTGGGGCGGCCACACCAGAGAGGGGCAGCACGTCCGGATCTTCGGCGGCAATTCGGCAGTGGGTCCCTCACTCCTGCTGGGAGCAAAGGACCTCCTGCCAAAGTGCCGCAGATCGCGATCGCAGCTTTTTTGTTTGCTTGTTTTTTGTTTTCCGGGGGTGGGGGGGAGTGGCTGCTTGGGGCGGCAAAAACCCTGGAGCCAGCCCTGGATACAGCAAACACCAACAGAACGAGTTTTCCTCCGATGTAGGAACATTGTTAGCTACATTGACAGAAGTACTTTTCTGTATACATGTGTATCTACTCTGGTGGTTTTGTTGCTATTCACTGACATACCCATACCAATATAAATTCTAAGTGTAGACCAAACCTAAGAGCTCACTTTGGTAATAGTGTTTTATTCACCTAGATAGAGTTGCTCCTGATTTACAATGGATTGGACCCTTAGACAGCACACTTCTGTGTTATAAAAAATTGGCTTGAGTTTGCCTGTTAGCAGGAAGACTCATTCCTTGTCTCCACTGGGATTAGAGCCACTGTTTAGAGTGGGATGAATAACAGTTGACTTGCCATTCCAAAAAATCGAAAAAAAATGTTTTTGGCTGAACAGAAAACAATGTTTGACATTTTTGGTGAATCAGAAAGTCAAAAAATATTGGTTTCAGGGCTAACAGAACATCATGTTTGACCCACATCTACTTTTTTTTTTTCGTTTCGAGTGTTTTTTATTGTTTTCAATTTTTAAAAAAATAAAAGAGGAAAAGTTCAAAAGGACAAGTTATTTTGAATAAAAAAATTTAACCGTTTCACTCTGAAAATGTTGAAATGAAATGGTTAGACTTTCAGAGTATTTTTGTGATTTGGGGTTTTTTTACACACAGTGCGGTGAAATCAACAGGAATTCCTGAAAAATTTTGGTGTCATCAAATCTTTGCATTTTTCACCAGAAAAACGTTTTGGCTGCAAACTACCACCCAGCTCTAGCAGTGGTGTGGCTGTGCCAGGACAAACCCCTAGCTGTAGGCACTATTTGCACAAGTGCAACATGATGTGCACCTGTGAATTGCACCTACAGTAAGAGTTTGCACCTAAAATCCCAGTGCCAGGTGAGGCCTGAACCTAGTGCCTTTTGCACTGCTTGTAGTTGAGATCAGTCAGTTTGCAGCATAGTCTGAGCAAATTACAGTGCAGACTCAACAGAAATGCAAAGCCTTAGTAATTATCCCTAATCGTAGCAGTTACCCAATGAAAATAAAAGTAGGTATGGCGGAATCTAAGGACTGTTGCTTGTCTTTAGTCTCCTAGATGTGCTGGCTGCTAGAAAGGACCCTGCTGGCCTGTCCGGGCAAGTGCTCATAGATGGCTTCCCGCAACCTCCAAATTTCAAGTGTATCTCAGGATATGTCGTGCAGGTCAGCGTCTGTTTCTCTTCTGTCTGTCTCCTGGCTGGGAGAAGCTGAGTGGTTGAGGAGCAGAGATATTGGTGATCAAGAGCTGCCATGGTGTGAAGTCTTTGTAAAGGGAGTTGCATGAGAATGGAAAAGTGGCATCCAGACTCCTACATGATAACATGGTTCTTTAACCAGGGTGATGGCCCACAGGCAGAGACATCTCAAGCAGGGCCCTTCAGATGCAGGTGGGTGGTTGTCAGCAAGGACTAGATACAGTAAAACATCTGATAAGGCTGGGAAGCAACGAGAGCTCTAATGATCTTCTTATCTTCAGGCTCTGGTCAGCCTCACTCCTACTACGTTACAGGCAGGCAGTGCCAGCTGAATTTTTTTTTTTTTTTTTTTTTTTTTTTTTTTAAATGGAGATATCCCATCTCCTAGAACTGGAAGGGACCTTGAAAGGTCATCGAGTCCAGCCCCCTGCCTTCACTAGCAGGATCAAGTACTGATTTTGCCCCAGATCCCCAAGTGGCCCCCTCAAGGATTGAACTCACAACCCTGGGTTTAGCAGGCCAATGCTCAAACCACTGAGCTATCCCTCCCCCCTAATTGTGAAAAGAGATTGAAATGGTGGACTCAGCTCATTCTAGAGTAGCAATGACAGCCTAGAATTCAGGTAGCTGGGAGAGGCAAAGAGAACACACCTGACTAACTTGGCAACTAAGGCAGCAGCTGACTCAGGGAACCATCGGGGCCTCTGACTGAAAGCAGAGGTTGAATTGAGGTTGGATTTCAATCCTCCAGCTGAGATCAAGACCCAGGATCCAAAAATTCCCCCATAGCTCTTAGAAAGTGTGAAGGATTTTGATTTTTCCTGTAAGAATTCCCAGTTTAGGAATCCTTGCTTTCCAGTTTCCAACCCACCAGCTATCTATAAAGCAACCAAAGCAAAATGCAAAATGACCTGCATGTGGGGGAAAATATTGGGCTGTGCCCCCACTTTTTTCTGCTTTGTAGGTGGATGAAGGGCCTCAGCAGGTTAAAGAAATCTGCTCCTTTCCTGCCTTGGAACCATATTAATTATCCACAGAGTCAGCACCTTGGCTGATGTACCTAAGCATTGTCTATGGAACTCTGCTGATTTCCATCAGCTGAAAGTCTGGCTTGCAAGCCTTAAATAGTAATTTCAATGCTATGAAGCTGCACAGATATTTACAAATTGGACAGATTTAATCTGATGGAAGTGCCTGGGACTGTGTTGAACAGTTGCGTTTTGAGAGCACTGGGAGTGGTGCTTCCTGACCAGGTGTTACAGAAGCATGTCGGATGGAAGCACAGGGTGAAATCCTGATCCCACTGAAGTCAGCGTAATCCCCCCCACCCCCATTTATGTCATTGGGGCCAGGATTCCACCCACAGTTTTGGTGCTTTGTGGGATTGAATATCAGCTGGGCGGGGGTGAGAACTCTCTGCTCCTGTTTTGACTTGCAGCTGGAGCCAATAGGTGTTAAAAGTGTGTAGCCAGCTCCATCTCATAGTGGGGGCCTTGGCTCCTCCGAGTGGCTGCCATTCAACCTATGGAGGCTGAGCACTTGCAACTTCAGCTGGAGTTCTCAGTGCTCAGCACTTCTAGAAGTTGAGCCCACAGTGACTTACATGACAAATGACCTCCCAGTGCAAAGCTCCATAGCCTGCATTTCCAGCACTACAGCAGCCTTTGTGGGAAGCAGTGTTGTCTAGTGGATAGGGCATTGGGCTAGGGGACAAGAGACCTGGGTTCTGTTTCCTGACCTGCTGTGTGACCTTGGCAAGTCACTTCCCCGTCTCTGTAGCCCTTTGTGTGCATTGTCTATTTAGATTGCAAGCTGTCTGGGGCAGGGGCTGACCCTCACTGTATGTACGTACAGCTCCTGGCACAATGGGCCTTGATCCCAGCTGGGGTCACTCGCTGCTACGGAAAGGCAAATAACAAGGTGCTTAGGATTGAGCTGAAATGTGCTTGGCTTTTCAGCAGTGAATTTGCATTGTTTTCAGGATGACGTGGTTATGGGCACACTGACAGTGAGGGAGAATCTACTCTTCTCTGCAGCCCTGCGCCTCCCCAGCTCCATCAGCTTTAAAGAAAAGGAAGAGCGGGTCACTCAGATAATCAGTGAGCTGGGGCTCAGCAAAGTAGCTGATGCTAAGGTGAGTACCTGCGGGTGCTGAGGGGGCAGGGGGAGAACCTGCTTCAGAATCCTAACTTCTCGCCCATATCGTGGGGATGGGCACTGTACTATGCTAGGAATGCAGGGCTTTTCTGCTGAGCTGCCCTGAGCTCAGGGGCTACACCCAGCACAAAAATGTAGAGTTACTTTTGCTGGCTCACTCTGATGTTGGTTCAGCTGCATCTCATTAGCTCCAAACCAGGGGTATGAAAGAGTTTGTGTGCCTCTCTGAGGCAGAAAAAAATAGGGTAGGAGGGATGCTGCAGGGAAGACAGTTGAGCTGAGCCCTGAAGGCAGTTTTAGGTTTTGTTGTGGTCCAGGAAGTGGCGCAGCTTGGACCGTGTCCAGTGTGCATGTGCTATATAGGAACAGGGGAAGAACTCTGCCTACAGCCCCCCAGATCACAGGGCTCTTCTCCTTTGCCAGCCACTTCCTGGCTTTGTGGTACGATGTGAGGATGTCAAGGTCACGATGCTAAAACTCAAGAGGGGTCAGAAGGGCCCACTGTGGCAATCTCAGCTGAGGTGTCGTCATTGTCCCCTCTGGTCTACTCAGGCCCTTATGCACTCACCCGCACAGTGGAAAAGGCTATGGGGTGAATTCATTCTTGCCCCATCAGGTTGCCTTTAGCCAGCAGCACAATTTATGTTTGAAATATTTGCTCTTGTGCATGATCTCCACACTGCCCCGTGGTGTCCCCTGAGGGCAGGATCCAGCAAGCACGGCTCAGCCTAGCACTTGCAGACACGGCTCGTCCTCTGGGTGTTAATGGGACTGTTTGCCAGGGCAAGCCCGGCGCCCCACAGCAAAGCCAGGTACCAAACACAAAAATCTTTGCTCTAGGTAGGAACAGAACTAATCCGAGGGGTGTCAGGCGGGGAGCAGAAGAGAACCAACATCGGCATGGAGCTCATCACGGAGCCCCCGGTCCTATTCCTGGACGAACCCACCACCGGCCTGGATGCTAGCACAGCCAACGCGGTGCTCATCCTACTGAAGAGGTAGGAGCTGCAGGGGTTTATTATCTAACACCAATGCTTCTGTGCTCATCTAAACCAATGGCTAACTGGTCTTAGTGCTGGTGAAAGAGGCTGGCCTGGGAGTCTCTTTCTCGGGGCCTGATCCAAAGCCCATTGACTTCACTGGGCTTCAGCTCAGAGCCCTGAAGAACAGCCCCAGTATGGACAGCCCCGCTGCCAGCTTCCCACTGCAACCAGGGCACCCCAACTCTGTCCTGGAGAGGTCACCTCTGGAGTGGGAAGGATTTGAGAGCTCAGTCCTCATGGTCTAGTCACTTCTTGGCTGTCACTCACAGCGACTAGAGCTGGCCGATGGTGGATTTTTCAGTTTTGCTGGCAATTCTAAGAAGTAACAATAACAAAATTTTGTTTTGGGTTGAACCAAAAATGAAACTTTTCGAAAATTTTCAGCAAATGGAAAACTCAAAAAATTCCAAATCCTCTTGGGTTGAATGAGCCACTTTGTCTTGACAAAATCAAAAAGTTTAATTTCAGTTTTGACCAGTTTGTGTTTTAATAAAACGAAAGGAAATTTTGAAACGAAAGAAATGCTTCAAACCAAAAAATCGAAACATTTTGTTTCACAAATGTCAAAGAATTCCAATTTAAAAATATATATATATTAGGTCTTTGGGGCCAAAACAGTTTAGTGAAATGGACATGAAATGTTTTGGTGTCGCCAAATCTGCAGTTTTGGGCCAAAAAAAAGTTTTGTACAAAACGTTTTGCCCAGAGCTCCTCCCTACATTAGGAAAATGGATCATGGCTGATAACAGGTTTCCTTTGGTCTCTCGTAACTGAAGCTGGAGACGGACTGACTGCTGGGTGTAGATTGGGCCAAATTGTCCATAACAACCACTCCGGAAAGGCTGCTGAATCTCTCGTTCCACCAGAGATGGCTCCCTCCCTCTCGGGCTTGCAGCTTGTTGGCTGGGCATTGTAGGGAAAGCTTTCCCAGCTGCTGCCCATGCTGTATCTGTTCTGGGGGCAGAAGCCTTCAGGGCAGTCAGTTGGGCACTTTCTTCAACACTACATTCACTTAGGCCTGGTCTACACTGGAGCGGGGATCAATCTAAGTTACGCAACTTCAGCTACGTGAATAACATAGCTGAAGTCGACGTACTTAGATTGACTTACCGTGGTGTCTTCACTGAGTCGACTGCTGCCGCTCCCCCATCGACTCTGCCTGCGCCTCTCTCAGCGCTGGAGTACAGGAGCCGACGGGAGACCGCTCGCGGATTGATTTATCGCATCTAGACTAGACACGATAAATCAATCCCCACTGGAGCGATCGCTGCCCGCCGATCCAGCCGGTAGTGAAGACATACCACAAGTGAAAGGGCTTCCAGCAAACATAGTTCAAAGGAAAACTAGGTAATAGTGGTCTGGGTAGAGTAGGCTAAAACAGTAGCTAAGAAAAATATCCTTGAATGACCAGACCCTCTTGCCCCGTCTTCTGAAATATGTATATAAGAACGGCCATACTGGGTCAGAACAAAGGTCCATCTACCCTAGTATTCTGTCGTCCAACAGTGGCCAATGCCAGGTTGCTTCAGAGGGAATGAACAGAGCAGGTAATCATCAAGTGATCCATCCCCTGTCGCCCATTCCCAGCTTCCGGCAAACAATGGGCGCAGCTGAGGTTTGGACTCTTTGCTCTCATCCTAGGCTTTCGAGAAGAGGTCGGACCATCATTTTCTCTATCCACCAGCCCCGCTATTCCATCTTCAAGCTCTTTGACAGCCTAACGTTGTTGGCTTTGGGAAAGGTGCTGTATCATGGTCTGGCTAAGCAAGCCCTGAAATATTTTAGTTCTATCGGTAAGTCTGCACTGCAAATGCAATAATGCTAATCCCTATTATATTTTAGTGCTTACATCTCAAAATATGGCAAGAAATAAGGTAACAAATTATTTAAATTGCTTAGTGCCTAATTCTTAATAATGATGGATCAGCTCCTGCTACGTTTAGTCCATTGCTGCATTTTCCAGACACAAAAAGCAGCCTCATGTTTACAGTCTGAATGAGTTTTATGTAGATTAAAAAAAGCAAAATAGAACAAAAGTAAGGTCACCATGAGAGCTCAGTGTATGTCCCCCCTTCAGGGCTCATTGCATCCACTCTGCCTCACAAAATGACGGCTGACAGCAGGCTCCCAGACAATTAGAAGCTCAGTAAAACAAACGACAAGGTCACAACAGTTAGGTGGCTATATGCATCCCGGGCAGGGTTATCTCAGTGGGTCACATGCTGAGGTCTGTGGACCACCGGGGATCTGGGTGCAGGGCCCACAGGTCTGAAGGTTGCTGAGAAGGTGGGGAGACTGGCAGGAGCGGCACCAGGGTTTTTGACGCCCTAGGCAGGGGTCCTTCCGCACTCCCGGTTGTTGTCGGCAATTCTACGGCGGGGGGGTCCTTCCGCGCTCCCGGTCTTTGGGGCACTTCGGCAGCGGGTCCCAGAGCGAGTGAAGGACCTGCCGCAGAATTGCCGCCGAATACCCGGAGCGTGGAAGGACACCCCCCCCGCCCCCCCGCCGCCGAATTGCCACCAGCCCTGGAGACTGGCAGGGAAGATCATGTGCAAGAGGGTATTTCTTACAAAGGGTGAAAAGCACTGTGGTTGGTGCCTATGTAACCCACGCACCTCCTGGGTGTGGTGTTCTGTCCCATCTAGTGGCACCAAGATCACTTAGGGCTGGTCCACACTAACCCCCCAGTTCGAACTAAAATACGCAACTGAAGTCGAAGTACCTTAGTTCGAACTACAAAGTACTTACCGCGGGTCCACACACGGCAGGCGAGCTCCCCCGTCGACTCCGCGTACTCCTCTCGCGGAGCAGGAGTACCGGCGTCGATGACGAGCACTTCCAGGATCGATTTATCACGTCTAGACAAGATGCGATAAATCGATCCCAGAAGATCGATTGCTTACCTCCGGGTTCGGCGGTAAGTATAGACGTACCCTTAGAGAGAGAGATTAATGAGGCTGCTCTACAGCCTTAGCTAAGGGCCACGTGGCTTTTAGCTCATGCGGTAGAGGCTCATGTATTTAGCTCCAGAGGTCCCAGGTTCGATTCCCACCTGCCGACGACCGGGGTCTGTCAGTGTTACACCTACACTTGTGTTAGCAGGGTAATGACTACAAAGTGGGAACCCTGCTTCTGTGGATAATGGAGAGTGTGGTGTGGACTCCTGGGTTCTATTCCTTTCTCTGTCACTGTGCTGTAACCTTACATTCTGCCCTGTCGCTCTTCCTTCCCCCTTGTTCGGGAGGGTACTTCATTGTGTGGGTGCACAGCTTACTCCCCTCTGGCCAGTGAGTGGCAGGGGATGGAGGACCAGTATTACTGTGTCTCCTCAGCCCCTCAGTCCCCTCCTCACCCACCCAGTCACTTGCCACAGGAACCGCTGGCCGAGCAGCCCTGCTCTCCCCACCCGTGGCCAGAGTCCCCAGCAGAGCAGAGGCGACATGGAGGGGCCTTATTGCCCCACGGGCCAAGTAGGCACCATGACAGTCTAGCCCTGCAGAGCGTTGGGTGCCCAAAAGGAAACACTGAGCTTGGTTTTCAGAAAGGCCGAGCACCCACAGCTCAGTTCAAGGCAGAGGGAGCTGCAGGTATAGTTAGTCCAAAGGAGTCTCTAGTTAAGCACCCAAAACCAATGCAGACTTGACAAAATTGTGGACTTAACCTATGGGTATGCCTCAGTTTCCCCACCTGAAAAACAAGGGGTAACCCTCCCTCTCAGCAGCGGTGCTATGGTTAGTCAGTGCTTCCAAAGCACCCCAGAGGCTTGTGTGAAAGAGGATGGGGTGGGGGGTGGAGTGTTCTTATAACTGGTCCTTACCATGCAGTGTTCGGTCTAAAACATGAATGTGTTCTGCTTGCTATCGTTACAGGGTATCAATGCGAGCCCTTCAACAACCCAGCTGACTTCTTCCTTGACGTGATAAACGGTGACTCCACCGCCGTAACGGCAAGCAGAGGTGATCAGAGAAGCCTGGACAATGGAGGGACTGGAGGAGGTGAGCCAGTGAATGAGACAGCAGGCCTTGGCCAGATTGCAGGGGAAGTTGCAGGCAGTGAGGGTAGATTTTTGTTTTGTTTTCTCCTAGTGAGTGGGCATTTTGTTGTATTTTCCTACTCGTACTTTGCCCTCACATATAGCACCTTTCAGCAGGAGCGTTCAGGCTCTCAAAATGCTTTGAAAAGGTGACTTTGTGCTATCAACCCACTTTTACAATGGGAAAAAATTGAGGCATGGAGTTAGATGAAGTGACTTGCCCATGGTCACCCAGGTAACTGGTAGCAGAGACAAACTAAAACTCAAGCCCAAGCAGAGTTCTGACCCTGAAAAGGGAGCAGTGCCACAGACTCCCTGAAATTCATTAGGGATGTTGGTAATTGCTGTTGGTTTTACGTGGCAGGCGCTCAGATAGTACAGTGATGGGCAGCAGTGTAAAACCCTGAGACAGCCAGAGAGCTGGGAGCAGGACCCAGATGTCCTGACTCCTAGTCCTATGCTCTAACCACTAGAAAACAGTGCTTGTCCTCCAAGGAAGCAACATACACAAACCAGCCAGGGTTGATTTTATGATCAAACACTACCTTTTTCTGTAGCCGTGTATGCATGTGCAGTGTGCAGCACTGTGTAGTACAACAGGTCTGTTGTATGGCCACGCAACAAAGACCCAATTGTATAGAATCTCGGGGTAGAGGGTGCACACTTGGGCTCCTCCACCCATTGAAGAAGGTTCCAGCCACCTTTAAAGCAGCTGGGCTAGCTAGGGTGCTGTCACTTGGGCCCAGATCCTCAAAGGCATTTAGGCTCCTAACGCCTACTGATTCATTACATTGAGAGTTTATTCATTACATAAATCCCTTTGAAGGCCTGGGCCCTGGTCTGCAATGCCGGCCAGCAGTCTCTTTAGTGGGCTCCATGAATAAGGAACCTGGAGCAAACTCAATGGGAAGCTCCCACATTGATCCCAAATCCTGGTCAGCTAAAGATTTCATGGGTTCCTCATGATCAGGGGTTGCATTAGTGAGATCCCACTGAGCCAACGGTGCCGGGTTTAAGATGGGGGACTGGATTAATCATGCTGAGTCCTGTCTTGGGCTCTTTACTCTAGGGGTAATCAGTGATGAAGAGCAGAATGTGGACAAGAGCGTGGTGGAAACTCTGCACGAGCAGTACCTGAACTCCAGCCAGTATCGGGACATGAGAGAAGAGCTGAAGAAAGTGGAGCTCAGCCAGCAGAATGAGCAGGGGAAGTCGAGGAGCATGAACAAGGTCACATATGCAAATGGATTCTTCACCCAGCTCTACTGGGTGTCCATCCGTGCCATCAAAAACCTCATCAGGAACCCCCAGGCGTCTGTGGCACAGGTGAGACATTGCTGCTGAGTAGGACCACTCCAGTCTCACTCTGCAGTGGTCATATCAGGCTCCTTGTTGTGGTATCGCTGTCCCTGCTAGATCAGTGGTTTGAATCCAGCCCTGGTCAGCAGGGGCAAGAAATCATGACTGCCTGATGGCTGGCTGGTGACCTATGTAAAACTCCAGGTCTTTAGTAGACATCGCAGCAGACCTGCTGGCTGAGCTGAATGGCTGGTAAATGCCAGCAGTCAATTACAGTGCCTCCGTAGCAAGGCAGAAGCAGGGGAGGAACTGGGACTCCTTGGGGTGTCTCCAAAGCACAATATCTTTGCCCCATACAGATTACACAGCCCTGAACGACAGGGGCTGTGACTAAAAGCACGATCTAACCCTAAACAAATGAGCAGCAAGCAGGATCCAGCAGAGAGAGACAGTGGGCTGAGTTCTTCTCAGAACACTCCTGTGACCCCATAGACATCTCTAGGCCACGGGTCCATTAAGAAACAGAATTTCACATGGGCCACTGAGTGACTTTTGCTCCCTGCTGACCAGGACTAGAGTCCAGTCAGTGAGGTAGAGGCAGAGGACTCCAAATCCCATTATGTCTATCGATATTTATAAAGCACCTGCCAAAATAGGGCTGGAATTTTCCAGGCCCCTAAGGGAACTAGGCACCCTTCATAGACAATGGGCACCCAACCCACTTAGGCACCATTAAAGATCCCAGCCTTAGTTTTGTGCAAGTACAGTGATGGCTGTCTGGGAAATGATCAGTTCTCAATCCCACTGGGGATATAGACAGTGCCTTGAATTTTGAGTGTGCTGTTAATTCTCTGCCCTGTTTAAGGTTATTGATGATGGGCTGTTACTTTGGAGCACGTGATTCTGTTTCTTTGGGGAGGAGTGTGGCCAAGGCTTTTAGGCTTGTCTGGAGGGTAACTGATGAGAATTTGGCCCAGTATCTTTGTTTGTACCCAAACACTGGTCCAAAATATCAGAGACAAATGTAAATTTTGGGCCCTGTACGTGGCTCTAATGACCTGTGTTCTATCCAGTGACTCCTCCCTGTTCTTCCCTTTGCACAATTCCTTTTTCTTTGCACCTCCAGATCGCAGTGACCACCCTCCTAGCCCTGATTGTGGGGGCCATCTTTTTCAGAGTAAAACTAGACCAAAGTGGCATTCAGAATAGGTAAGGCTTGAAGTAGGGTCCCATTTATTTCGGGTCAATCTCTGCCACATTTCAGCAGCGGGGAGGCGTCGGGTCCCTGGGCTACATTCAGATCCAGGAGGGGTGAACAGGGTTTGACCTCCTAACTTTTGGTGCCCGAGGTCAGGCATTACTGTAGTTCCTGAAACAGCAGCTGTCCCATCACCCCAAGGAGTATTCCCACGTGGAATATGAAGGAGACAAGAAGAGGCAGGTATCAGTTAAGTATATGATACCTCCTGTATGCAATGTTGGTCCAATAACATGTATTACCATACCCACCTTGTCTCTCTGATACTCCTGTGTCAGGGAACTGTACTGTATTGGCAGGGAAATGCCTTGATGATATAATAGGCCTTTGGCATCTCTAGCTGCTATGATCCGGGATAAGGTTTCTGGTATTGGAGATTTTGGCCTGTGCCTTGGTCTTCAACTATTTTGATTTGTATTCCAGGGTTGGATCCTTGTTTTTCGTAACCTCAAACCAGTGCTTTTCCAGCGTATCAGCAATCGAGCTGTTTATAAAGGACAAGAAATTGTTTGTGTAAGTAGCAGCCCTCCCACAAGAATTTCTTTATCAGAATTTAGGGTGGAGGGTGCGAATTTTGACAGACTACCTGAAACAAGTTTCACCTGCCAGGACCCGACTTTGAGGCTTTGCTTCTCCTCTGCAACCTCTGGTGCTAACAAAGACTGCGCCTCTGAAATAGGGACCCTGCTCTGTTTTAGGAATCTGGGATGGGACAAAGGGAACACAGAGTCCAGGCTAAGCAGGGGGCAGAAGCTGGGGAAGCTGCACAGGAATGCTCAAGAGGTAGAGAAAAGACAACCCATAATCAGGGGCACCAGAATGAGGGGCCCAAGGGGCCATGGCCCTCACACTTTTTGCCCAGGCCTGGCCCACTGCCCCTCTTCTTCCCCCTGAGACCCCGCCCCCTAGTCAGGCCAGAAGCTGGAGCCTGGCCTGGGTAAGAGCAGTCCTGGGGAGTTGCAGACCCTCCACCTGCCGGGGGAGGGGGAGCAAGAATAGCCCCCGGCCTGTGTCCCCACCCCTTGGGCCCCCTACCCAGGGCAGGTGGATGGTCGATGGCTCCCCACAGCTGCCAGGCAGCTCTTACAATGGCCAGGCTGCGGCTCTTCAGCCCCTGAGGCCCTGCCCCCAGGCCAGGCTGGGAGCCAGAGCCAGATCAGAGTAAGAGCCACACAGGCAGCTGTGGGAAACTGCGGACCCTCCACCTGCCCTGGACATGGGCCAGGAGCTGCTCTCAGGCCACTCCACTCCAGGCTGGTGGAGGACCCCCAGCTCTGACTTACAGCTTGGCCAGGAGACAGGGCCTCAGGGGAAAGAGGAGGGGCAGGGGTGGGACGACAGAAGGGATGGGCCCTCGTGCCCCCCCACTTTTAGGCAGAATCCATCACCCCTGCCCATAATGGCTTAGCATTGAGGCCCAGCCTTGTAAGGACGCCTGAACTATGAGCTGGGTGATCCCACATACATAGATAGGAAATAGGACTCAAAGAATAGCTTCCATATCAGTGGGTGTCAGATCCTGGGCCCCTGTGAAGTCCTCTTTGCACCACAGCAGTAATGAAAATGTGGTTTAAAGCTGCCCTTAAAGGGGCAACTGGGAATCTCTCTCTGAAATGTGACTGTAACCCACTGGGAAGTGTATGTTACAGGTCCCCCAGTGTGTCTATCCACACAGGGTATGAGTTGTTACAGCCCTCAGCTACTGCACCTTGGCTCAAGCTGTAGTAATTCCTACTTTTAGCTCTGAAGGTCGCTCAATCAATCCCCATTGTGTTGACAAGATGACGGCTGTCACATAATTACCTCTTAAAAGTGTATGCAGTGCCTCCGTAGGGCACTGGCATGATAGCCCCTGGAGACTGGACGCATCTGCCTCTCCCCACTACAGCCTCAGCAGCAGCACTGCCAGCTTCCCTCAGGCTGATTTCTGCCAGCGCTGTCCCCTATAAAGCACTTTAGGGTGAGGGCCTGTCAGAGTTCAGCCTCGACAGCTTAACCACTGCTTGGCCTGTCTACAAAGACTGCCAGTGGAGGCTCCAGTTAGTGCCAGTGGCGACCCAGGCACCTGGGCCCTGGTAACTGACCTGAGACCAACTCATTTCACCTGGCCCAGCAAACAGCCAACGACTTGTGGTCACGACCTGGATTGGATTTGAGTCAGTGGCCTAGAAGTGAGTTCCAAGTTTTGAGCCTTCCACTTCCTCTTGGAAACAGATATTCAAAATTAGCTATGGAAGCTTTCAAATCAATCCTCTTCCAGTGAGAACCAGCCTTTGGCCTTCCACCTGTGCAATGTTCAGGACCATTACCTTTGCAGGGATGGGAGGCTTTTTCAGTATAGTAATGCTTCACACTGCTATAGTGCCTTCCACTCAGGGATCTCAAAACCCTTTACAAAGCATAAGGAAGCCCTTATGACAGCCCTGTAGGGGCAGATCAGTATTGTTCCCCCCACTTTATGGATTATGGGAAACTGAGGCACCGAGCAAGTAAGCAACTTGCCCAAGGTTGGATAGTGAGTCAGTGGCAGAGCTAAGAATAGAACCCAGTTATCCTGACATTACAGCTGTCTTTTTAATAAATAACAGATAGTCATTGCTGAAGTTAGTTCTCATCCATATTGATAACCTCTAAACATGTACAATAACCTGTGTTCCTGTCTTCACAGCCATCAGTACACCAGTGGGTACTACCGAGTGTCAGCATACTTCTTTGCTTTGATGATTGGAGACCTTTTGCCCATGAGAACTCTTCCAGGCATTATCTTTTCATGCATAAGTTACTGGATGATTGGTAAAAAACTGATACGTTCACTTAACCACCCCTGCCCCGCTTTGTTCTTGCATAAACACCTTTGATATCTTGAATCTGAGCCGTCCATGCTTATTTCTACAGCTAAGCCACACAAATGGTTTTTTTTAAAAAGGGGGAGGTAGTGCCTCCAGCGTCCCTGCACAGACTGAACTGTGCGTGTGTTTGGAGGCTGTTAAATGCAGTCTGATATACAGGAACAATTCATGGGGTGAAATCTAGCTGGAAATCCTACTAGAAAAAGGCCAGCCAGCAACAGGAATGCAAGGTGAAGCTGGCTACCGACTCCCAGTAAACTTACTTTTCAGTTTTCATCTCCTGAATTCCTGGCCATCTGGCTTCTGCTTCATTGCAGCCAACTCTAAACTCTTTTGCTCCTCGCCTGAGCAAGTGTCTTGCTACCATGGACAGGGTTCCGAGGGCAGCTGCGAAGGTTTTATAACCCAGCCATTCACCGGACCTTTCTGTCTCATGCTGTTTTGACAGGTTATCAGGCAGTAGCAGGACGGTTCTTTTTCTTCATGCTGACACTGGTGCTAGTATCCTACACCGCTACGGCCATGTCTCTGGCTATCAGTGCTGGGATGAATGTGGTGGCCATTGCCAATCTGTTTATCACTATTTGCTTTGTCTTCATGCTTGTGAGTACTGTGTGCGCGGCTGGGGGGAGAGGGGGTTGCATGGAAGGCAGATGTGGATTGATTGAGCACTAATGGAAGTGAGGGATTAATAGGGGTGGGGAAGCTCTGACAGTCTTGGCCCTTGCCCATACACAATGCACCTCAGTCCTGACCTCCAGCACCCTCTGTCACTGCAGTCCGAGATCACACACACAACTCTACCAATGCATGTTAGTTCTGCCCTGCAGCTCCCCCCAGCTATTTCAGTCCTAGGCTTCCACCTAATGCTGCCAAATGCCTGTGGGCCTCAGCACTGACCTGCAGTACCCCTTGCCCATGTTATCAGGCCCAACATAGCTCTGCCAGTGCACCACTCTCCTACTGCACCCTCTGCTATTCCCATCCTGTCCTGCAGCCAGTGTACCGCATCCTAACCTGCTGCTTCACCTTTAGTCATTCCAGTCCTGGGCCTTCCACTGCTCTACAATGCACCTTAACCCTGACATGCAATGCTCCCTGCTAGTCTAGTCCCAAGCACACCATACCAGTGCAATTCTGCTGACCCACAACTTCCCCTGCTATTCCAGTCCTGGCCCATCAAATAGCCCTCCCAGTGCACACAGTCAATAGCCTTCCTTCTGGGAAAGAAAGCTACTGAGGCTTGTGGCTCCATGATGTGAGTGTGTGCATAACGAGGACTGGCCTGAGTGAACCAGGCTCCTTTTACTGCTCACCCGGGACCATATTCACCAGTGGCATTAGTGGGTGCAAGTCTGCTTACACCAAAATTCAGTGTCTCAAATAGAAGTAAATGTTTTCATGATTTCTTTAACAACTTCAGTCAAGGGAGTTTAAAAACAAACCCCTCTTCCCTGCACTGCAGGCAGCCTGGACAAATAGCATTGTGCCAGGTCATGGGGAAAAGACTTGAAATAAGCTCTAAAGGGATGTATTTTGTTGTGCCAAATGCTGCACGTAGTCTGAGGAATGGGGACATTCACCCCCTCATTTATGCTTTGGCTCTGGTTTGCTTTTGGCTTTCACCATTAACATGTTTCTTCCTTGGCTACATTTCTTCAAGGCTTGGGTGAGTTCTACCAAGTGAGTGAGAGTTTAAGGCGGAGGTGATGGGTATTTAACTCCTATAGTTCTACAGGTATAGCCTGAAGTGTGGGTGCAGTTTGATTGACATGCAAGTGCCGTTTTCCCAGATGGGATGGGGAATAACCAGTATAAGGTACACATATACCAGTACAGCTGCATCCACCCTAGAGGAAGCAGTGTTGCTTTAACTGTACTGGTATAGTTAAAGTGAGACAACTCTTTTGTGTGTTTCCAAGGCCTAAAAGTGTATGAATCTCTGTCAGTGCGTGAACGCATGACAGCCTCTTTTTTTTCTGTCATTTCAGATCTTTTCTGGCCTGTTGGTGAACCTTCCTTCTGTGATGGGATGGTTGAACTGGCTCAAATACTTCAGCATCCCCAGATACGGCCTCACAGTGAGTAGAAAATGTTATTCTGAAATGAATAAGATGCTCAAGGTGTCACTTCCTGGAGAGGCTTTTAAGGTGAATAAAGTTATTTTGAAAGTAATTGCTTAGGACTCCTTTTTTAATTTTATGAGTTTATATTTTCATGAAAGGTGTTGGGTTGGAAGCTCTGGGGAATAAACTCCTCTACTGAACCACAAAATAGGTACCACACGGGCGGCAGCAGGGAAATCACCCTATCCTACCACCCACCCATGGACTTAGTCCCTAGCCTGGAGAGACAGTCTCTATGGGTGAGAGGGCAGTTCAGTAGTCCATGGCCTGATAGCAGAGACAGCCAGGGCAGTGGCCAATGTGTGGTGGCACTTTGTGTGATGTGGGACATCTATCTATATTGTTTGTATGGTGCCCATTACCACAGTGTCTGAGCACCTCACCATCTTTAACATATTTTCTGTGGGAGGCAGGGCAGTGCTACTGCCCTAGCCACCACACCATCTTCTCTTCCACTAGGAACCAAGTTGGGACACCCAGCCCTGTTCACGTAGAACCTCAGACACCTTCTCAGAAGGCTACAGCCAAGTTTTTCAAAATCGATGAGTGATCTTGGGCCCCTCAGTTTGGGTGCTTAATGTGAGACACCTGAAGGGGCCCTGACTTTCAGAGGGCGGGTGCCCAGCACTTTGAGGTATCTCACATCAGGTACCCAGAATCACTAGCCACTCTTGAAAATCTTGGCTGTTCCATTTGGACATTACCTACTTAAATTGGATTTGAACTAGCGAGCTGAGCTGAGAAGCAAACTCTGTATGTTTGCCAGGCGTAATTAGCCACAGGGAAGAGAGACACCCAGTATAGTAAAGTGTAGCTTTTCACCCAAATCTGAATATCCTTCCTGCATCATCAGGAGTCGCTTAGGGCAATAATAACGCTCTGCCGTCCCAGTCTGCTGTGCTGTTTGCTAGAACGGCTCCCTTGCTGTGTTTCAGTAACTTAACTTTTTTTCCCCCCTGAGGATAGGGTGACCAGACGTCCCGATAAAATCGGGACTGTCCCAATATTTAGGCGTTTGTCCCGCATCCTGATATTTCACGGCACTCCACCTTTTTTTTTTTTTTTTGCTCTGCCAGTGATGACACCCCCCCGCCCCCCCGCATCCGATATTTTCTTTCTCTCATCTGGTCACCCTACCTGAGGATAGGTTTTTGGCCTATCAATGAACTCCCAGCCAGGAGGATCAAAAACTGATCTTCTACTGGTCCCTGCCCTTTGACCTGCCCAACTTAGGTGGCCCTACCAGGAGTTAAAATCTCCCACTGGCATAACTCTCAAGGTCATTGGGACACACAGCCCTTCTCACCTCATCAGGGTGCAGCCCCTAGGGGATGTTTTCACCCAAAGTCGAATGTTTACTCAGCATAGCAGGATGATGTTGCAGTATTTTACTACATCGTGGTGTCTGCTTTCCTCCACAGGCCCTGCAAGTCAATGAATTTAGAGACCTTTACTTCTGTGGTGAGAAACCCCAGAATATCACTGCGTCCCCTGGGGATGTGGCTGATTGCTCCTCAAATGCTACACAATTTGGAGAAATGTAAGTCTCTAGCTCACAACGGTTCTTGGGCCTCAGTGGGAATGAGTTTCCTGAGGGTGGAGTTTCTACAGCCATTAGTTTGGGGTCACTATAGCGCTCCTGAAAGTAGCTGCTCTTCAGCCAGCTTTCTCAAGGAAGCATCACAGGACACTCACCTCAGCACATTTTGGAGGGCTTATTTGAGACTGAGCAATTTTAGCAAATATAGTTCAGGGGGGAACTGTAGGGTGCCGGCCTGGAACCCCAGCCTAGAAAGGACAAACAACAACAACAACATATCCAAACGGACTTTGCCTATCTGAAATTTAGTTTTGGTAGCCTGCCATGGCTTATCTTTATAAAGGATATTTTTTTAAAAAATCCTAACGTTTTCCCAGAATGGGGGTATATTAACAACAAAAGGGAGGCTGTGGAGTTATCATGAGAGGTTAAAAGGTGCCCATCTGAGATGGTTTAGGAAGAATGAAATCATCCCTGGCATGATACAGAAGAACAGGCTGTATTACCTCATGGTAGGACACTTCAACCCAAATGAGTCAAAAAGATATGGTACCAGCCTGAACTGTTTTGACCCTGGATACAGTGAGATGTGACGATTAAAGGGTCACTGTGCTGACACATTAGGTATTGCTGGTACTTTGAAGCCATTACAGGAGGCAAAGAGGTCTAGAGGATAGGAAAAGTGGGAGTCACAAGACCTGGGGTTGTATCCCAGCTCTGTTACTGACCCACTGTGTGACTCTGGATAAGCCTCAGTGTCTGTTTGGGGAGAAAATGTCTCTGCAGAACAGAAACAATAGTAGCCACCTTTGTAAAGCACTTGGAAATCTCTGGCAGAATGTGCTAAGTGTCACTATTAACATCTGTCCCATGTCCCCCTGCAGGTGTTATGGTGAAACATATCTGTGCAGCCAAGGGATTGCATCTACCAACTGGGCCATGTGGGAAAACATAGTGGCTCTAGGCTGCATGACTGCCATCTTCCTCCTGATAGCCTATGGGAAACTCCGATTCATGAAGAAGTTCACCTAGCCTCACCCTCACTTTACTCTGTGACTTACCTCAGGACTTGGAACTGCAAAGTTTGTCAGGCCCATGCTCATTGAAAACCAATGAAAGATTCAGTGCCCACTTGTCAAGCGCAAGAAATATCTATTATGTGATCATGAGTAACATTTTTTACCTTGTCTATAGTTAAATTGCTGGCTATTTTATTGTAAGAAATTGTTAGAATATGAAGTTCTCTTACACACTTCTGTAAAAGTGCACTCTAATTTATATAACTTCATTATTCTGTGGCCACTGTCTGCAGTATCTCAGGAAAACATATTTAAACATATAAATTAATATGAACCAGATTTCATTTTGGCAATCATCTTTATTCTGTCCATCATTGATATATAATGACTGTTTTTCTGCACTGGTATTGGGTTTTTACTAGTGCCTATTGGATCACAATAGAGGCCTGTTCTATGAGGCGCTTCAAGATTTAAGACTAGAAAACATTTTGAATTGCCTTGCTTTGCAAACTGGGCATGGTGCAGATTTTATCTCTAGTAGCACCATAACATCGGAAGCTTTCCCCATACCAAAATCAACTCTCCTCCCAAAAGGTAAAGAAGAAAGATCAGCTATGTAGGACCTGTCAAACACGAACAGACTCATGGTCCACTAGTGTGGTCTTTCTCAAGCTGTGGGTCTCAACCTCAGGCGGGCGCAGAGTGGGCTGTGGAATTTAACATTGCAGAATTGGAATTTTTCAACAATAAACAAATGTTATGCCTAATTCTATACATATAGTGAATAGTTGCAACTAGTAAGTCATGTACATCGAATGTTACCATAGCAGCACCGAAGATTCTGCAGTTATTTCTTTTCTGAGTATAGTGAAAGAGTGCAAATACAAATTGCTGACACAGACTAACATGGCTACCACTCTGAAACCAGTGCAAAATCTGATACCTCTGTGTGATACACTGGTAAATGTAAAAAGAATGAGTACTTGTGGCACCTTAGAGACTAACAAATTTATTTAGACATAAGCGTTCGTGGGCTAAAACCCACTTCATTGGATGCATGCAGTAGAAAATGCATCCAATGAAGTGGGTTTTAGCCCACAAAAGCTTATGCCCAAATAAATTTGTTAGTCTCTAAGGGGCCATAAGTACTCCTCGTTCTTTTTGCTGATACAGACTAACATGGCTACCACTCTGAAATTGGGAAATGTTTATTTATAGAGGGAACCACTGTCTCAGAGAGTATCCTCATGCAGCGTTAGCTTAAGTTAACTTCTCTCAAGTGAGCCTAGCTCCAATGGAGCAGACACGCTGCCAAACAACACTTGAGCAGCACAGCGTGATTAGGTTAGCAGCACAGAGAAGCTGCATTGCTAGCTCCAATGCCAGCAGCAGTGGAGTTTCAATCCACCCCCTGACAGGCCAAGCTAGCTTGAGTGTAAAGCACCACTTCACTCGATCTACAGATTTTTGTGTGTGGGCCTAACTCAGGTTAGAACAGGGGTTTTCAAACTGGGGATCAGGACCCCTCAGGGGGTCACAAGGTTCTTACATGGGGGGGGGGGGTCAGCCTCCACCCCAAACCCCGCTTTGCATCCAGCATTTATAATGGTGTTAAATATATAAAGAAGTGTTTTTCATTTATAAGGGGGGGTCGGACTCAGAGGCTTGCTAGGTGAAAGGGGTCACCAGGACAAAAGTTTGAGTACCACTGGGTTAGAGGCAACACTGGAGTTACAGCTCAAGCTAGTGCTGCAGTAAAGACAACCCTTAGTGTCTAAAGATAAGCATGTGCTAGTCATAATATGTGGCAGGCAGAGAGCACTTGTCAAGATCACAGTTGAACCCAATGGGGAACTAGCCATGCTAACACCACAAAACATGAATGCTTCTGTTTTTCACTTTCAGAGAAGGAAGGGCCCCTGCTAGATCTGAAACCACAATTCCTGGCTTTTCACTTCCTCAGCAGCTTTGAATTGTTGGTACAAATGTTGGGTTTACTAGGTTTGTTTAAATAACTAAACAATGTTGTCTGATACTTAGAATTGTTTGTGATTAGTCTTCTTGCTTTTAAAGTTATTATAAAAACATTTTAAAATGTGTTGTTTGCTGGAAAAAGACACTTTTTAGTAGTACAGGGGCATTAATTAACATGTTCATAGCTATTTATATTACCGTCTGGCCCCAACTGAGATCAGTCATTGTGCTAGGTGCTGTACAGGTGGGTAGAAAAAGGTCAGTAGAGCCTGGTTGGTGATGGTTTTAACACCGCCAAGTGTCACATCAACCGCGCCTCCATCTAAGCTGGGCATTAGGGCACCGCCAGGGTCGTTGAAGGAACACAGCCAGAAGCGTGGTTCCCTCCACCAGCATGAGGTGGAGCTTTCTTCGGGGTGAGCCCCATAGGGAATGGAAATAAAGCTTTCGGTGGTTTTAAAATGGTCTGGCAGGAGAGGGGCCCTACCACATCCCCCTCACACCAGGTGGACATTAGCATCCCCGGCATGGGGGACTAGGCTCCCGGCACCTGAGGCCCCGCCCGGGACAACCAGGGCCCCTCCGGTCGCCAGTGCCACCCACGTGCGCAGAAGGATGTGACAGCCGTGTCTGTGCGCAAGCGCTATGCTCCCGCGCCTGCGCAGTAGGGAGCAGGGGGCGGAGCCACGCTTGGCGAGTTCGGGGGAACGCGGAAGCGGCCGGGATTTGTCTATCGGAGGGGGGCCTGTCGTCATGGCAACCGCCGCCGCTGCCGAGGGTCCGCCGGAGGCCCGGGTGCAAGTAGCCAAACGTAAGGGAGAGGCCGCGGGGAGCCTAAGACCCGCGCCCCCTCCCCGCGAACCCGCCCCAAGCTGGGGGCCTGGAGCTGTGACCCCCGGGTGCCGCGCTACTAATGTGCCCCCACCTCCCAAGGGGGCCCTGGGCCCAGCTGGCCCCCAGCCCCTGAGCGGAGCCCCTGGCAGGCTGGTGCTGTTGCCCTAGCAGGGGTCTCAGGGGTTCGGCCTCTGCCCAGGAGACCCCGCAGAGTTGGGGTCTGGTCCCCCCGCACACCCCAGGCTACGAGAGGGGCCAGAGCGCCCATCCCAAAGGGACCCGCATTTGTCCATTGGCCTTAGTGACTCCTGGGGCGGGAACGGGGCACCCCCCAGAGCTCTCAGTTCACCCGTCACCTGTGGCAGGTGTGAGCCAACCGGGTGGCATCGCTCTGTGGCCAAAAGACCAGGGTCTCCATCCCCTAACTGAGCAGGGGTTGTTTCAACGGTGATGGGCTGCGGTGCTGGCTTGGCTGATTGTCCTTCACTAGGCTGAGTTAGTCTTATTCCCCACACGCAGTGCACCCAGTCATACATAATGTTAAACCTTCCAGAAGTGGGTGATGGCACCAGTCTTCTGTCACAGGCAGCTGGTGCTGTTTCTCTCTGTGTCTCACATGTGACTTGCTGCAGCCTTTATTTGGCAAATATTCCTTGCTTACAATGACACTGAGAAGGATGAAGCATCAAGAGGGAGAGGAAAATGTCTTCACTTAGACGGGCAGCCTATGGTTTTGTCATGAAAAGCTATTCCAGGCTAATAAGACTATCAGTTCTTTGCAGAAGGAACTGATGCTTACTAACCATTTATATAGCCTGCAAATTATCATCACACTATTCCAAACATAGAGTAAGTCTGGTTCCCTGCTCCAAAATGCATATTGCCTATGGGCTTGATCCTGCAGTATGCCAAGCTCTTCCAGGAGTTGCTAAGTGCCCTCAGCCCCTAGGTAAGTCAGGTGGAGTTATGGGTGCTTGGGCATATCTCAGAATCAAGCCATGTAAAGAAAATACAAGCAAATACAGAGCAGAAGAAAACAACTCCAATGAAGCAGTGGAGAGATTATTTGTGGGAAGAACAGAAGGAATGTTACAAAGGGATTTGAAGGAGAAGAAAAAGTTTAGTGGACAGGACTGGGGGACTGTTGCAGCACCTTCTGAAGGGGACATAGAGAACAGTTCTCAATCAGTGATCAAAGATGAAAAAAAATGACAATAGGCACAGCCAATAGAAATGATCAGACTCAAAGATCTTTCCTGAAATCATTGTCTTCACATCATCTAATCTTTGCCATGGTTAATTTTTGCCTTTGTAATAATAAGGTAAACTGGAGAGGCTGTTAAATCAACTTTATGCTATTTTACAGATAACTTTGTGGGTTAATTGTTTATTAATCTAAAATGTACACCCTATGTTGAAAATAAATGTAACAAAAAGATCTGTGTTGTTTTTACAATCTTTTGTGAACTTCAGTATTTGACTAATTTTCCCTTACCTTTGTACTGTTCATTTATAACCTGATTAGAGGATCCTGCTGTGGAGACAGCGGAGGAAGCTAAGGAACCAGCAGAAGCAGATATCAATGAGCTTTGTAAGAATATGTTTAACAAAATGGCCACTTACTTAACAGGTGAACTGACAGGTAAGGCAAACTGTGAAACTAACAAACCTGGCTAGCATGGAGATAAACTGTTTAAAAAAGGAAATATGCTGCTTAGTGTTTTAGGGCTTGTCTACACAGGGACACTCAGGAAAAGTAATCCGAATTATTTAAGGTGTGAATTAAAAGGGGATTAGTTAAACTGCATTCAGCCCCTGTGTGGGCAGAATTAAAGTGTCCTTAATATAATTTGGTGGTTTTATGTACACAAGCAATTAGACCATGGCAAGCTGGGATGTGAATCCACCTTGCACTAGCCTGCCCCAATCTAACTGTCCACATGCACCCTGCTGATGTGCATTAATAGTTCATTAATGTTCTTTGAGCTAGTCCCATTTCAAAGAGGACGAGATCAAAGTGCTCTAGCGAACTGTTAACGCATGTCAGCTGTCAGCGGGGTCACACGGGCAGTTAGATGGCTGCCACTTGGATCATGTGTTGAGATAGAACATCAGAGCATCTGAATGAAAAGCTAAAGAGGACCCCAGATTGATGTGCCTTTTTATCTTTCAAAAAGTTTTTAGTGCGGTACTGAATCAGGTTAACTATTTCTTCTTCTGAGAGCTTGTCTGTACGAACACTTAATTTGTGGCAAGGTGAGGTGTAAATCTATTTCTCTGTAGCCTGCCATGCACTAAGTGCCTGCATGGACACTGTTGCCACGTGCTAAAAGTTCCCTAGTATGCTTTAATCTATTCCCTAACTCTGTATGCATCTATGCTAAAATGTAGCTCCTACTGATGTAACTCGCCCACTTCATCGACTTAATAACTCCACCTCCACAAGAGGCATAGTGCTTAGGTCGATGTAGTTAGGTCGATGCAGTGTCAGTGTAGACACTGCGTTGCTTACATCGACTGTTGCTGCCTTTCAAAAGCTATCCCACAATGCCCCATGCTGACAGTCAAATCGGTACAAGCGCTCCTGGTGAGGACGTGCACTGCCAACACAAGGAGCATAGTGTGGACATGCAAAAGCGATTTAATTACTGCGATGGCTGTATGTCGACATAATTTAGGTCCACTTAATACTGTAATGTAGACTGGTCCTAAGTGTTCACATAGACAAGCCCTCAGTGGGGAGGGAACAGATGTAGAGCAAGAGGGACCTATAAACATGCTGTAGCTTCATGACTGGACCAAAGCTGACTTTGGAACTGAGCTGGGCTGCCATTCCCCTGTGGCAAGTATAACTGACCTCCATAGGTGGGGGAAGTAAAGGCCATGTAATGGAACCACAGCTGTCCCCTTTAAGAACAGCAGGAAGCTGCAGCAAAGACTACCTGGGAAGGGCTCCTGCAGGGAAGACTGAAATCAAGGAGGTTACCCCAACTAGGAGTAGCCTGCTAAGGCAGGAGAAAAACCCTGACATCAGGGGAGTTTGGAAGTCAAAGCTAGAAGGCTGAGCTCCAGCTAGGTAAAGCCTGAGAGTGGTCACGGAATGGGGACACAGCTCCAGGAAAGAGGGCTGGGGATTCCCTAGCTAAGGGGAAGAGAGACACTGAACTGGGGTTGGGGCCTGAAGTGCCAGTGTGTACCGAGAGGACTGAATAAATTGGACTCAAGAAGGGGAGTGCTTACATTACCTTTGGACTAGGGGTGTGGAGTTTATTTAAGAAGCCCCTGAAGCAGGAGTGACAGAGACAGGTGCCATGAAATGATCTTTGACAACAAGGGGGTGCTCAGTTGGCGGCTCCCTGTTACTGAATGGAACAAGTACTGTGCGTATGCGGCAGAGCCAACATCCCATGAAGCATGCTGAAATGGGTTACTGTTCTCATTAGCTGCAGTTGAGAGAATAGAAATTGCTGGTTCAGGGTGTTGGCTCTGTAGCACCGACAACTTTATGTAAATTGCATTTGTGCTAAAGTTGTTAAGCCACAAATAGCCTGGTGGCATGTTATTGGCAAGCTACCCATTTTGTCCACATCACATCAGCAGACTTTGAAAGAACCTTTGTCATTTCATACTGCCTGTGGCCCTGACTCAGTAAGGCACTTAAACACCTCTGTCTATCTTAGGGACTTATCTGGCCCCCATTCCTGTAGTATCTGAGCACCTCACTATTTTTTTTTTTATTTTCCTCCCAGGACCCATGTGAGGTTAGGTAGCTATTATCCCCATTTTGCAACTAGGGAATTGAAACGTAGAGAGACTAAGTGACTTGCCTAATGTTGTATAGGAAGTTCATGGCAGAGCAGGGACCCCGATCCCCCGAGTCCTAGGCTAATGCTCTAACTACTGGACCATCCTTCCTTTCTAGTGGTGCTCTGTTAAATCAAAGCCTATATGCGAACCAACAGAGGTAAGGTTAACACAGAAGTCTTACCTCTTATGTTTTCCAACTTTTTTCAGCTTAATGTTTCTCTTATTATTTTTCTCTACAAAAATGCAAAACCAAAAACAGTTTGCAGGCTGTTGCATTCAGGCTAGGGTAACCAGATAGCAACTGTGAAAAAACGGGACGGGGGTCGGGGGTAATAGATACCTATATAAGAAAAAGTCCCAAAAAACGGGACATCTGGTCACCCTAATTCAGGCAGACCACCATCCCCATTTGAAGCCCCATTGACTTCTGTGGGGCTTTGTGTTCCTGCATGCAGATCAACTTTCAGGATCAAGACCTTTAGCTTTGTAAATAGAAACTTTTGTCTGCCAGAATGATTGGTATTGTAGATGTGTATAAAATAAGCCCATGTTTTTTACTGAATATGCTACATATTTATTCTTGAGTCCATCTGATATTCCAATCTGCAACATTTGATCTCATTGTTTTTAGGCAAAAAGAAGAACAGGAGTACTTGTGGCACCTTAGAGACTAACAAATTTATTAGAGCATAAGCTTTCATGGACTACAGCCCACTTCTTCGGATGCAAGTGGGCTGTAGTCCATGAAAGCTTATGCTCTAATAAATTTGTTAGTCTCTAAGGTGCCACAAGTACTCCTGTTCTTCTTTTTGCGGATACAGACTAACACGGCTGTTACTCTGAAAATTGTTTTTAGGGAGCATCTTGCTAAGAGCCATATTATTGAATGAGATACTCTAAGCTATGTTCAGCTGTCACCTTGAACTCTTCAGCTCTGAACAGTGCGCACGTAGATTCCAAACTCTGCTAGTTGTTTTTATAAAGGTGTAAATATTTTCTTTTTTCTAAAGCCACCAGTGAAGACTACAAACTCCTGGAAAACATGAACAAGCTGACTAGCTTGAAATATCTGGAAATGAAAGATATTGCTGTAAACATTAGTCGAAACCTGAAGGACCTAAATCAAAAATGTAAGTAAAAACGAGTCAGGAATGACTCTAGTACCTTTCGAAGGAGAGAAGATTCTGTAAAGGCTGTATGTGCCTAGAATATGTGATAAGTGTAGAATAAGTTTCATTTGAAGCTGATGGTTAAATGAATGGAGCTCTCTGAATAGTACTAATCCTCCCTTTGCTTTTGTATGGGAGACGAAGGATGGTTTTGTGATAAGTTAGCAGAAGTGAAGCCAGGAACCCTGGGTTGTATTCCCAGCTCTGTCAGAGTCCCACTGTGGCGTTGGGCAGGTTAGTGTCTGATCCAACTTAAAGTCAATGGAAAGACTTCACTAACTTTGAGGGAGAGTTTGTTCAGGTCCATAAGCTGTGTCCATCACTGTCCCCATCTGTACATTAGGGACAATAATATTTATCTACATCAACAGTGGCATGGGGATAAAGAGATTTAATCCACCAAAATACTTTGCCCTTCCTTGGTATTATTGTCTCAACTAGTTATTTTAGCTGCTTAGATTATGCACAGGAGAAGGTAAAGGAAAAAATGAAAGATGTGATTAGGTTAAATAGTGATTTGTAACCTAAAGGAAACTGTTCTAGCCATATTGGCACTTTGTGTCATCATTGTTAGTGCCCTACCAAATTCATGGTCCATTTCATGGGCATAGGATTTTTAAAATACTATTTCATGATTTCAGCTATTTAAATCTGAAATATCACAGTGTTGTAATTGTGGGGTCCTGACCCAAAAAGGAGTTGTGTGGGGGTCACAAGGTTATTGTAAGGGGGGTGTGGTATTGCCACCCTTACTTCAGAGCTGGGCTCCCAGCCACCAAATGCTCTCCAGCTGCCCAGCTCTGAAGGCAGAGCCATCACCAGCAGCAGCACAGAAGTAAGGATGTATGGTATTGCCACCCTTACTTCTGCGCTGCTGCCTGCGGAGCTGGGTCCTCAGTCAGCAGCTGCCATTCTCCGGTCGCCCAGCTCTGAAGGTAGCAGCACAGAAGTAAGGGTGGCATGGTATGGCATTGCCACCCTTACTTCTCTGCTGCTACTGGCAGGGCACTGCCTTCAGAGCTGGGCGATTGGCCAACAGCTGCTGCTCTCTGGCCACCCAGCTCTGAAGGCAGCGGAGAAACAAGGGTGGCAATACCATGATCCCCCCCCTAAAATAACCTTGTGACCCCCTCGCAACTCCCTTTTGGGTCATGACCCCCAATTTGAGAAACTCTGATCTCCTCGGTGAAATCAGTATATAGTTTAGGGTAAAAACACACAAAAGACCAGATTTCACAATCTGACTCGTTTTTCATGGCCATGAATTTGGTAGGTCCCTAATCATTGTGAATATCCTGGCCCAGGATCAGTGTTCCCTCTAATTTTTTACATCCATGTGCAGAATGAATTTTATGTGCACCAATATGAGGTGATGTGTGACACATCACCTCCATATTAGTGCACGTAACAAAATTCATGTGGTGGGGCCAAGGGGTTTGGAATGTGGGAGGGGGCTTAGGGCTGGGGCATGTGGGAGGGGGTGAGGGCTCTGGGATGAGGCTGGGGATGAGGGGTTTGGGAGGGGGCTCGGGGCAGAGGGTTGGAGTGCAGGGGGGATGGGCTTGGGTGGGGCCAGGGATGAGGGGTTTGGGGTGCAGGCTGCCCAGGGACTATGGTGGGAAGAGAGAGGACTCCCCCCAGCCCTCTCTTGCCACAGCAACTCATGGCCGGGGGAGAGGCACCTCTCCCCACCATGGCAACTCCATACTGGGGCACCTCTCCCTGCCACAGACCTGAGCCCCTCCGCTGGGCTTAATAGGCAGCTGCACATCTTAGAGCGAACTTAGCCCAGGATATGTATTTATCTACCTTTTGGAGAGTCCTCAATTTTTTTTTTTTTAATTCAGTACCTGTTTCTGTAAGAGTGAAAGTTTCTTTCTAAGATTGAGATGACTTTCTAGAAAGCCTTAGTGGATCTTCAAAATCTGTATTTGTGTAACTGTCAGTTATATACCTTCCATCACAGCTATGGGTTATGGCAGTGAAATGTACATGTGATCTTGTTTTCCAAACACCGTAAAACTTTGCAATTCAACATCACTACAGATAATGAATCAATTCTGCTTGATTACTGCTGAAAGCTGGAGATTTCTAGGATTTACATGCAAAATTGGTGATAAACATTGTGCAGCTGTCTGTCTTGTATACAATTTATAAAGCTATATACTATAGGTAATAAAATGCCTGTACAGTGAGTGAAGTAAATAGATTCTTCTTTCATTCTCATAACTGGCTACATACTTAGTATATTTGCTTTCAGCTGATTAGAAACTGATTAAGAGTTTAAAAAGATACTTGTATTGATTTAATTCTCACTGTATTTTTTTTTGGTGGTGAGTTTGAGAATAGTTAGATTTTTAAGTATAAAATAAAAATTTAACTCTAGACACTTGTTCTTTTTGTCATCCGTAAAATATACTGACCAAACAATGTCCTGCGAAGCTCTTTGTTTCAGCTCTGAACTGTTCCCTCTCAGTGAATTAGTAAGAACTGATTGGTCTGGTTTTCCCCCCTTTTTTAAGATGCTGGTCTTCAGCCGTATCTCGAACAAATCAACCTAATCGAAGAGCAAGTGGCAGCTCTTGAGCAGGCAGCCTACAAGCTGGATGCCTATTCGAAAAAGCTTGGTAACCATGTTCCTGTATTGTTACTATTGAGCAGGATAGCCTATTGTACAATGTACACAGAAGAAGCCAGGAGTAATTTTCATAGAGATTTAACTAGTCTGTGTTGGAACTCTGAAAATGCAGTATGTGATTGTTCTCCTTTCAGGAAACTGGGTAATAGAAATATACTCGGAAGAGCAAGAAGGGTATTATAACTTGGGTATATTAGAAGTAGCAGGCTTTATGAGAAGGCTGACTATAATGTGGGTAGTGTTCCAATATAATTATTAACACCACCTGATTCTGCAAGGCATTCAGGTATCTGGTGCCTAAAGATGCAGAGAGGTCCTCTTAAAAATTTCACCTAAGTAGGTTAAGTGCATAAATCCTATTGATTTCCATGGGAGTTAGGTACTGAGTGGTATTTTTAAAAGCACCTGTTTGCAACTATAGGTGCCTAAATACCTTTGAAAAACTGTCTCAAGTGCCTTTGGTCACTCTGAAGTCAAGGGGAATCTAGACTACGCATCAGCTTACAGGATTGGAGCCTTTAGTCCTCCTCTCAGTTCTAACAACCATTCTGCTTTTCTTCTGCAGAAGCAAAGTACAAAAAACTGGAGAAACGATGAAATTCTACAACAAAAAGGACGCTTTTTCCTAAGATACGAGAATTGGGTCATGACTCAGATTGACTTGTCAAATTCCTAAGGTTTGAACTGCACCAAACATACAAGCTGTTATTCTGGAAGAGCCGTGTAGCCAGGGGGATGCCTTGGCTAAGGACTTGAGTGTAGCAGACATCAGACTAGTAATGTTGCTGTGTGTCTATTCCTTCTGAGGCTAGAAAACCTTCTCTTTTCTCAGAAGCCTGTTCTTTTACTGCCTCTATTATTGAGCTGTAGTCAAAAGCTGAAATCTACTCTGAGCTCTTATGAGTTGCCATAAGATAGTGTTCACATTTAATACTTCCTAAGCTCCATATGTCCTATGGCCTTGTAGAAAATTTCCTCCATAGCCTACCACTATATTCTCCTCTACAGCTGTAGCACCTGAAATTCCCCTTGTTCCACTGCTTCCTTTTCCGCACTTAGAGCCCTGTGTCTAGTATAAATATTCTTTCCATCTGAACTGTCTAAAGATCTGTTTTCAGAGGTGTGAGCATTGTTTTGGATCCTCTTAAATTTGTCTTGGTATCCAGATTTCCTGTTGAAAGGGGAATAATAGTTATAGCTTTACAGTTAAACTTTTCTCTCTCGCAAATGTCTTGAAACTAACTCAGATTGTGTTTCTGAGAACTGGTTTCTCATGCTTTATGCAAGTTTATCCTGTTAAAGTAGCTGAGAACAGAAGCATCTAACAGTCATTTTGATTTAGAGATCACAGGAGAAGATGATATTTAAGACTAATTCTGTACTTTATTGAAATTCTTTGGAAGTTGATTAAATTAAGCTAAGCTACATTTGGAAAAAGGCACTTATTCTGGAATAAGTGCCAATTTATCCCAGAATAACTCCATGTGTAGACAAGCCTTAAATAAATGTGTAATGGGCTAGAAAAGCTAAGATCTTGCATTATGAAAACAAGTGGTGATTCATAATCAGTTTCATTGAGATATTTCCCAATACTAGAAGATTGTATCTTGTCTAAATGAGTTGTATAGACCTCTCTGCAAGTTATGGTACTTCTTATTTGCCTTTTAGTTATCTAAAAAGCAAACTTTCAATGGATGGGACACCATTAATATTTATGGTGTCACTGCTACATAGTGTAGGTATGAGATAGGAACCAAAGACTCATTATCTGAAAATAAGTGGTTACATTTGTAACAATGGGATATGAACATTACAAGTAAAAGCCAGATCTATCAATTCATGAGTTTTAGTGAGGTGGTATTGGAGGGCAGACTAAGCTTCAGGACAAAAAGAGAATGCCCACACAGAATCAAAAGAGGGGCTAACTATAACAAACTTGTCTTTCTACTACATTTATCAATTTCTTGTTGCACTTCTCCCTTTAGAATATTTGATCCTTGGTCTTCTACATGTACCCCATTAAGGAGAATTAAGTTGTATTCAGTTTATAACTAATCGAAGGGTTGTGGACTTAGCACAATCAGGTCTCAGGCTCTGGTGTGCTACCCTAAGATGATATACTAGAAGAGCATTTCCCCAAGCTTAGCTGAGTATTTCCCATAGGGAAAAATGAGCATTTCACTGTAGTTATTACAGCTGGATTTCTTTATATATGATAAAAAAGGTTGACACTTAATCTTGAGCATTATTTTTTTTTTTTTTAAACAAATAAGCTTTCAGATTAGGAACTGAATGCTGAAGTTTGCCCTGAAGGTGTTTCAGGTTGAGGGAGAAGCTTGCTTTCTGGATGAACAGTGAGCAGCAGTAGTGGACGCTTGCTCTCTAACTTTGCAGAGCTAAAATTTGTTATAGCAGCACTGTAAATGAAAGCGTACACACCCTACAAAGCATGTGGACAAAGGGGGATCTACTTGGTATAGTGTACTTAGATTTTCAGAAAGCCTTTGACAAGGTCCCTCACCCAAGGCTCTTAAGCAAAGTAAGCTGTCATGGGATAAGAGGGAAGGTCCTCATGGATTGGTAACTTGTTAAAAGATAGGAAACAAAGGGTAGGAATAAATGGCCAGTTTTCACCATGGAGAGGGGTAAATAGTGGTGTCCCCCAGGGGTCTGTACTGGGACCAGTCCTATTTAACATTCATAAGTGATCGAGGTGGCAAAATTTGCAGATGATACAAAACTACTCAAGATAGTTAAGTCCCAGGCAGACTAAAGAGCTACAAAAGGATCTCAAAACTGGGTGAATGGGCAACAAAAATGGCAGATGAAATTCTTGTTGATAAATGCAAAGTAATGCATGTTGGAAAACAATCCTAACTATACATATAAAATGATGGGATCTAAATTAGCTGTGACCCCTCAAAAGAGATCTTGGAGTCATTGTGGATAGTTCTCTGAAAACATCCACTCAATGTGCAGCAGCAGTCAAAAAAAGCAAACAATGTTGGGAATCACTAAGAAATGATAGATAAGACAAAATATATTGCCTCTACATAAATCCCTGTTATGTCCACATCTTGAATACTGCATACAGATGTGGTCACCCCCATCTCAAAAAAAAGATATTGGAGTTGGAAAAGGTACAGAAAAGGGCAACAAATAATTAGGGGTCTGGAACAGCTGCCCTGTGAGGAGAGATTAATAAGACTGGGGCTTTTCAGCTTGGAAAAGGGATGACTAAGTGGGGGGATATGATCAAGCTCTATAAAGTCATGACTAGTGTGGAGAAAGTCCATAAGGAAGTGCTATTTACTCCTTCTCATAACACATGAGCTAGCGGTCAAATGAAATAGGCAACAGGTTTAAAACAAAAAAGGTTCTGTTTTGTTTCCTCCCCCACCCCCCAAACAGAGAGTCAACCTGTAGAATTCCTTGCCAGAGGATGTTGTGAAGGTCAAAACTAACAGGAACAACAAGGAGTCTGGTGGCACCTTAAAGGCTAACAAATTTATTTGGGCATAAGCTTTCGTGGGTAAAAACCTCACTTCTTCAGATGCATAGAGTGAAAGTTACAGATGCAGGCATTATATACTGATACATGGAGAGCAGGGAGTTACTTCGCAAGTGGAGACCCAGTGTTGACAGGGCCAATTCAATCAGGGTGGATGTAGTCCACTCCCAATAATAGGTGAGGAGGTGTCAATTCCAGGAGAGGAAAAGCTGCTTCTGTAATGAGCCAGCCACTCCTAGTCCCTATTCAAACCCAGATTAATGGTGTTAAATTTGCAAATGAGTTTTAGTTCTGCTGTTTCTCTTTGAAGTCTGTTTCTGAAGTTTTTTTGTTCAATGATAGTGACTTTTAAATCTGTAATAGAATGACCACGGAGCTTGAAGTGTTCACTTACTGGCTTATGTATGTTATCAGACATCAGGAATGGTTTGTGTCCATTTATTCTTTTGCGGAGGGAGTGTTCGGTTTGGCCAATGTACATGGCAGGGGGGCATTGCTGGCACATGATGGCATAACATTATTGGATGTGCAGGTGAATGAGCCCTTGATGGTGTGGCTTATGTGGTTGGGTCCTCTGATGGTGTCGCCAGAGTAGATATGGGGACAGAGTAGGCAACGAGGTTTGCTACAGGGATTGGTTCCTGGGTTGGTGTTTCTGTGGTGTGGTGTGTAGTTGCTGGTGAGTATTTGCTTCAGGTTGGGGGGTTGTCTGTAAGCGAGGACTGGCATGCCTCCCAAGGTCTGTGAGAGTGAGGGATCATTTTCCAGGATAGGTTGTAGATTGTGGATAATGCATTGGAGAGGTTTTAGCTGGGGGCTGTATGTGATGGCCAGTGGTGTTCTGTTATTGTCCTTGTTGGACCTATCCTGTAGTAGGTGATTTCTGGGTACCCGTCTTGCTCTGTCAATCTGTTTCCTCACTTCCCCAGGTGGGTAGTGTAGTTTTACGAATGCTTGATAAAGATCTTGTAGGTGTTTGTCTCTGTCTGAGGGGTTGGAGCAAATTTGGTTGTATCTTAGGGCTTGGCTGTAGACAATGGATCGTGTGATGTGTCTTGGATGGAAGCTGGAGGCATGTAGGTACGTATAGCAGTCAGTAGGTTTCTGACAAGTTTCAGAGTAACAGCCGTGTTAGTCTGTATCCGCAAAAAGAAGAACAGGAGTACTTGTGGCACCTTAGAGACTAACAAATTTATTAGAGCATAAGCTTTCGTGGACTACAGCCCACTTCTTCGGATGCATATAGAATGGAACATATAATGAGGAGATATATATACACACATACATATATATATCTCCTCATTATATGTTCCATTCTATATGCATCCGAAGAAGTGGGCTGTAGTCCACGAAAGCTTATGCTCTAATAAATTTGTTAGTCTCTAAGGTGCCACAAGTACTCCTGTTCTTCTTTTAGTAGGTTTCTGGTATAGGGTGGTGTTTATGTGACCACCACTTATTTGCACTATAGTGTCCAGGAAGTGGATCTCTTGTGTGGACTGGTCCAGGCTGAGGTTGATGGTGGGGTGGAAATTGTTGAAGGCCAGGTGGAATTCTTCAAGGGCCTCCTTTCCGTGGGTCCATATGATGATGTCATCAATGTAGTGCAAGTAGAGGAGGGACACTAGGGGATGAGAGTTGAGGAAGTGTTGTTCTAAGTCAGCCATAAAAATGTTGGCATACTGTGGGGCCATGCGGGTACCCATAGCAGTGCCACTGACTTGAAGGTATATATTGTCCCCAAATGTGAAATAGTTGTGGGTGAGGACAAAGTCACAAAGCTCAGCCACCAGGCATGCTGTGGCCTCATCAGGGATACTGTTCCTGACAGCTTGTAGTCCATCCTCATGTGGAATATTGGTGTAAAGTGCTTCTACATCCATGGTGGCTAGGATGGTGTTTTCAGGAAGAACACCAATGCAGAGTAGTTTCCTTGATTTTTGTAGATACAGACTAACACTGCTACCTCTCAAAACTAACAGGGTTCAACAACAATAAAAAAAACAAACCTAGATAAGTTAGTGAAGGATAGGTTCATCAGTGGCTATTAGCCAGGATAGGTAGGGATGGTATCCCTAGCCTTGGTTTGCCAGAAGTTGGAAATAGGAGACAGGGGATGGATCACTTGATAACTACCTGTCCTGTTCATTCCCTCTGAGGCACCTGGCATTGGCCACTGTTGGAAGACAGGATACTGGGTTAGACCCTTTGGTCTGACCCAGTATGGCCATTCTTACACACATCTGGTTTTGGGCAAGTCCTTGTTCCATGAAAAAATTCAGTTTGAGATAAGGGAATGGTTGGCTTCTGCACACACCCTTTGTTCTGGCCTACTCCCTCAGCAAAATACAAGTAGAGCTGAAGAGTAAGTGTCTTTCAAAGGAAAGAGTTGGTTTAAAAAAAAAAAAAAAAAACCACACACCCAGCTATTTTGCCAATTCCCCATGGCTTGACAGTTTTAGGGAGTCTTTTCCCTTTAAGCTGCATACATTTTACACTGTCATTATTATAGTATTGTCCCCCCATATGGAAGAAGGAAGCCATCTTGTGTTTAAGCAGGGAAAAGCTCTCATTGCCTTTCTGTCAGCACATAGGCCCAGAGAACACACCAATATGCACTTTGACAGTTTTCTATAATAGCAGGATGTAGATGCTCTTATTTTTAAAGAGATTTCTTCTTAAATACTCCTGCAGTTTTCCTATCAGAGGATAAACTCAGTTTCCCTTGCCCTAGATTCCTGTTTTGCCCTCACTGCTTTAAGATCTGCTGTATCCTACTAACTCCTGTGAAGTGGTAGAGCCTGACTCCTCTGATGTCCTTACAACTCCAGGGGAGCTTTGTGGCTTATACCCACAGAGTCTGGACTACTGAAACTGCAACCTAAGTAATCCAATTTTAGTCTTAGCCTGATTATCTTCAGTGATCTATTTCTTCATCTTCTCTTACAGTTCTTGAGAACTCCATAAAGAGGGTGCCACCTTTGGCCCTAGCCCAGCTGAGCTCTTACAGCTCAGCAGCTGTAAGATAGACTTTCAACAAGAATACTGGCTAAGTGGTCATTAATGGCTCAGGAAGTGTTTGCAAGTAGTATGCCACTCCTTTGAGGCAGGGAGGAGAATTCATTTGGCTGATGGCCTGGGGCTGAAAGGTCATAGCAAGCTGTCCCCAGAGGGAAGTATTCATCATTCTGCAGGAACTGTTACTCATCTTAGGGCATGGGGTGACCTTAGTCCCACTAGGCTGTTGGTAGTCCAAATGAGCGTAGCACTCCACCTCTTGAGCTTCATGCTCTGTGGTGTAGTAATTGTACTACTACCACCACCACCACTGCTAGACACATACCACCCTGCCTGCCTTTCACCCTGCCAGGAGAAAGCTGAAGGTTAACACTGGCCTCTGTGCTGAGAGGAAGGACTGGGAAAGGTTACTGCTACTTGACTGACTCTTCACAATTCCCCAGGGCTCCCACAAGGCCCGTCAGGTTGCCCTGAAAGACTGCTTCAGGGAGCCATGCAATAGCAACCTGAGGGCACTAACTGAAGCAGTGTTCCTTGTAGCAGGAGGGGAGAATTGAAAGTTTCATTTTTTAGTGGAGACCGATCCTGTCAGTTGAAGAGTTTCTGGGGCAGAAAGTTGTGTCTTTAAAGCCCAAAGCGAAGGGAGCCTATGCCCACACACAAGGCAGTACAGATGCCCCTGCTTGTATGCTAAGTACATTAACAATCAAGGCAGGAGGCTATAGCCAGGTGAAGCCTGACAAGGTAATCTGTTCAGAATGCTGACAAGGCAGCAGGTGTTCCACCACTTTGTGTAGTTGGGTGCTAGTAGTGGTCTTGGTCATGCACCTCAATGGAGGCCATTCTAATGTGCACTGAGAGGGAAATTTCAGGCACCAGGAAGGAGAGAAACTCACCTTGTCAAAGGCTACATGTTGGGATCTCAATTCAGTCGAGTACAAGACCTTGCCTGCCCCATCCCAGCAGCAGCTGCCTCCCAGCTGACCAGAGAGACCCAAAGATGGCAGATACGTCTGAAGTGTTTATTGCAATGTAATTTCAGGCTGCATTTCTTTGTACTCACTACATTGCAGAGACAAGTTTCATGAGCAGGGTTCCTGCAAGTGCTACACCAGCAACAGCTAGCACCCCGGGTGCTCCAGCAGTCACGGGCAGTCCTGTTAGAGAGATGAAGAGTATAACTACACAGGCAAGCAGGGGCATGGGAGAACTGAAGCCCCTTTGTTGCTTCAAATTAGGCCCTACCCATATTGAGGAAGGAGCTATATGTGCATCATGATTTTAGGTGTAGAGGAGAGTTGTTTCACACCAAATATTAAGCTGGTGGACATTAATGTCATTTGATGCCTCACTCTTGCAGATTCCCTTGGTTGGAAGCCCAGAGCCTTTAGCCTGTGCTTACATCTGAAAGGGGATAGTTCTCCCAATGGTTTGTTAGCTGGAACATCTCTGGAAAATTTGGCCTCCCTCCCAATGGTCATGGGCCTTTCATCTTCTCAAGTCTAATGTATTGAGGCAAACAGTAGGATGCTGAAGCCTGTTGACTTCTGCTTTAGAAGCACTGATTACCATTACAAAAGTGATTTTTCCTTCTGTTGATAATATCCCACTTTAATTGAATTGTCTCATTAGAACCGACACCCAACTTGCTAAGGCATCTCCCATCTTTTCATACTATATAAATAAATAAAAATACACACACACAGTACATCTCCCTACTGTATTTTCCACTCCATGTGTCTGATAAAGTGGGTTTTAGCCCACAAAAGCTTATGCCCAAATAAATTTGTTAACAAGGAGTATTTGTGGTACCTTAGGCTGTTAAGTCAGGAGAGTATACTAGATCAGATCCCAGTGTCCAATTTAAGAAGGGACGGGGATAATCTAGTTTGGCATTAAAAGGGAAATATTTAGAGACTGGAGCCTGTGTTATTCCCGACTAAGTGTTTTTATAAAGTAATATGCAACAAATTGCTATTTATAGTTCTGTCTATGGTCTATCCCCGATTTTTTTTAATTAAATAACCTACATCTAAACAGAGGGAGCATGAGAGCTAGATATTTCTTTAGTATGAACCCCTCATTGCCATGTTAGGGGCCAAAAGGAGCAGCAATTGCAGTTTTTACTTTGGGGCCCTCCTGATGCTACCATAATCTGAATTGGGGTTGCAGTTGACTTTTCAAGTGTTATAGGAGCCAACAGAGCCACCTGAGAGTTTTCACCAACTCCTCCCAAGGTGATGAGGGTAAAGATCAATCCTCCACCCTGGTATTGGCCCAAGTTCAGACACCTAGGGATGGAGGTTCTAGACTCGGATGCTTAAAACTGGCAGGTTGGCCAGTGCAAGGACATCAGTGCCAGGCAGGGAATAGTACATCTTGGTGCTCATCTGATGAGAAGGTGATGTCACATCCCTATAACTGATGCAGCTCTGGCTGGGTTATTTATGGCTGCACCCAAGCATGCTTGTAGAGAGACTTAAGTTCTAGGAGTGGTCAGGTCTGTGGTACTCATGAAAGCTCTGCACAGCATCATTCCTTTCTACACCATCCTGGAGAAGAAATACAGGCCCCCTGCTGGTGACGGGGGAAAGGCCAGTCTCTGGATGATGCTCAGAGCTCCTTCTACCCCCTGAGAGATACATGAGGAACATGTTTTAAATGCAAAATGGCATTGCCCCAGACTGACCTGTTTCCCCATCATCCCAGAGGAGACTGCCAGACAGTACAAGTTAGCATCCCCTGCAGCAAAGATTGCAATGCACAGCCCTACTCCCCATTTCTCCAATAAAGATCAAAGTTTGGACAAGTTGAAGAGGCAGCTGCACTGATCTCAAGAATGTAGTGCCTAGCAAACAGAAGTGACACGTTCGCACTGCATAGAAGTCTCATCTGCTGCACCCTCAGGGGGTGCTAGCCACGATCACTGCCCTTTGAAAAGGTGAAGTGTCATCAACCTTAAGAGTCCTAAAGTCATGCCAGGCCCAAATCACAACTGACCCCAAAATAGAGTTTTGGCAGGTCTGTGCAACTCCTGCCTAGTGGAAGTGCCTTGTGTACAGGCCAATGGCCACTTGCCTCCTGAAGGATCAGCCTTGCTTTTCAGCCAGGCATCACCAGCCCCCAGTGGTTGTTATAGAGCCACTATTGAGTACAGGAGTCCTGGCAGCAGCCCTTATCCCCACACTCTAGAGAGCAGAACTGGTACACTTACTGGCTCCAGCAGAGCAGGAGATGGTGCAGGACTCCAGCCTGGAGGGCAAGCATACAGAGAGGCACTGCAGTGCAGGTACACCTAGAGGAAAGACAGGTGTTAAGAATCAGGCTCTTGCAGTTCGCTATAGGAGCAGTGCTGCAGCGGGTTCTCTAAACAGACTAGGGGCTGCTGTTGTACCCCAGCACTTTACTCCCCAAGGCTTCTGGGAACACAGCCAGTAGGTGAACACCCCCTGGGAGGGAGCCCAGCAGTCTGGCCCTCTGCTATCCCACACTAAGGGAAGGAGATTCAGTGTCAAGTCACAGACAAGTCTGGATTGGGTTTAGACTGCCAGAGCCATCCACTCTGGAGAGGAGGGCAGGAAAAAGAGCCAAAGGGTTAGAAATATAGTGTACTCCCAATGGGAATGGGAGCAGCTAATGCACTTGGAAGAGCTCCCTGAAAGGCAGATATTGGCAAACACAGAGCTGGTTGTTAGGAGAGAGATTGCAGGAGAGTTTCTCCCTGATATGTCACATCTACAGAGCAAAACAGTAGTCAAAGGTCTCAGTGTGAGCTAAGAGGTGGGGATAGCACCGTGTACTTCAAGTAGTAAGACGACAGCACCCAAATCTACTTTACAAATCAGTCCTTAAGTTGGTTCAGTCTATTTGATACTGAACAGTCAAGGCAGTTTGGTCAAGACTCCCACTACCATAAAGCATCTGCTAGCATCTCAAGTGCTGGGGACATTTTCCTCCACATACTAGTTTAAAGCTCTAGAAAGATAGTTCTCAACCTGCGGCCCAGTCAGCACAGAGCTGCAGCCCACGTGACATCCTCAGGGCCATACAGGTAGTATCGGATGCAGCTCAATGATAAATAGGTTGAGAATCACAGCTCTAGAATGAGCAGCATCTGACATTGCTTCCCCACCCACTGCGGGAAGCATGCTCTAGCATAGCTTTTTTCCTCAGTCAGTAAATATTTCACATTTGTGACACCTCAAGAGACCTGAGGCAGGTCAGTCTTTAGCATGGGGATAAGTGACTGCCCCAGGTCCCAGTGAGGAACTTAGAAAGTGGGTTTAGGTGACCAGTCCCATAGTTTCCAACTCCAAGTCCTGTGATCCCACTGGGCAACCAGCCTCAAGACAAGGCTGTAGGGCAAGTATATTTCTACACCCAATCAGGGATAAAGGTTAGTTTTAAAGGCTTTTCCACATGGCCTGCCGCCCTGCCATTTACAAAAAGAGCGGCAGAGGCTCCATTTTTGAGCCGCTTCTTCCCAGACTCTAGGAAGGAAGTGTCCCAGTCTGCACTGCAACACCACAGCCTCTCCCTAGTCATGAGGGACAGAACCCCAGTTGGCCATTAGCTGGTTATGATTCATCGGAGGTGTTGGTTTGCTTCAGCATGAATGGTCAAAGCCCCCTTCTGCTTGTCTGAGGACCCTGTAGGCAAGGTCTCACGTCCACTCTGAGCAGCACACAAGAGGCTGGGCTGCTGTTCCAATGGAGCAGAGCTACAGCGGCTGACACGAGCATTGAAGAGAAGCCATACCGGCCCTGTGAGTGCCCGCTGGGAGGCAGACTCCACGAAGGTGAAGGTGCTAACAATGAAGCGCTGGTGGTGAGATGGGAACTGCAGCCCCGAGGCGGCTCCCACAGGCACCAGCTGGGTGCGGTAGTTGTCTCCTGCATACGGGCACCTGGGGGTGGGGGGGGGAGAGGACAGCAGCTGTGAGAAGTTGCCCTGCACTCCCCAGGCCCAAATAGAGACCCCTCACCCTGGACCCCCAGTCACTCACCCATCCACCAGGATAGGCCACTGTGGCTGCTGCTGGGGGTTGGCACTGGGAGTGGCCCAGCAGTGGTGCAGGACCAGAACTAGATCTGGGTCAGTTCTCTGAAGGATCCGGACCTCCATGTAGATGGGGTCCTGCAGAACCTTCACCACAGGATAATCTCAGTCTGTATAGTAGGAGCCATAATTCTGCTCTGGAACAGAGATGGGCACAGAGGGGTCACTGCAGATCAGCATCAGATGCATGTAGAGAAGCTTAGTGCATCATACAGGGCTGACACCCACAGGCTGTTCAGGGGGGCCCGGACTCCCAGCTCAGGGGGCAGTGTTCCCACTGTGCTAGATCTAGCCCACAATGCAGGAGCAGGGCTGCCTTTCCATACACCAAGGACAGATACAGCTCACTTCTGGCTGAGAGAGAAATTAATTGCATCCTAAAATTAAAGTGTAAAGGATAGTCAAGTCACAGCCTTATCTCCCGCATCCTCCCTAGATCCACTCCACAGGGTCCTAAGGCCTCATCTGGGCTGGAGAGGCAGCTAAGCCAGAGATCAGATTCTTGCACCAAGGAGGTAAGAATGAGCCCCTGCTCCCACACAGCACTTGCCAAGGAGCTCTCCTACCTGTAGCAATGCGTAGCTCCAGCATCAGGGGGCCAGGCTGGGACACAGCAAGGGGCGGGGGCAGGGTGAAGACTGGATACTCAAGGGGAGGAAGTTCCCACTGATGGAGTAGCTGCAGCGGACATGTAACCTGGTGGTGTGAGTGCCAAGAAGATGAGAGATGATCAAGGCCAGGCATGCACTGCAGAGAAGGGATTGAGGGGAAGGGCACCAGAGGGGGTGGGGGTATGAACCCCCCAGGGGGAGAGACAGGGTTCAGGGCAGCTGAATTGCCCCATTAGGGGCACCTGGAGGAGAGGCAATTAAGGATTAGTCCCATCTGGGGAGAACCCCATGGGTGGTTCCTATAGATGAGGGACTGCAGGGCAATAGGGAATGACTGAGGAGAGCTGCCACAGGGAGTTCTACTTTGAGATTGGCCCCATGGAGACAGAGCAGCTGGGGTTCCAGGCAGGTGCCAGGGGAGCCCTAGAACTGCCAAGAGGAGGCTCCCCAGCAAGAAGCCTCACAAGGAATCAGATTTCCAAAGAGGAGTGAATGGTGAAGTCCTGGGAAAGGCACCTGTGGGCAGGCAAAGGTAGGAAGTGGAAGGTCTTGTAAGGAGACCGTGTTAGCTGCTTGACCCCAGGGTTCCTGGGCTGGAAGCTAGAGCAGAGGGTGGGCCTGGTTCCCTTTCCTATCCCCTCTCCTGGGGATGGGAGACCTCCAACAGGGAGCAGAGTAAGTGACTACAGAACCTGGGCTGGGACAGGTGACCCAGCACAGGGACAGATGCTTTGGCATGTCAGACTCCTACAAGCTCCTACATGCTTTGGCATGTCAGACTCCACCAGTTCATTCTCATACACACCCTGGGCTCCAGCCATCTGCAAGGAGAGAGCAGTCACTTGTTTTATTTAGCGTGTGCATAGTCGTCTAACCAAGCAATGGCATCTTCAGCAGTGTGATGCAGTTATTCTAGCCCACTGCTGAGCCTAGTCAGCAGGCATTCATCGACAACATGCGTCATAGTCTGTGTTGCGCCACAGCTGCACAAAGGGCTGTCACAAAGACCCCAGCAATACTGGTTGGCTGCGCAGAGACCTTGCCTGGTCCAGAACCTGTTCAACAGAGACCATTGGTGACGGGGCAGGTCAAAACCAGGTGGGCAGATTGTGCAGTCAGCAACAAGGGACTGGTTGGGGATTATAACAGATATCCATTCCTCTCGCCAGAGTGTTTCTGCCCTAACATCCTGGCGTGGCAGATGAGACCATAATGGGCAATGTGAGGGCAAACATGCAGCTGGTGGTTTAAAAGGTCATTGTGCAGCAGCAGGCTTAGTTGGGATGCACTTTCTCCAGTAACTTACCAGTGGTAGCCTCTCATCGGATATAAGGAGGAGCAATATTGCTCAGAACTGGAAGCCATCAGGCTGGAGTTGGACAGAGTGCCAGAGCGGATACGCAGGGTGGCATGTAACTGCATATCCACCAATTTGGTGTGTGACGATCTACTCCAAACTGGTGCACAGTGCTCTGCAGTACTCCGCGCTGAATACAGCGGTCACTGACTACTGGCTTTGACTCTTGCAGGGCCAGGCTTCAGCTGAGGGGAAGCCAGAGATTTGCCCCAGAGGAGCCACTGTTTGTTCAGCAGGGTTTGTTGCTGCATCAACCTCAGAAAGGGACCTGCCAGTGCACCTTCTTCTGATCTGAACCCCCTTCTATTCCAGCTGAAGGGCCCCATCCTGGCCTCCCCCAGCTCAACTCTTACCTGGAAATTGGTGCCACAGGCAGAAAGTGGGAACCAGAACAGGACAAAGGCGTTGTTCTGCCCCACAGGGACACAGCCAGCACCGCGCCCACTGGCCAGACGAACCGAGTCCAGGATCAGGGGAGGCAGAGTCACAGCCCGAGAGACCGCAAGGGAGAACTGGCCATCTGGAGTGCACTGCGCTGTCACTGGAAGGGAGCCAGGGACAGGTCAGAGTCACCCTACCACCTGGGCGAGTCAGTCTCAGGACACTGGAGCGGAAGCCAGCAGCTGGTCCTGGAGTTGGATAAGAACCCACCGTATTCTACTGCACCCCTCCAGGGCACCCCGAAGGGCACAGGCTGGCACTGCAAGGGACCCTGGCAGCATACAGCTCATGGTGGAGCTGCAATGGTCATGAGTCATGTGCGTGGATTCCAGGCCATTGGGCTGGGTCTGTTATTGACATGGCTGAAGCACTCAGCCCTCAGTCTGAGCTGGATGGAAAGTGTTGCACGTGGCCTTGTTATATCACACTAACCAGCCCAGCACCCAGCTGTCTACAGGACTGGGTACACGGAAACCCCACTCAGTTTTGATGCCAGGTATCTCAGACGCTGCCCCCCACACGCAGGGCCATTAATCAGCTCTGGACAATTCATGTGCACAGAAACTCACCTGTATTGCCATAGTAACAAGGCTTCATCCTATCACTGGGGTTGTAGCAACAGCCTTGTTCTTCACAGTCTCCCTGGTCAATGGGTGGGGAGGCACAGGGCAGGCTGTCCTGGCTCTGGATAGCAGCACAGACACCGGGGCTTGGAGCATCCAGGGCTGGGGTGAAACAGGTGGGAAGCAGTACGGAATTCAGAGCAAGAGGAAGGAACAGACTAGGTGGGGCAGGAGACTGGGCTACAGAACATGCTCCCTCCTGGCTAGGCTGGAGCCTTTGAGGCTCCTTCAGGACCCCAGGGGTTCTGCAGGACAGACATCCTGCTTCCAGCTCATAAACACTTTGCAGAGGGGCTTCAGTCAACCATCCAGCACCACAGGGGGGACCCAGTCTGTGCATTCTCAGCCCCAAGACTCACAATTTAATCCAGGACCAGTTTGGGTAAAGGGGTAGTGGAGACATGGCCTCTAGGAGAGCCTCCAGCACCAGTCACCATACCCAGGCCCTTTATTGCATTAGCCCTTAGGTCACTGGCCCTACAATGGCCACTTGACCCCAGTGTGGAGAAGGGGGAAGACACAGGCCTTCCCCATGGAGGCAGACAGAGGCCTCCCTTTTTCCAGCTGGAGGAGAGCAGCCATCTCTATGAGATCATTCACAGCCACCAGTGGTGGCATGCAGCATAAGACATTAGGCCCTCACCTGGCAGGCTCCTGGGACACCTGAGCACTTTCTCCTCACGCAGGGCCCTTTGCCCACCAGCAGCCATCCCCTCAATGCCAACCACCATCAGGTAACCACCATCCTGGGGAGAGAGACCCACAGATATCAGGGCTGGCAGAGCGGCAAACAGAACCCAAGGCAGGTGCCAGAAGGTCACTCACCCATTCCAAGACAGAACAGCCAGCATAGGAGGCACCAACTATCCTGGAGCCATCTGCAACCCAGGAGACCCAGACCCCACAGCTGGAGTCTTTCTGCAGAGCATGCAGCCTCCCAGCCGTATCTAGGGAGCAACAAGATCAGCAGCCAGTGCAGAGGAAAAGGGCACAAGAGCCATCCAAGGAGCTACTGCCCCCCTGCACAGAGGGGTCAAGCTCTTGACTGGCAGGGGGCTGCCCAGGCTCCCAAGCCCCAGCAGCACTGCTGGGAGCATGAACTCCAGCTCAGGTTAGCCATTGCTGCCCAGGACTCAGCCAGCTGCTGGGCAGGGCTTGGACAGGTTGAGGGATCCCTGGGAGATAATCAGTCCCTTCTCCTCTCCCTGGACTCCCCCCAGGCATCCAGGGAGGGGCACACAGGTCTGGCCTCACTTACCCCAAGCAGTCAGTGCCAGGGACCCCACCCCAGCCTGGCCAGGAGGCAGCATGAACTGCAGGCTTCTCTGGCTACAGACCAGCCCCCTAGGAACCCCCAGGGCTCCCAGAGCAAAGGGGCAGTACAGCAGCCAGAAGCACACCACTCCCCCAGGGAGCCCCCACCACACTCCAGCCATGCTCCTACCAGTGACCCATAAGTAGGGTGACCAGACAGCAAGTGTGAAAAATCGGGACAGGGGGTGGGGGGGTAATAGGAGCCTATATAAGAAAAAGACCCAAAAATCGGGACTGTCCCTATAAAATCGGGACATCTGGTCACCCTACCCATAAGGCACCTGCCCCCAGCCTGCCCACTTTGTACCTTGCAGGCAGCTGGGATTGGCCAGAGCCCAGGTGGCCATTCCTGCAGAGCCAGGGGGAAAGAGCCCAGCCCCTCCCCTGAGGTCTGGACACACCCTGCCCCAGCAAGCTTTGGGGGTGGGCTACAGCTGCCTGGCCCTTCTCATGAGGAAGCAGATGGGTCTGTGTTCATGGCCCGTTGCTGATGGAAGGTCAGTTTATTCTTTCCCATTGGAACCCAGGGAGGGTTCAGACCTTCCTCCCTCTCCAAATGCTGGTGCTGGGCCTCGCCCTGCTGAGGGGTCAGCCCAGCCCCTCACCAAGGCCCCCCTGCTGCATGATGGGGGCTTCTGCTGTTGCCAGGGCATCTGCCACCAGGCCAGCTCTGGACTCACCAGACTCCCCCTGGAGCAGGGAGGCTCCTCGGGGCCAGTCCCAGCTGGCCACTGCTCAGCTCATAGGCCAGGTTCCCTGCATCAGGCCCCTGCAGAGGGAGCTGTGAGAGGGGGAGGGCCTGAGTCCCCATTGCCATAGTTACCAAAGCAGAAGGGAAGAGTTTTACCCCCTCTGCTGTAAATGAGGTGCAGGCCAGTGGAGAGTCAGGCCCAGAGAATCCAGCTCTAGTGGGAAGCTAGGTTTGGTTCCTCTTTGTGCCGTCACTTCCCAGCCCAGCAGGGACCCAAGATTATCTGAGTCTTTGGAGTCTTGGGGACCTCAAACTCATCTCTATTTCCTTTCAACAAATGCGGGGCCTGGACCTGCTATGGGAGTTTGGGCCAAGGGAGGTGTGTATGGGACATGGGATGTGCTTAAAGCTTGTGGTTTCCTGACAGTTTCAAAATACAAATGGAAAACAATTTTCATCCCATGGATCCCAACTTCATTAATCAGGAGGGGGGAACTTTTGAGCTACATCACAGCCCTCTACCATTGAGCTAGAGGCTTCCTTTATGCCTTCGACTCCCTTGATGCCTTCGAGGAGCAGTGGGCGCTGTCTGGGGTTCTCTGCTCAGTGTCCCCATCCGGTACCCTGGTTTTGAACTTATGACCTTCACCTGAGTCCCTGTTTTTCTCATTTGTTGTCCCCTGCGTTCATTTGGTCCCTGGGTCTAGTGGTCCCTCCCACCTCCCGGATTTCCAATAAGACTAGGCTGTTAGCCTCTATGGCAGGGGCCGGCAAACTTTTTGGCCCGAGGGCCACATCTGGGTATGGAAATTGTATGGTGGGCCATGAATGCTCACGAAATTGGGGTGGGGCCGAGGGCTCTGGGGTGGAGCCAGAAATGAGGAGTTCAGGGTGCAGGAGGGGGCTCCGTGCTGGGGCAGGGGGGTGAGGGCTCCGGCTGGGAGTGCAGGCTCTGGGGTGGGGCTGGGGATGAGGGGTTTGGGATGCAGAAGGGTGCTCTGGGCTGGGACCAAGGGGTTCGGATTGTGGCAGGGGGATCAGGGATGGGGCAGGGGGTTGGGGCACAGGAGGGGCTCAGGGTGCAGGCTCCGGGCGGCATGTCTCCCCTCCGGCTCTAACGCAGAGCCACGGCCAGGCGGCTGTGTGTGCTGCCCCGTCCACAAGTGCTGCTCCTGCCGCTCCCATTGGCCGCAGTTCCCAGCCAATGGGAGCTGTGGGGGCAGTGCTTGGGACGATGGCAGTGTGCAGAGCCCCCTGGCTGCCCCTACACGTAGGAGCTGAAGGGGGGACATGCTGCTGCTTCCAGGAGCTGTGCAGAGAGGCGGCATGCATGCACAGAGCACCCGCCCCCACCCTGCTCCCCGGGTGGAGCACAGGAGCAGGGCAAAACCCAGACCCCACTCCCCAGCGGGAGCTCAAGGGCCAGATTAAATAGGCTGGTGGGCCGTAGTCTGCACAGGCCACAGCAGCAAGCCTGCGAGCCCATCTCAACAGACTTGGACTACTGCACTAAACGTAGCTGGGTAGATGTTGTGGCTTGGGCTCTGAAGCCTAGGGAGTGGGGTATGTTTCAGGGCATGAGCTCCAGCCAAGCCCCTGCTTAAAAGTGCTCTCTACACAGCTGTTTTTGCTGTGGTAGTGTGAGCCCAAATCTGTCAACCTGGGCTTGGAGACTCAGTGCCATGGGATGCCACTGGCTGCTGCATAGATATACCCTACATGGCCAAAACGGAGGAGGGGGATCAGATGCACACTTTGCCAGCAGGATTCAGAGCTATTTGCTGACAGCAGAGGACTGGTGTGGCGCAGGACTCCTGGGTTCCCTTCCAGGCTCTGTTAGGGAGTTATTCTAGTAATCGTTTTCCCTTCTGCCATTGGGCTCCCTCCTTGTCTCTAACCCCTCAACTGCTGTTATTTAGATTATCATATCATTTGGGGCCCTGTAGTCACCCACACTAGCTCCTGCCCCTCCTCCTATCCCACTCCCACCATGGCTCCTGACCTCCCAGCTCTGTGCCTATCTTGTCCCTTTCCATTTTCCCCCTATTCTCTGTGTGTGGGTCAGGCCCATTACTCCTCCTCAGTGCAGCCTGGCACAAGCAGGGGGCATTGAGATCACAGGAGAGACACGTGCCTTGCTCTCAGTTCTGGTGCTCAACACCACAATGTCCCCTCTTGACCAGCAGGAAAAATTTAAGGGAAAGCACTGCTCATTGGAGATGGAAACTGGAGAATTTGGCTCCAAACAAACCTCCACTGAGCCTGAGCAAACTGATTTTTTCAAAGGCTTGGGACTTGGCTCCATGTGGGAGGAGCTTCACAGGGCCAGCAAGAGGTACAGCCCAAATATCAAAGCCACTCTGGGATGTTTCAGCTCCCAGCTCCCCACCAGGAGGGTTCTAGAACTTCTCAATGAAGCAGCTAATGGGGCAAAACCTCTTCTCCCCCTTCTCCCCCCCCCCCCCAAAAAAAAATTCATTCTTGCAAACAGCTGCTCCATTTTAGGTGAAACTTTCTTATAAAAAAAATTCAGCCTGAGGTGGACACCTGAGCTGGAAAATGCAGCCCAAATGGCTCAGAGCAACTGAAAACAGAGCCTTAGAAAGGAAAACATCAGGACAGCCTTCACTGAAGGCAGAGCTGGTCACAACTGGCTTGGCTGTTTTAAACTATCTCAGCTACACACACATACCACTATTCCAGTGGACCTAGGCTGCATTAAGGCAAAACCAATCTTCCTAAAGTTTTTAATAAAGAAAAAGCACTGACACATTGCACCAGTCGAGTGGTTGAGGCACTCAGTAGAGATGGAGGAGATCCAGGGTCAAGGCTCTGACTCCAGCAGAGCAGGGACTTGAGCATAGTTCTCCCTCATCCCAAAATACCCTAACACCAGCTATGGGTTATGCTGGGGCAGGTCTCTGTATGAACAGACATTCTATCCTGGACTCAAGAAAGTGGGTAGTGGAGATCACAGCAGAGCTGCAGCAGCTCTGCTGACTAATTCTGCACATCTCGCCTGCTTTTCTTGGGCAGCTGTAGCTCAGACAGGATCTTCCCCAAGACTGGTACAGAAGGTGTTATTGACCTTTGTACAAACACAAGATTCCCATTGCTCTTTGGGATTTCTGTCCCCCTTATCAATTCTATAGTCCTCTCCTCACTCGGGAGTATGTCACTTCCCAAAGGCAGCTATTCATTCTCTCACCAGCCACTGCCATCCTGCTGGTCAGCCAGGATCCAGTAGCAAACACAAGAGAGGAGCACTGGGATTAGTTAAGTTTCCTCAACTAGCAGTTGGTTTTATACGGTTCCTGCCTGTATTTTGCTTTAGTATCCTCCACTGGCTGAACTGGCCAAGCACAGGGGAAGTATGGAGGGAGTCCTGAGCTTACCAGGATGGTGGCATTTGTACTATACAGAGATACTGGTTGACTAGGCTAACTAGCCCCATTCAAGCCTGCCTAGCAAGAAGACTAGTGATCACACTGAGATGAGGTACAGCACTGATGCTCCATATGCTGTAAGACTCAAGACAAGTTAAGCTCCTTGGTACTGCTGCCAGATAAGCAAAGCAGCTGTTTTCTGGCTGGGAGGTCACAATTGTCCATTCCTGCACAGCTGGTCAGACAAGGAGTAGGCAGGGTTGGGCCCACCTCCATTGAGGCAACAGGCAGGAGTGGCAAGCCCTTTCTCTGGTGCTATCACTGAGGCAGGAGCAATCGAGGTGAAGAGACAGGGCAGACTATGCCAAGGGAACCAGGAGCCTTCGCAGAGGCATGGGGAGTGGATGGAAAGCTTCCATAAACAATGTGTCTAGCAGGGTTTTTGCCCCGTTGCTCCACCTACACCCATCTCAGGTTTGTTCTCCCCTTCTCATGAGGGAGACTGCAGAGCTGGGCACAGAAGAGCCAGAGACACAGTATATCTGGAATGGTTTTAATTCAAGATTCTGGTTTCACAAGCTGCATTTCTCCATCTCCACCATGCAGTTACCAGGAGTGACATGGACAGGCCTTCCCCCCACCCCCCAACTGCAGCACTGGCCCAAGGTGCAGTTCAGGGTGCTCCAGTGCTCAGAGACAAGCCTGCAGGACAGAGACAGCAGTTATTAGCCATATACCAAGCCTGCACAGCCCAGGGAGGGGTAGGAGGAACAGGAATCCTATCCCTCCCACTGCCAGCCCTTCCTGCTCAGGGCAGACTCCCACCCTGCCCAGGGGCTGGAGAATGTGGCAGCTGTAGATGAGGCAGCAGATGCTATTTCAGATGTGACCACAACACCCAGAACGCAACCTGAAATGCAGAGTCATCTGGTACACAAGTTGTTGCCCTGGCTTAGTGCCCTTGTTCGGTTGCCCAGCAGCATGTACAGTTCCCTTGAAGTGAATTTCTACCACTGAGCAGCTCATGCCAGGCTCAGGGAGAAGGTCAGCTTCAGACCACAGTTACACCAGGGCTCAGATACTCACCACATCCATCCACAGCAGCTTCTCCTCATCCAGTCCTGGAGGAGTATCACAGCCCCCTGGCTGGTGATGGGGGAGAGCCCAGCCTGAGGGTGCTGCTCGGAGCTCCTCCTGCCCTCTTAACGCCAGCAAGAGTTTAATTGCAAGGCACAGACAAGAAACCTGTACACTCACACCACCAGGTCCCTACTTCAGGAGACCCACTTTGCCCAGCACTCCCCACCATCCATAGCCAGAGCACTCCCCATTGTTCAGGGATTGAGGAGAACACATCCTTTTCCCCTGGGATGAGGCTGAATTCGGACTTCTCAGAGAGGCTCTGGGAGATGGAGCTGCTCACTGTAAGAACAATGTTACCCCCAGTATTAGAGGAAGTCTGTGCCCAGAAGCCACAGCCTCATGGCAGGAGGGAGAAGAGGAGGAGCCCACTCCCAGGTTTCTCAGACCCGGTTCCAGAGATACAGCGGATTCCTGCCAGGCCCTCTTATCCCATCCCACAGAGAGAAGGGGAGGCAGAGGGGCCAGGATACTCATGGGCTCCAGCAGGGCAGGAGATGGTGCAGGGCTCCTGACTGGAGGGCCAGCACATGGAAGTGCTGCAGTGCAGGTACACCTAGAGGAGAGGGCATGGGTTAGGGCCTGGAGCTCTCGAAGTTCAGAAGCAATCACCTTGGGGCAAGTGTAGCATGGTTGGAGGCTGCCTTTGTATCCATGTGCCAGGAGCCCCTATGGTGTAGGCACCAATGTGTGCACTCAGGAGTTGGGGGAGCCCTATTACAACTATGCTTAGTGCCTTGGGGGTCAGAGCAGCAAGGTCAGTGCATTGCAGGGTCCCCCCTCCCTTGTAGGCAAGGAGGCAGCACAGAATTGGTGTCTCACCCAAGCAGGACTTGGCCACATGGCAGAACTAGAGGAAACTCACCCTGCAGATAAATGAGACCTAAACCCATTCAGAGGGAGGGAGAGCCTGGGCACAAGCAATACTGGGGCTGGGCTGAAACAGCAGGTTAGGCTGGGAGTGTCAGAGCTGGCCCAGAGCAGCACTGGGGACAAGAAGGGCAATTCCTGCAAAATTGGAGATTTGTGCTGGAAAAGTTTATCAGGAGATTCCTTAGATTCAAACAGAAGGTGTATTTTCCTGTGGTGCTGCATTGCCTCATGGGAGTCATAGCTCAAACACCTTCCTCCTGTGGGCTGAGCTCTCCGGCATTTCCCATTGTGACCCGGGGTTCTTTCAACCCAAAGCTCTTGGTAACTTTTACTCTGTGCGAGGTGTTGTCAGGAAATAAATCAAGGGAGACACGGACATCCGGCCGATAGATGGCTGGCACAAACAGGACAACACAAGACTGCTTTCACTTAAAGCTAAACTTTACTTAGTCTCAAGCATTTACACACATCCGCAACAGGTTAGTAAAACACCCCCAACCATTGATAATTACCGAAGCTGAGCGTGGCTTTTGAGTGGCACCGTAACAGGCTTCTGTTGGCCAGGCTTCCGTCTGCCAGTGGGGACCCCAAGATGTGTCCAGAGGGAGCGTCCCTGAAGAGCCCCTTCTGAGTGGTCCGGTTACCTCTAACTTTCCCCCCCTTATTTATACATTAGTAACATAATGACATATCCCTTAAAGAAAACTTGCTAAGCAAGCAGTTTTTAAAGATCAAGCAAGAGATTTCCTTATGTTCATCAATTTACCAGATATGGGTTTTTTTCCAGAATGTTCATGCCTTGGGTCCCTGACAAACATTCCCGGGGGCACATATAAACAGACTTCCTGTTTTTCTAAAATACATAGATCAGCAATTTGAACATTCTCAGCAGGAAGGATGCATGGTTAAGCTGCCCTGTCTGTGGCACCCAAAACCCTCTCCCCTCCTGTCTTGGTTACGCCGAGGTCGCTGCATGACCAATTTACGACCTGCTGACTTGGCTAATTTTAGCAATAAGCAAGAATGGCTCAGTATGGCCTGCTAACTTGACTACTGTTAGCAACACTCAATAGTGGTTCAGGCACTTTACTGGTTTGCCAAAATCTCCCTGTACACCATGATACACTGCAGTCTCCCCTCTGTCCAAGAGGGATGCTGCATCATGGAACTCCCATGGCATGCTGTGTGCCTGAGGTCTTAGAACGGAGACAGGCACAACGCTGGATGTGCAGGGCTATTTCAAAGTTAGAGCCCATCCTACTGATTTCTGGGATCATAGAATATCAGGGTTGGAAGGGACCTCAGGTCGTCATCTAGTCCAACCCCCTGCTCAAAGCAGGACCTAATCCCAACTAAATCATCTCAGCCAAGACTTTGTCAAGCCTGACCTTAAAAACCTCTAAGGAAGGAGATTCCACCACCTCCCTAGGTAACCCATTCCAGTGCTTCACCACCCTCCTAGTGAAAAAGTTTTTCCTAGTATCCAACCTAAACCTCCCCCACTGCAACTTGAGACCATTACTCCTTGTTCTGTCATCTGGTACTACTGAGAACAGTCTAGATCCATCCTCTTTGGAACCCTCTTTCAGGTAGTTGAAAGCCGCTATCAAATCCCCCCTCATTCTTCTTTTCTGCAGACTAAACAATCCCAGTTCCCTCAGCCTCTCCTCATATCTCATGTGCTCCAGCCCCCTAATCATTTTTGTTGCCCTCCGCTGGACTCTTTCCAATTTTTCCACATCCTTCTTGTAGTGTGGGGCTCAAAACTGGACACAGTACTCCAGGTGAGGCCTCACCAATGTTGAATAGAGGGGAATGATCACGTCCCTCGATCTGCTGGCAATGCCCCTACTTATACAGCCCTTCTTGGCAACAAGGGCACACTGTTGACTCATATCCAGCTTCTCGTCCACTGTAACCCCTACGTCCTTTTCTGCAAAACTGCTGCCTAGCCACTCGGTCCCTAGTCTGTAACAGTGAATGGGATTCTTTTGTCCTAAGTGCAGGACTCTGCACTTGTCCTTGTTGAACCTCATCAGGTTTCTTTTGGCCCAATCCTCTAATTTGTCTAGGTCCCTCTGTATCCTATCCCTACCCTCCAGCGTATCTAACACTCCTCCCAGTTTAGTGTCATCTGCAAACTTGCTGAGAGTGCAGTCCATGCCATCCTCCAGATCATTAATGAAGATATTGAACAAAACCAGCCCCAGGACCGACCCTTGGTACACCCAGATATCCACTGCTACACTTGAGAGATTGGTTCTTCCTCTAGTTGCTGGCAGTCAAGCTTGGCTTTTTAGAGCCAGTGTCCCTCCCTAGCCCAGGGGCTGGAGGGGATAGGTGGAAGGACCCTGCATTTTTCAGAAGCCATACTGGCCCTGTGAGCACCTACTGGGAGGCAGACTCCATGAAGTGAAATTTTTGACCATGAAACGTTGGTGGTGAGAGGGGAACTGAAGCCCCAAAGGCCGCTCCCACAGGCACCAGCTGGGTGCAATAGTGGTCTCCTGCATACAGGCACCTGGGAATTGGGGGGAGCAGCTGTGAGAAGGTGCCCTGCATGCCCCAGGCCCAAATCAAGACCCTCACCTGGACCCCCAGTCACTTACCTGTCCACCAGGATCGGCCACTGCGACTGCTGCTGGGGGTTGGTGCTGGGGGTGGCCCAGCAGTGGTGCAGGACCAGAACCGGGTCAGTTCTCTGCAGGATCCGGACCTCCACCTGGTTATCTGAAGGTGCTGTCCCAGGTGACAGAGTCCCGACTCTAGATTCTCACATCCCTGTCTGCCACCAGCTCGTTCTCATACACACTCTGGTCTCCAGCCATCTGCGAGGAGAAGTCAGATACCGGCAGATTGACCAAACCAATAAGGGTCAGTTTTGACTCAGGTCCAAAAGCCTGTTAAGTATTCATCCCACAGAGCAGCTGGGCACTGACAAGCAGGCACCTTGGCTCCCATCCTGGAACCCAGACCACTAAGTAGCATTTGCCACTTCCCTGGAAAGTGGTGCCACAGGGAGAGTGTGGGAACCGGAACAGGACAAAGGCATTGTTCTGCCCCACAGCCATTGGCCAGACGCACCAAGTCCAGGATCAGGGGTGGCAGAGTCACAGCCCGAGAGACTGCAATGGCAAACTGGCCATCTGGAGTGCACTGCGCAGTCACTGTAAGGGAGCAAAGGGGACGGTGACCCTGACCTGTCATCTGGGCTAGCCAGCCTCAGGACACTGGAGAAGAGACTCAAGTTCTAGTGCCCGTCTGAATGGGACAGTACTCCCTCTCCACTGCCCAGGTATGAGAACCCCTGACCGGAGAGGGATACCTTCCAGTCTCTGCACCTCATCTAGAGTCCCCTTATTTCCAGCAAGGTCACTGGGAGAGCCAGGCTGAGCCCCTAGCTGGATCAGGCTCCCCAGATAGGAACCCTGTTACATTAGGAACCCAGACCAGAGGCTAAGGAGCCAGGATAACTCATTCTCCCAACCCTGGGGACTCAGGAGAGGGGCAGATTCCCAGTTAGGCCATCACGGCAGTTCTCCATGTAGCTGGGAGAGGGTCATGGCCTCTGCATTGAGTGGCAGCCAGCCCTTGCCATTTCAGGCAGGGTGGAGTGTGAAGTTGGTTTTGCAGTCACCCAGCTCTTACAAGTGAAGTGGGAAGTCCCATGCAGCACTCTGAGCACCCAAGTGCCAGCAAGCTCTTCACAGCCACCGTCTGTATTAGGGGTTGCACACCAGCTCACCTGTGTTGCCATAGTAATTGGGATTCATCCTGTCACTGGGGTTGTAGCAGCAGCCTAGCCCTTCGCAGTCTCCTTGATTGATGGGTGGAGAGGCACAGACCAGCCTGACTAGGCTCTGGACAGCACTGCGGAGATTGGGGCTTGGAGCATCCAGAGAGAGAATGAGGCTGAGACCTCCGTCTGATTCTGCCGGCCCCTCTGAGAAAGGGTAAGGTGCCTGTAGCACCAACTTCTGCTCCCGACATCCCTGCTCAACTCCAACCCCAGTCTATGTATTTAAAGAAATAGTCTACAGACTTTAGCCCAGGGACACTACATGCTATAGAAACACACAAGTGGCGTCCCTCCCTAGCTGTAGGTTTGCACATCTCTTCCCAATTGGCCTGATGGTTTTCTGGGCACTCCTCAGGCCCAGCCCAAGTTGAAGAGGAAAGCATTTCCTCAGTCAGAGTCTCAGCTGGTGTGGGTGGTGGCTGCAGAAGCCACAAATCGATCAACTTGGCCAAGTCTCCAGTCACCCAATGGAAGGGCAGAGACCCAGACCAGAGAGTAGATGGAGAAAGGAGGAGAACATCAGATCCCTGTTCAGTGCACTAAGGGTCTGTCTGGAGTTACTGCTAGCATTTGACTTTTACCTGTCAGGGCACCTGAGCACCTTCTCCTCCCGCAGAGTCTTCTGCGCTGCGACATCCATCCCCTCACTCCCGACCACCATCATGTAATTGCTGTTCTGAGGAAGAGCCAGTGCATTCAGGCCTGTTAGAACAGCATAAGGAGAGGTTACTGCTCTCAGCATTATCCACGGCTACCAAGGATGCCCCAGCAGCTGTCCCCATTATGCTATTTGTAGAGTTAGACAGGAGAAGTGACTGAAAAAGAACCAATTTCTTCACTGCAGTCGAAACAGAGTCCAGCTCTGCTCTTGCACACCAGAGAGCTTTTCAGGCTCTTAGTAGCTGAACTCTGGAGAGGCTGCATGGAGTCCCTAGTGCTACCAGACTTAGTTACAGACACCCCGGAGGTGGGCACATTTGACAGACTATGACTTGTGAACTCTCACCTTCTTCTAAATTGGGAAGAAAACTCCACTCCCCTTTGTGGGTGGGGGAGCCCAGGAAGAGAGAGCAAGTCACTCAAGCCATGCTCTGCATTGCAGCTCCGCAGATGGTACCACCTTCACCAGCACCGTAGCCACCCTCTCATTGAAGCCCGTGAGAGGATCCCACTGCTCAGAGCAGACACACCATTGGCCACTAGCACCGCCTACACTAGAGCACCCCCTGTTGGAGCTGCACCAGTTGGCAGTGGGGTTGCATTAGCAGGGAATAAACCTAGTGTAGATCAGCCCTCAAATACAAGCAGCCTTAGTGAAGATCTCTGTACATTGTAGAGCATCCTGTCTATTACAGGAGAGGCAGTGGAAACTGGTGCATTTCAATGAGAGTACATTGTGAAGACAGTTTTCTACCTTCTACCCTCCCCCATAAGAAAAAGGGGGTTTTCCTCACTATTGGAAAGCCACTCACCAGATGGGGAAGCACCGTAAGAGGCACTAACGTCATGTGAGGGGCAGTGTGAGCCACTCAGAGATCAGGAGGGTCAATGCAGAGCACTGCATCACACAGGACCCATTGTTGGGTGAGTGGCAATTAGGACACAGGTCTGTCTGGTTTTGATACCAAGCATTAGCGCCACAACCTAGTCACGATCCTTTGGTTCAGGCACTGCTCCCCAGGCCTTTTGCCCAAGGGCGGGAAGCAGCAGCCAATGCCATCCTGGCGACCAGCCTGGGATTCACTGACAGTTCCAGGAGACCAATGGGAGACAAGCCATGCCAGTCCCATCACACTCACTCACTCCATGATATAGCAGTCAGTGTAGGAGGCATTGACTCTCACAGAGCCACCAGGGGCATGGGAGACCCAGGTCTCATAGGCAGAGTCATTCTGTAGAGGATGCAGCTTCCCCTGAGCATCTGGTGAGAGAGCAAAGGAAAGGCTGGAGGAGGCTCATGTCCAGTGCTAGAGAAGTTAGGGTCTGGAGCCTCTCCTGGGCCTCCTCCAGCCAGCCACTGCCTGACCTGCTAAAGGAGACAGAGGCAGCACTAGCATTTAGCTCAGGGGTTCTCAAACTGGGGGTTGAGACCCCCTCAGGGAGTCTCAAGTTGTCTTGGTCCTGCTAGTGAAGGCAGGGGGCTGGACTTGATGACCTTCAAGGTCTCTTCCAGTTCTAGGAGATGGGATATCTCCATTTATAATAAATAAATAATAATAATAATTAAATGTGTGGGGGGGGGTGTCATGAGCTGTCAGCCTCCACCCCAAATCCTGCTTTACCTCCAGCATTTCTAATGGTGTTAAATATATAAAAAAAACTGTGTTTAATTTATGGGGGAGGTCACCCTCAGAGGCTTACTGTGTGAATGGGGTCACCAGTACAAAAATTTGAGAACCACTAGTTTAGGTGGACCTCTCCCTGCCCAGTGAAGGCCTTTCACCCTCCTGTGAATATCCCAGCCCTTACAGCCACACCACTGACCAGACTGGCTCTCCTGCTATCACTGAAATATACAGACAAGGGCTCAAAAGCAGCATAACTGAGTCAGTCTATCTCCTTCAGCCCTTCCTGCTATGGACAGCCAGGCAAGGCAGTCAGTGCAAGGAGACTCCTCCCCTCAGCTCAGCAGCAGGGTGACCTGCAGGCTTCTCTGGCCACATACCAGCCAACTAGGGTCCTGCCAATAACCCTCTGAACCCCTACAATCAGACAGCAGCACAATCATGCCCTGAGGCCAACGCCCAAATTCTGCTTCTCTGCTGGAGAACCCTAAAGCTCCTGTCCAGCAGAGACCCCTTTATAGTCAGCATAGAGATGGGATTGGCCCAAACCCAGCTGGAAGCTCTGGTTTGAGGTGGGTGCCAATCACTCAGTCCCTCCCCTGATCTCCCAGGGCCACACTCTCAGCTGACACTCTTCAGGCTCATTACCAGTCCCTCTGCTGTCTTGTGCTCAGGAGCATCCGGACACCTGGGAGGGCTCTTCCTCCATGCCTCAAGCTGTGATTCAGAGGACACGGGTGGTTTCACTGTATTCATTTCCCTGAGCCCAAATGGATTTTCCTGCATATTCCCAGGGGGCTCTCTCTGTCCCCTCCCCACACCCTGCACCCTGGGATGGGGCTGCTGAACCCCAGACAGGACTGACAGTCGGAGTCCAGTTCCACTGAGGATGTGGGGTATATTCCAGTTCCGCTCTGTGCTGCCAGTCTCCACGGTCCCATGAGCTCGGAGAAAGTACAGAGCAAGGGGAGAGCGGGGTGTTGGAATCGGCACCTCCTTGAGCCCTTGTTTGCATTTCCTTCCAGTGCAATTGCTGCTGTGGGAAATTGCTGAGTTGGCACAACCTGGGGCTGAAATCCTCTGTCTATACAGCAAGGATGCTATGGGCTGGCAGCAGCATCCCCATCACCAATGGCCTCCCTATGGAGCTGGAGGGCGTCTGAGAGAGTGGATGCCAGCAGTTCCAGTTCATGCCCAGTCTGCCCTTCCCCCTTCTGCCACGTCCACTAATAAGGCACACCTGGGGTGGGGGCAGGTTTTGTGACATGGCCACTGACCATCACATGACTTGGCTGAGACCCCACAGCTCATGTCAGATCACACTTGTTGGCATCTGTCCTCGGGGAGGCCATTGAGCAGTGATGTCAGAATGACACGGAATCTAGCTCTCCCTAGTGCCTGAAACCAGCAGGTGGCCAACAGGAGATATACTGGCTGAAGCACCAGGGACTGGCCACTGCCTCGGTGAACATGACCAACATTCTGCCTCCATTCATCCACCCTTAGAGCACGTGCTGGCCTGGGGCTGAGCACAGCCACCACTCCATTCAGCCAGCAGGGAGGAGGAACAAAGCCAAGGAAGAGCTTAGGGGCAGAGAACGGAGACAATCTCCTTCAGCAAAGGAGATTCCCTGAAATGGAGTTGGCAGCAATGGCATTAGTGACCTGCCTTAACTGCCAAGCTCTTTAGAGGAACCATTGCTACACACTGGCACCTTTACCTAAAGAGCCCCACTGCCCAGTGGGAACAATGACAGGGCCACATCCTCTCCTCACTGATGTGAGGGCATTGCACTCACACAGGATCTGTCTGCACCTCCCAGCTGCTCTGTGATTCCCAGCGTGGGGAGACATCCATGTGCTTGCTCTGCTCCAGCTAGTGGCCTTGGCAGCATGGGCAGCTCAGCCTAGCAGCCTGATGACATCCCCAGAAGGCCAGGTGGGACTGCACTCTTTAATCAAAACTAATCCAGCTCTGTGTTTAAACTGAACTGTTTGGCAACTCCAATTAAAGTAGCAAACTGTTGTACACTGGCCAGTCACAAGGGCAACAGACAACTACTATCTGAACTGCCCAGGAGAGGGCTCGATAGCATAAAACACATGTTTTGGGGGAAATCCTGGACTGTGAGTGGGGGGGGGGGTCACACTGCAGGTAGTAACCAAGGCTGGTGGAAGCCAGAGTATGACTGGAGTGTTGCTGACAGGTTGCTGGGGGTCAGAGCTGCTAGACCAGGGCCGTAGCTATATACAGACATACAGGGTGTGACCTGCATGCTGGCAGGCTGATTGTGAGTGACCCAAGTTAGGAGCTACAACAGCAAAGCATAGTGAGGCACCCCCAGTTGCAGGGAAGGGGTGACAGAGCCCCTCGCTAGTCTGGATTGTACCCTGAAATGTGATAGGAACAAAATGCAGAATGTATTCACCAGAGTTCAGCTCTCATTTTAGGTGTGCACCTAATGATCATGGTATGGACAGAGCAGGTATGGACAGAGGATCCATTAGGGTTAGTATCTGGCACTGTTTCACTACAGCTGGACTGCCCAGGGGGATAAGCAGTAGCTTTTCATCCTACTCCCGGCCCCACACCAGGCAAGTGTCAGTTTGCATCCCAGCTAGGGTGGAAATCTGGAAAAGCTCTGAAGGCATGTTGCTAAAATTTGTCCGTCAGGGGTGGTTTTTATTTTGGGAGAATGTAATCAATGTATTTTTGAAAAAGAAAATAGATGTGGGACTCTTGCTGGGAAGGGGGGATTAGGGAGTGGGGGGAATAGGGGGAGATGGGTTTGGGATCAGTGGGAATAGATGGCAGGGAAGGGAAGAGGGGTTGGGGCTCTGGTAATGGGGAGGGGCTGGGATCTAGGGGGAGTGGGAAAGACCGGAAGGGTTAGACAATGTGAGGGATGACATGGGGAGGGTGTCAGAGGAAGTTGGGGATTTAGGAGAAGAGGGGAACCTGTCAGTCCTGAATTCTTCCCTTCCATGTGTGTTCTGGGAGAGCTCTGGCCCTCTGTAGGGATTTGAGCCCCCCTCTCTGCTCCCTGTGTATCCTGGGATTTGGGAGACCCTGGCCCTCTCCTTACCCTCCATGTGCACCAGGCTCTGGCAGAGGGGTAGGGTGGAATGGTGCGGCTGAAGGTAACACAGAACAAAACAACTGAAATCCAGGAAATTAATAGCTACGGTGCATGTCACCCAGGGGGTGAGGGGGCTGGCCAGAGTGTGTGGAGGAGAGGCAGACTGCATGGACCTGGGACATGGCTGGGAAAACCTGGCTGAAGCAGGGGGAGGGGGCCCAGCTGTGGTAGGTAGTGGGGGGAGGGGCCCAGCTCAGTGTGCAGCTTGTGTTACATTACCAAGGTAGCATGTGGGCCTCTAGTAAGCCACTGCCTGTGATATGTGCAAACAGGAGCAGAGGGCATGAGCCAGCAAGGAGCAACTTCCTCATGTGTTAATGGCTTCTGTAGTGCTAAATAGCAGCTTAATGGGCTGGGAAGGGGAGGGGAACTGGAAATGTTGGCAAGGGGGTGTTGGTGCGGGGAATGGTGGGTAAGGGCCGGAGAAGGAAGGAGGCACACCAGTCTATTCTTACACACTTCAAGTTACTGTAACCACCGGGTAATAAAATTGCTGATAACGTTGCAAAGGATCTACTGATTCAAACACTACATAAAAACTAGGTCTCTTTTGGTATTACCTTTTGGTATTACTTAACCATAATAGTGTATCTACTGCAACCCTAAGGGAGAACTACAACTGCCTAAACAACCACTAACTCCTTCAACAAACATAAAAATAAGGAAACTCACTGACAAAAAAGCTTTATTAGCATAGATTTAAGGTTGCCTGGAGGTATCTCATGCCCTTCCAGAACAATGAGTTCAGTAAAACTCAAAAATCCAATAACCAGGAAAAACGTAGTTAAGGTACATGCCCGTGCACCCAGATCCACCTAAAGGTCTGAGATAACAGCCAACTGCTGCTTCCAGTTACTCTGTTAGCTCAAGTAGTAGTGGACTATGCTGTAGCGCTAAAGGGCCACACCCTGCTGATGATTCAAGATCAAGGCAATATGGTCCCATGTAATGATTTTTTTAAACATTTGGACTAGGAGTTCTAGGCACATCCCATGCACCCCTCCCTCGGCCCAAGCTGTCCTAGCAGGTCCAGGCCCTACATTTGGATTCAATAGACTCGGGTAGTCCTGGCTCCCTGCTGGGCTGGGAGGCAACGGTGCAAAGAGGAACCAAACCTAGCTTCCTACTAGAACTGGATTATCTGGGCCTGACTCTCCACTGGCCTGCACCTCATTTACAGCAGAGAAGATAACCTTCTGCTTTGGTAACTATAGTAATGGGGACTCAGGCCCTCCCCCTCTCACAGCTCCCTCTGCAGGGACTGATGCATGAACCTGACCGTACTCCAGCTCCTGCCAGCCCAGGGTGTGAACTGAGCAGGGGACAGCTAGGGCTGGCCCCAAGGAGCCTCCCTGCTCCAGGGGGAGCCTGGTGCCATGGCAGCCCTGGAGAGTGAGTCCAGAGCTGGCTGGTGGCAGATGCCCCCATCATGCAAACGGGGACCCTTAGCAAAGGGCCAGGCTGACCCCTCAGCAGGGCGAGGCCCAGCACCAGCATTTGGAGAGGGAGGAAGGTCTGAATCCTCCCTGTGTTCCAATGGGAAGGAACAAACTGACCTCCCATCAGCAACAGGCCATGAACACAGACACATCTTCTGCTTCCTCCTGAGGCGGGCCAGGCAGCTCTATCCTATCCCCCAAGACTGCTTCTTGCTGGGGCAAGGTGTGGCCAGATCTCAGGGGAGGAGCTGGGCTCTTCTCCCCTGGCTCTGCAGGAATGGCCACCTGGGCTCTGGCCAATCCCAGCTGCCTGCAGGGTACAAAGGGGGCAGGCGGGGGCAAGTGCCTTATGGGTCACTGGCAGGAGAGTAGTATGGCTGGGGTGTGGTGGGGGCAGTGTTCTGTGGGAGTGGTGTGCTTCTGGTTGCTGTACTGCCCCTTTGCTCTGGCAGCCTAGGGGGCTGGTCTGTGGCCAGAGAAGCCTGCAGTTCATGCTGCCTCCTGGCCAGCCTGGGGCAGGTTCACTGGCACTGACTGCTTGGGGTAAGTGAGGCCAGACCTGTGTACCCCTCCCTGGGTGTCTGGAGAGAGCCCAGGGTATAGCTCTGGGGAAGGGACTGATTCTGTCCCAGGGATCTCTCAACTTGTCCAAGCCCTGCCCAGTAGCTGGCTGAGTCCTAGGGAGCCTGAGCAATAGCTGACCTGAGCTGGAGTTTATGCTCCCAGCAGTACTGCTGGAGCTTAGGAGCCTAGGCAGTGTGCCTGGCCTGGGCAGCCCCCTGCCAGCCAAGAGCCTGACCCCTCTGTACAGGGGGGCAGTAGCTTCTTAGATAGCTCTTGTGTCCTCTTCCTCTGCACTGGCTGCTGATCTCCTTGTTCCTCCCTAGATACTGCTGGGAGGCTGCAAGTTCTGCAGAATGACTCCAGCTGTGGGGTCTGGGTCTCCTGGGCTGCAGATGGCTCCAGGACAGTTGGTGCCTCCTATGCTGGCTGTTATGTCTCTGAATGGGTGAGTGACCTTCTGGCACCTGCTTCGGTTCTGGGTTTGCTGCTCTGCCAGCCCTGACTTCTGTGGGTCGCTCTCTCTCTCTCCAGGATGGTGGTTACCTGATGGTGGTTGGCATTGAGGGGATGGCTGCTGGTGAGGAAAAGGTGCTCAGGTGCCCCAGGAGCCTGCCAGGTGAGGGCCTAGTGTCTTATGCTGAATGCCCCAACTGGTGGCTGTGAATGATCTCTTAGAGATGGCTGCTCTCCTCCAGTTAGACAAAGGGAGGCCTCGGTCTGCCTCCATGGGGAAGGCCTGTCTCCCTCTTCTCCTCCCTTTGTGTCAGGTGGCCACTGTGGGGCCAGTGACTGCCCTTCTTTGCAGGCAGAGCAAGACAATACCTGTGGCAGAGAGCACACTCTCCTGCTTGGCTGCTCTCCTCACATAGGAGAACCTGGCATTCATGGTCTTTGTATTGCATTAGCCCTTAAGGGCTCCAGGCTGGGCCTGGGGGAATGGTGACAGGTGCTGGAGGCTCTCCTAGAGGCCATGTCTTCTTCACTACCCCATTACTCAAACAGGCCTGGAGTAAATGGTGAGTCTCAGGGCTGGGAGTGCACAGACTGGGTCCCCCCTGATGCTGGATGGTTCAGACTGAAGCCCCTCAGCAGAGTGTTTGTGAGCTGGAAGCAGGATGTCTGTCCTGCAGGACCCCTGGGGTCCTGAAGGAGCCTCAAAGGCTCCAGCCTGGCCAGGAGGGAGCATGTTCTGTAGCCCAGCCCCTTGCCCCACCTAGTCTCTGTTCCTTCCTCTTGCTCTGAGCTCCATACGGCTTCCCACCTGTTTCACCCCAGCCCTGGATGCTCCAAGCCCCGGTGTCTGTGCTGCTATCCAGAGCCAGGACAGGCTGCCCTGTGCCTCCCCACCCATTGCCCAGGGAGACTGTGAAGAACAAGGCTGTTGCTACAACCCCAGTGATAGGGTGAAGCCTTGTTATTATGGCAATACAGGTGAGTTTCTGTGCACATGAATTGTCCAGAGCTGACTATAATGGTCCCACGTGTGGGGGGGGGCAGTGTCTGAGATACCTGGCATCAAAACTGAGTGGGGTTTCCATGTACCCAGTCCTGCAGACCGCTAGGTGCGGGGCTAGTTAGTGTGATATCCAGGCCATGTGCAACACTTTCCATCCAGCTCAGACTGAGGGCTGAGTGCTTCAGCCATGTCAATAACAGACCCAGTCCAATGGCCTAGAATCCACTGCACATGCTTCATAGATTCATAGATTCTAGGACTGGAAGGGACCTCGAGAGGTCATCGAGTCCAGTCCCCTGCCCGCATGGCAGGACCAAATACTGCCTAGACCATCCCTAATAGACATTTATCTAACCTACTCTTAAATATCTCCAGAGACGGAGATTCCACAACCTCCCTAGGCAATTTGTTCCAGTGTTTAACCACCCTGACAGTTAGGAACTTTTTCCTAATGTCCAATCTAGACCTCCCTTGCTGCAGTTTAAACCCATTGTTTCTGGTTCTATCCTTAGAGGCTAAGGTGAACAAGTTCTCTCCCTCCTCCTTATGACACCCTTTTATATACCTGAAAACTGCTATCATGTCCCCTCTCAGTCTTCTCTTTTCCAAACTAAACAAACCCAATTCTTTCAGCCTTCCTTCATAGGTCATGTTCTCAAGACCTTTAATCATTCTTGTTGCTCTTCTTTGGACCCTTTCCAGTTTCTCCACATCTTTTTTAAAATGCGGCGCCCAGAACTGGACACAATACTCCAGCTGAGGCCTAACCAGAGCAGAGTAGAGCGGAAGAATGACTTCTCGTGTCTTGCTCACAACACACCTGTTAATGCATCCCAGAATCATGTTTGCTTTTTTTGCAACAGCATCACACTGACTCATATTTAGCTTGTGGTCCACTATAACCCCTAGATCCCTTTCTGCCGTACTCCTTCCTAGACAGTCTTTTCCCATTCTGTAGTTGTGAAATTGATTTTTCCTTCCTAAGTGGAGCACTTTGCATTTGTCTTTGTTAAACTTCATCCTGTTTAACTCAGACCATTTCTCCAATTTGTCCAGATCATTTTGAATTATGACCCTGTCCTCCAAAGTAGTTGCAATCCCTCTACTTCATGGCCATTGCAGCTCCACCATGAGCTGTATGCTGCCAGGGTCCCTTGCAGTGCCAGCCTGTGCCCTTCGGGGTGCCCTGGAGGGGTGCAGTAGAATACGGTGGGTTCTTATCCAGCTCCAGGACCAGCTGCTGGCTTCCGCTCCAGTGTCCTGAGACTGACTCGCCCAGGTGGTAGGGTGACTCTGACCTGTCCCTGGCTCCCTTCCAGTGACCGCGTAGTGCACTCCAGATGGCCAGTTCTCCTTTGCAGTCTCTCGGGCTGTGACTCTGCCTCCCCTGATCCTGGACTCGGTTCATCTGGCCAGTGGGCGCGGTGCTGGCTGTGTCCCTGTGGGGCAGAACAACGCCTTTGTCCTGTTCCGGTTCCCACTTTCTGCCTGTGGCACCAATTTCCAGGTAAGAATTGAACTGGGGGAGACCAGGATGGGGTCACTCTGCTGGAATAGAAGGGGGGGTTTAGGTAAGAACAAGGTGCACTGGCAGGTCCCTTTCTGAGGTTGATGCAGCGACAAACCCTGCTGGACAAACAGTGGCTTCTCTGGGGCAAATCTCTGGCTTCCCCTCAGCTGACGCCTGGCCCTGCAAGAATCAAAGCTGAGGGTCAGTGACTGCTCTTTCCTTGCAGATGGCTGGAAACCAGGGTGTGTATGAGAATGAGCTGGTGGCATCCAGGGATGTGAGAGCCTGGAGTCTGGGCTCCATCACCCGGGACAGCACTTTCAGGTAACTCCTGGGGCTGGTACCTCCGCCCCCTTCTGCCCTGCATCTCCAGAGCTGCCTCTGTCATGTGAGCCCTGCTCAGCTCCTGGCAATGACATGGGAGTGGTTCAGGGCCAGCTGTTCCTCCAGAAAACTGTTGCATGGCAGGTACTAGGCACTGCACAGTGACTCTCCCCAGAACCCTGGGTTCTATCTGCTCATGGCGTCTAAGGGAGAGGATTAAAAACACAGCAAGTCAATAGAAGGGCAATACTGGGGTGTCCCTCTTTACTTATGGTCTTGGGCTTCTGGGCAGCTGGAATTCACAGGTTGACTGACTTCCACTTCTACCCCTCAATTGAGTCTCTGCAGTGCATGTCTGGCCATGCCCCACTCAGGCTTGTTGGCTGTCTGCTAGGTTACACGTCCGCTGCAGCTACTCCATCAGTGGGAACTTCCTCCCCCTGAGTGTCCAGGTCTTCACCCTGCCTCCACCCCCTGCTGTGTCCCAGCCTGGCCCCCTGGTGCTGGATCTGCGCATTGCCACAGGTAGGAGAGCTCTGTGGGGGGGTTCATGCAGATCTCTTGGGGGCAGGATTTTGGGCCTCAGTTGGAGGGGAGCTAAATACTGTGTGGGATGGGAGGGTTGGGGACATGAGATTCTAGCTTGGCAGTGGAGACATGAGACAAGGCTGTGACTGATCAGTGATGTGTTTAGATTTACACTAACCTCTCGCTCAGCCAGAAGTGAGCTGTATCTGTCCTCAATGTTTGGAAAGACAGCCCACAATGCAGGAGCAGGGCTAGATCTAGCACTGCGGGAACACTGCCCCCTGAGCTGGGAGTCCAGGCCCTCCTGAACAGCCTGTGGGTGTTGGCCCCATACGATGCACTATACTTCTCTACCTGCATCTCATGTTGACCTGCAGTGACCCCTGTGCTTATCTGTTCCAGAGCTCTGCACCCTCTCCTGCCCTGCTGTAGCCCGTGAGTATCTTCCCATCCTCTTGCTTGGGCTGTGGTGAAGAGGGAGCAGGCCAGATGACAGCTGGGCTTCCTGCTCATCAAAGGGGAGTAGTTTCCAACTCACCCTGCTGCTTGCACAGCATGGTCACCTCTCTGAACAAACCAATGCAGAGTTCTCCACTCCATTTGGAATAGGGGCTCACTTCTCCTTCCCCCTCCAGTGGGAGTGGCTGACAATGCAGCTCTTTCTCTGGATTTGCCCTGAAGTGGTACTAGATGCTGAAGGGAGCTGGGCTGATGCTCTGCTGCAGCAGATGCCCCACTGACTGGCTTTCCTCAGACCTGGGGTGATGGAAGCATGGATGCTCCTTGGTTAACAGGACTTCCAGACTTGTCTACTCTGCAGCTAAACAGCTGTTGTCTGTCGTAGGGGGCAGGAGGAGCTCTGAGCAGCACCTTCAAGATGGGCTTTCCCACGTCACTAGCCAGGGGCCTGTGCTTCTCCTCCAGGCTAGGCTGAAGAGGGAAGTGTTTCCAGAACTTGGTGAGTCCGGCCTAGTATCCTTCTTTGTAAAAGCCTTCAAGCCTAATCTGCTGCCTGAAACCAACTTCTTCACTGTGGGGGAGCACCCTATGGCAGGGACCATTGGTTCCAAGAGACCTTCCAGTCAAAGCCACCCTGGGGTGGCCCTACAATGGTAGGGCACCAAGCCAGTGAGGCTAGTTCAGTCATTGACCTGCCCATGGCCAGTTGTAAGGATGACCAGGGAATTCACTCCTGTTTCCTTGACATCATCTCCAACCTGGCTGGCTTACTTGAGTTTACAGCCCTATGGTGTGGGCTAGTAGTAATATTTAATTGCTGATCCGCCTCCTGCTGTGGCCAAATGGACTTGGAGGGAAGGCAGCCTCTAAACCCATCATTGGGCATGCATGCCTTTGACTCTCCTAGCCTGAATAACTGCTCTAGAGGCATCCCAATTAGAAGCCTGTGGGGAAACGCCCAACCCTGTGTTCTGAGCACACTGGTATCACATTGCCACCAGAGAAGGCTGGGGCCCATGACAGCATGGCCTAGAGAGACAGGACTGCAGGGCATGCAGAGCTGCTACTGACTCTTCTCCTACTGGAGGAACCACTGGCTGCACTAACCCATCCAATCTGCAGTGAACATGTCCTGTTGGCAAGGGGCTAGGACAATAACCCACTCTCCCTTCTCAAGCTGGGAAGGACTCTGGATTTATGAGAGAGAACTGGTCTAGGTACAGCATAGTGCTGGTAACTACTGTATAATAGGCTGAGCCTGTGACTGGGGAAAGTTGGAAGAGGAAATGGTGGTTGGACAAATAGTGGAGCAGGATGGGAGTCTGATCAGGACTCTAAAGGGACTTACCTGCTCCAGACTGAGCTCTCTCTTTCCACAGGGTCACCAAGGAGCACTGGATCAGCCTGGATCTTGGCCTTAGCTGGGGTGATGCTGATGGGGGGCACTGTGTGTGATGCTCATGGCAGTCATGTGCGGGAGATGGAGAAATGCAGCCTGTGAGATCAGTATGATACAATAAACACTATTGCAAGCATGCTTTCTCTGGGCTTCCTGGGCTGGGGCTGTGTGGCCTGGCCCTAGGGGAGTCTGGGGAAACCACTTGGTACAAGCAGAGAGATGGTACTAGAATGCAGAGTCCATCTGTCCCCTGGGCAGAGTTGCCATCCTGTCCATCTACCACCTGTGTCTGTAGTGGGTGCTAGCTGGGAGCAGGACAGCTTTCCTCACTAGCTGTCTTGCTAGTCAGTGTTAGGTGCTTCTCTTCAGCTGCCCCCTCTGAGCACACAGCAGATGTGAGCTGGAAGTCTCAAAGCCAAACAGCAGCTGAGCACCAATAGACTCAAGACTGCTGAGGAGGGGAAAAGCCCTCTAACTGCTCAGATGACTGATTTTAATAATAGGAAAAGTACTGCTGCCTATGTCGTGTGGGGGGTGTTTTTTGTTATGCACTACCCCAATGCAGCAAAAGAACAGCCATACTGGGTCAGACCAAAGGTTCATCTAGCCCAGTATCCTGTCTTCCAACAGGGGCCAATGCCAGGTACCCCAGAGGGAATGAACAGAACAGGTAATCAGTCATCCATCCCCTGTCCCTCATTCCCACCTTCTAGCAAACAGGCTAGGGACCATTGCTGTCCATCCTGGTTATTAGCCACTGATGGACCTAGCCTCCATGAACTTATCTAGTTCATGGGTTGTTTGTTTGGTTTTTGAACCATGTTAGTCTTGGCCTTCACAACATCCCCTGGCAAAGAGTTCCACAGGTTGACACTGCATTGTGTGAAGAAATACTTCTTTTTGGGTGGTTTGGTTTTTTTTTTAAACTTGCTGCCTCTTAACTTCATTTGGTAACCACTAGTTCTTGTGTTAGAAGTAGTAAATAACATTTTCTTATTCACTTTCTCCACAGCAGTCATGATTTTATAGACCTCAGCATATTCTCACCCTCTCCAGCCTTAATTGTCTTTTTTCCAAGCTGTAAAAGCCCAGTCTTATTATTCTCTCCTCCCGTGGCAGCTGTTCCATACCCCTAATCATTTTTGTTGCCCTTCTCTGCACCTTTTCCAATTCTAATCTTTTTTTGAGATAGGGCAACCACATCTATGCACATTATTCACAGAAGATTAGGGTTGGAATAGACCTCAGGAGGTCAACTAGTCCAACCCCAATTAAATCATCCCAGCCAGGGCTTTGTCAAGCCACACCTTAAAAACCTCTAAGGATAGATTCCACCACCTCCCTAGGTAACCCATTCCAGTGCTTCTCCACCACCACCATCCCCGTGAAATAGTTGTTTTTTCTAATATCCAACCTAAACCTCCCCCAATGCAACTTGAGACCATTATTCCTTGTTCTGTCATCTGTTCTCAGTGGTACCAGCTGAGCTCCAGCCTCTTTAGGACACCCCGCCCCCCCTTAGGTAATTGACAGCTGCTATCAAATCCCCCCCTCACTCTTTTCTCTTCTGCAGACTAAGCCCAGTTCCCTCAGCCTCTTCTCGTAAGTCATATGCCCCAGCCCCCTGATTATTTTTGTTGCCCTCTGCTGGACTCTCTCCAATTTGCCCACATCTGTCCTGGGGGAGGGGGTGCCAAAACTGGACACAATACTCCAGATAGAGCCTCACTAGTGCCAAAGAACAGGGAATAATCACTTCCCTTGATCTGCTGGCAATGCTCCTACTAATGCAGCCCAATATGCTGTTAGCAGCAACAAGGGCACACTGTCTCATATCCAGTGTCTCCTCCACTATAATCCCCAGGTCCTTTTCTGCAGAACTAATGCTTAGGCAGTCCATCCCCAGCCTGTAGCAGTGCATGGGATTCCTCCATCCTAAGCGCAGGACTCTGCACTTGTCCTTGTTGAACCTCATCAGATTTCTTCTGGCCCAGACCTCCAATTTGTCTAGGTCACTCTGGACCCTATCCCTACCCTCCAGCATATCTACCTCTTCCCCCCCCAGCTTAGTGTCACCTGTGAACTTGCTGAGGGTGCAATCCATCCCATCATCCAGATCATTAATGAGTGTACCAAGATGTGAGTGTACCATAGATTTATACAGAGGCAATTATATTTTCCTTATCTAGCCCTTTCTTAATGATTCCCAACATTGTTGGCTTTTTTGACTGCCGCTGCACATTGAGTGGATGTTTTTAGAGACTTATCCACAATGACTCCATTCTGAAAGCAGACCATTTAGTCCTACATCAGAAGCAGGAAGCCTGGTACACAATCAGTAGGGCCACTAGACAATCGAGATACTAAAGGAGCACTCAAGGATGATAAGGCCATTGCAGAGAAACTAAATTAATTCTTTGCATGGTTTTCATGGCTGAGGATGTGAGGGAGATTCCTAAACCTGAGCCATCCTTTTTAGGTGACAAATCTGAGGAACTGTCCCAGGTTGAGGTATCATTAGAGGAGGTTTTGGAACAAATTGATTAACTCTGGTTGGTTAATCAGCCCCAGTGAAGGAGTAATGAAAGGTGGGCTCCATGGGGGCTTCTCCCTGCTTATTTCAGAATGCGAGCTACTTATGCAGCCCACACATAGGGCCTGGGTAGCAGTGCCAACAGAGAACCGGCAGAGGGATCCAGTTACAGGGTGGCCAGACAATCTTGGGGGAGGGAGCCACAGAGCTGCTTGGCAGTAGCGGAGTTGCTTTTTTGTGTGGTGTTTTTTTCCATTTCTTCCTAGAAAATAACACGTCCTGTCAAAGTACTCTGGAAAAGAGTGAGCTCTTAACAAGGGGAAGTTTCCTGTGCCTCGTGCCTGCTGACCTGGGGAATTGTTATGGAAAAGCAGGAGTGGGTGCAGTAAGCCAGGTATCAGCTGGTGTAAGTGACTGCAGTGGCACTGTGCCAAATGTAGCTGGGTGGGCTAATGCCCGCTTGGGCTGTGAGCCACTGTCTCTAATGGGACCCATCTCATCTGCCTGCTGCATCATGAACTTGCATTTTCAAAATGATGTGAGCACTTGTGCTCCTATGTCACAAGACTCTTGAAAAGCCTACTCCAGTTTACAATGCCAAGCAGCTATCCTTCAACTGCAGGAGCTGAGATCTCATCACTACACTTTGCAGAGTGGGCTGGAACAAACACTGCTGGGCCACTCACCGGTGGGTAAGATGAGCTAGTTCATCCCTTAAAGTATTTGCAAACTAGCCAAATGGCTCATCTAATTAGCAATGTGTGTGACTGGATGAATGAGACTCCCACGCTCCCCAGCTTCTGTGTGGCAAAACCACAGCCAAGGGAACAGGCTTGGCAGAATGAGTGGGGAAAGGAAACTCAGTTGAGCGTGGCACAGTGAAGAGACATGAGGGGTGGAGGAAAAAACCTCTCCTTTTTTCCCCCCCTTTTCTTCCCCTTCTTTCCTCCTTCTCTTCCCCCCCCATGAGGGGACATTCAGGTGGGGAGTCTGATGGGGGCAGTACACCTGTCAAACCATAACACAGGTGCCCTGAGGGAAGCTCAGGGAGGACAGAAATCTCCCGTGGAGGAGAAGGGCAAAATTCAGACCATGAGAGCGGGCATTTGGAGGGTTTAAGCAGGAAGTGGCAGAAAAGTTACCACTGGGATATCTGGCTTGCGACAGCCAAGCGTTCATTGTGACATCACTTTCTGATCCTTTATCAGCTCTTACTATTGTCATGAAGCAGTGGATCGTTCACCCCCACTAGGGAACATGAGCTAGGTTTAGAGTGAGACCGGTTAGTTTGAGCCTACTGATGTAGTGTCTCAATAGTAATCCTGCTCTGTGTGAAGGGCACTGCAAACTCAGACACTTGGTATATGTGCTTGGCAGGCGAGTCAAGGGGCAATGCTACTATCTGTGGGATTATGACCAAAGGCCTCTAAATCAGAATCCCCCTTAAATATAACAATATAGCAGCGGGGTCTTGGATGGCCCTGGATAGCCAACTGTGTGCTCTAGGGAGTAGAGCCCAGTGTGAACAGAGGCCCATGTCAGGACGGAGGCATAGACAGAAAGGAGCCACCTCTCTCCTGTAGCCCAGCACGTGTTCATGGGGGAACCCAGTGCTAAATCACTCTCAGGTGTTGTGGTTTTGGGCCAGGGCTTTGTAGGTAGCAGCAGCTACCTCACTGACATCTCTTGAAATTCAGCCCTTGAGCCAAGCTTTGATCTCCTTTCCCAGCACCTTGAGCAGAGGAGGGCTGCAGGGAGGTGGGAAAAGGTCCACACGCAGCAGCTTCCCACCATGGGCTTCTAGAGCAGGTGGGCAGGACAACCCCACAGGGCACATGCGTTCTTTCTCTCTTCCCACCCACCCCCCATTTACAGAACACCTGTTGCAAATGAAGTCTCTAAGGCAGGAGGCGATCAAGGTGTGCAATACAAGTCCTTCCCAGTTGCCTTTGGAGGGCGGGGGAATGGAGAGGCGGGGTGGTGCTGGTGGAGATTGCATCCAGTGATTATTTTGAGGGATTTGCTTTGTCTCTTTCTTTATTATTTTCCTCCTCCTTACACCATGAAAGGGATATTTGTCTTCCAGGAAGCTTGGGTGTTCTGCTGATCAGCAAAATCTCTCTCTGGCACTTGTCCTGACTGGCTGAAGGACTTGGGGAAATCTTTAAGTAGATCTCAGGCAATCCTGTGGCTTCATTTCACCACCCCTTTTTTAGCTCTCACTTTGGGGAATTAGGGGGATGCAGCTCCTCATTCACTGGGAGCAAAATAACTCCCCTCCCTAATTCTGTCATTGTTTTGATAGCCCAGGGCTAGTGTTTTCAAAATCCCCTTTATAGGGGTCCTGCTACCTGTGCTGTATGCGTCTATATACTTAAAGTGCCAGCAGGTGGCACTCAAGACTAGGTAGCAGAGCTTCTCCTTTAGCAGCACCCATGAAACTTGTTGCACACTTCAAGGCAGAGCTGTGCAAATTAGGTTTGGGGTATTTTGGTTCAGTGTTTGAACGGAAGAAGTGGGGCAGGGCGACAGGGTGGGCTGACCCAAAATGAGAATTTTTCAGCAAAACAAAAAAGTAAAATTCTGTTTCACGTTCAACAGTGTTTTGTTTGACTGGAAATGGAATCCCTTTATTTAGCTGTTGAGGCTTCTTACCTTTTTTTTTTTTTCGGGGGGGAGGAGAGCGTAGTCAATTCAAAGTGAAACTGTCATTTTAAAATGCTGTAACCCAACCCTTGTACTACTTGGAATTGCTTTTTTTATGGCCACCCCTACTCAAGAAATTCAGCTTGAACTTGCAAGATATTTCAGTCAACCTAGACATGCGTGCGTGCGTTTGTTTGTGGGTTTTGGTTTTGTTTTGTTTTTTTGGAGAGGGGGGAGCTTTGTCTAGCTCTACAGTTGAGAGCTGCTAGAGGAAGCTATTCACAGCAGCTCTGTGGGTGGGGTGAAAGTAGGATCAGCCCTGCAGTGAAGGGCAGAGGCACATACACAAAGCATAGGGCCAAGGCCACCCCTGGCAGAAGTACAGGGACAGCTCTGCGCTACAGCAGTCCTTCAGCAGCCAAGGGACAGCTGTCCTCAAGGGATGCCCACATGAGTTCCTAGCAGGGGCATTCCTCTATCTGCATGCTCTGTTTATCTTGTGTGCCCCCAGCTATGGGGATTGCTAAACAGAGGCTGGGTTACACAGAAAGAGGGGAATAACTGAAGAGCTAGCTTCAAAAACAGACTTCAATGAGAAACTGCAGAATTGGAATTAATTTGCAAACTGGACACCATCAAATTAGGCCAGAATAAAGACTGGAAGTGGATGGGTCATTACAAAAAGTAATTTTCCCTCTATTGATTCTCATACCTTCTTGTCAACTATTGGGAATGGGTGACATCCACCTTGATTGAATTGGCCTCATTAGCACTGACACCCCCCACACACACTTGGTAAGGCAACTTCCATCTGATCATGTGCTGTAATACATATATGCTGCTTACTGTATTTTTCACTCCATGCATCTGATGAAGTGGGTTTTAGCCCACAAAAGCTTATGCCCAAATAAATTTTAGGCTCTAAGATGCCACAAGGCCTCTTTGTTTTTGCTGAATATCTAGCTGTGTTCCTGCTCCTCTGTAAGCATCCCTGCTAGTGCCCTCCCCGTCTGTCCCTCTGCTACCCTACCCTTGCTGATTTCAGAAAGGGCTGAGCTCCTGCTGACATCAACATGGTCACTGCTGAAAATCCAGCAGGGGTGAGCATCCAGAATCAGTAGCACTGCTGCAAAGTCGGGGTGTGGCTTCCCTGTGCAAATCTGTGGGGTACAGTTTGTGAAGTGCTGGGGCATGCTGGCTGAAAGGTGCTACCCATGTGCAAGTTTACTCTAATCTGTCCTCCTATTACCAATTCCTGGGACACTGACTCTTTCTCAATCACTTCAAGTATCCCTTTAAAGGCCTGCACCTGAGGTGTGGTGCAGGTACCTAAGCACAGGCCTGATAGCCAGGAACCCCTACAGTGTAATGGTGGCTCTAATACTGATTTTCCCTACAGCCCTGGGCAAGTCACTTTGCTGCTTTCTACCTCATTTGAACACCGTACCAAATGGGGAGGATAATCCTGAGCTCACTTCCAGGTACTGGGGATGATTCATGAGGGAATGGGTGGAGAGCTATAAAACATGATGCAGGATGCTGCTGACACCATGGGATTGTGTTGGGTTACAGGGAGATCCCATAGCCAACAGCTCTCTAGCTAAGTAATGATCTGCACAGAGACTCTCAGGGGCTGAAAAAACTTAGTAGGGTCTGCAGAATGGCTTCCCTAAAGAACTACAATGAACCCAGCATTTCTCCAAGATCTAACTGCCTACACACTCAGTCCAGCAGAATTTGTAAACCCCTCTGGAACAGCTCCAAGAGGTGACTCTGGATAAATTATACTTTGTAAGCTGTGTTATTCCCTCTGAGCTCACTTCTTCCCTTCCCACTTGCCACCCATGATGTGCTGGGACTTGTTCTTCCAGGGAGCTCCTCTCAAGGGCGCTGGAGGGAGGTGTGGATGCCTGACACTGAGTAGGAACCCACTAGAACATATCTGGTCAGGCTGGAGTTAGAAACACCTCAATTCTCCGATGTCGGCCCTGCAGCCTTGGGTTGGGATGGCATAGCAGATTGTGTGGCTTGGTGTCAGCTAGGGCCGCTGTTTCAGGGAGCACTCAGTGGAGCATCTCTAGGGCTGGGGAAGGCCCCTCTCTCTTCTTCTCTACCAGCCTCTTTCTCTCTTCCCCACCATGGCAGATCCCTCACTTCCGCCTCTCCCCCTCCCACCCCCCCGACTCCAGCTGGGACGGGTATAGGGTGTTACTTTACCAGAGCGGAAGAGAGAATCCAAGTACAATTGCATAAGAGCATAACCTGTGAAATAGACCTGTCAGATTAATTTCATGCTCCCCTCTCCTGTGCCCAACTGGTGCAGGAGGCAGTTTCATGGGCACCGCCCTGGCAGTTAGCAGGCAATCTGGATGTCCTGGGGACTGTGACTCACTGTGGGGAGGACGTGCTGGTGCTGCAGGTGCAAATGCAACAGTGGCCAAAAGCGTCTTTGCAAGTTGACCCCCTGTGAGACCCAATCCATCCCAAGGGGCTTCAGCCAATGCTCCCCCGCAGCCCTGCGCACCATCATCGGGCTGTCAGGGGAAAGGCAGCTCCAATCTCAGAGTGGAGAGAGAACTGGGGGCTGGGACGAGGCTGGTGGAAATGTGCTCAGGCGCCGTCCCTGGGAGCAGATTGCCCCATAATCGGGCTCTACAGGGAGTCTTGCCCCTTCCTCTAGAGCAGCTGGCACTGGCCACTTGTGGTGGCAGGATACTGGATGAGCTGGACCCCCGGCTCCGATCCACCCGGGCAGCTCCTGTGCTCCTAGTCGCTTGGAGCCCCCTTCTGCCTACCCCTTCCTGGGGTTGTGTTTAGCCCCCTTGAAATCTATGGGCCCACATGGAGGGATGTGCTGCTCAGCCAGACAACAGGGGCAGATGCCGCTGTAAGAGATAGTTTGGCGTGTGTTGGGCTGCTCCCTGCCCTGCCCTGCCTGGCCCCCGGCTGGGGGGGTCGCTCTCCACCCTGTGAGCATCTTCCCAGAGCTCCAGGACCCTGCCTGGAGCAGTCAATGCAATGCTGGTTCCCAGCGAAGGCCGAAGGCGGCTGCTGGTGGTTGCCCAGCACGCTGGGCCCTTGGCAGCATCCTGATGTGCGTGCTGGGGTAGAAAGACACCGGACAGAGGGACAGAGCCAGGCTCTACAATGAGCGCACTGTTCCTCCTTGGATTCATGTGCCCAAGTCAAAAGACAGCCTCGCTGCTCTGCGGAGCTGGGCGAAGCAGCCAAGGGTGGGTTGTGAGGTCATCCTTAATGAGAGCAGAAATGCAGTGTCAACAATGCCACCCATTGTAGAGCTGTGCTTGTCCACGATGGCTGGGTTATTTCTGCTCCCAGAACGGGGCTGGGAGCGGGGCCAGTGGGGGCGGGAGGCTTGGAAGGGAGTCAGGCAGCGGGGACTGGAATGAGCCAGGGGAAAACAGAGAGATAAAGGTACTGTATTTTCTGGCGTATAAGACTACTTTTTAACCCAGGAAAATCTTCTCAAAAGTCGGGGGTCGTCTTATACGCCGGGTGTCGTCTTATAGGGCGGGTGCTGAAACTTCCGAGCCGGACTGGAGAATCTGCGGTCGCTGCATATGGTGGAGGGAGCTCAAAAGCAGCCGCGGCCGCATCCCCGCCCGATGACGAGGTGAGGGGGCGCCTCACCGGGAAGGTGTAAGTGAAGGGCGGAGCAAGCTGCAGGCATCCGGGACGCCCGGGGTATGGAAAAAAGATAGAGCGGCGCTGTGCCCAGAAAAACACACCTCTTTCACCCGTCTGGCCCGCCCTTGTATCCTATTACTGTACCTCCTTCTCTGCCTCTCAGATCTCGCTCCTGAGGACTGCAGTGAAGCAGCGCAGGCGCACATGTGCGAGATCTGAGAGGCAGCGAAGGAGGTAATAGGATACAAGGGCGGGCCAGACGGGTGAAAGAGGCGTGTTTGCGCTACCGCTCTGATAGTCTTGGAGACAGGGAGGGCTGGGCAGGCAGGGAGAGCTGACCAATCCAAGCAGGCTTTGTATACAACAACCAGCCAATCGCCGGTAAGGTACATCGCTTGCCGTGATTGGCTGGTTGTTGTATACTGGGTACCACATACAGTACAGCACCAGTATCTGTACCTGTTCATACAGTATAGCACCAGTACATACAGTACAGTATACAAATGTCCAACAGTCAAAACCCCATCATGGCTCCACCAGCAAGAAGAAAGAAATATGAAGCCAGTTTCAAACTTAAAGTTGTAAACTTTGCCATGGAACATAATAACTGCGCTACTGCAAGACAATATGGAGTAACAGAAAAGATGGTTCGGGACTGGAAAGCAAATGAAAAAGCATTAAAGAGTATGCCAAGGGGTAAGTGTGCATTAAGAAGAGGCACTCCACATTGGCCAGAACTCGAAAAACATGTAGCAGACATGGTGAATGAGCATCGCCAAAACGGCTATGTAGTGACATGAAATAAAATACATTTGTTTGCACTTCAGTGGGCCAAATCTAACCCAGATCACAGCAACAGATTTAAGGCCACTGTATCCTGGTGTACTAGATTCATGGGAAGGCATAATATGGTACTGAGGCAAAAGATGAAAATTGCCCCAAAATTACCTGCAGATCTTGATAGCAAAGTAAATAGTTTCCATCAATACGTAATACAACAGCGCACTAAACATGGCTATGCGTTAAGTAGTATTGGAAATATGGATGAAACTCCAATGAATTTTGATATGGTTGGAAATAAAACTGTCCACCAAAAAGGTGAAAAAACCATTTTAATTAAAACAACAGGACATGAGAAGTCCAGTTTTACAGTGGTACTAGGATGCACAGCTGATGGCGCCAAACTGAGACCAATGATTATTTTTAAAAGAAAAACAATGCCGAAATTCAAGTTCCCTGTTGGTTGTTTTGTACATGTGAATGAAAAAGGCTGGCTGGATGAAGAAGGGGTAAAGCTATGGCTTGATAATGTATGGAGCAGGCGACCAGGTGGACTTATTCAAAAATGTAGTCTACTGGTGTGGGATATGTTCAGGGCTCATTTAACTCCCAGCCCCAAGCAAATGCTTGCAAGACTAAACACAGATGCGGCAGTTATTCCTGCAGGATTGACATCGTTGGTACAGCCACTGGATGTGTGCCTAAACAAGCCATTTAAAGATCGCATTCAAGAACAGTGGAATGAATGGATGGTTAGCGGCGAAGTCATTCACAAAAGGAGGAAACATGCGTGCTCCACAGTTGGATGTTTTGTGCAAGTTTGTCATAAAAGCCTGGAATGATATTGATGCAGAAACAGTAATCAAGTCTTTCAAGAAGTGTGGCATATCAAATTCATTAGATGGTATGGAGGACGACTACTTGTGGCAAGATGAAGAGGAAGCCGAAGCTGAGACCACACCATCTGATACGGAATTCGATCCATACGATGACTGCCTTACAAATGTATCACAAGATGTCATTGATGTACTTATGATATCAGATGACGAACAGGAGGATTTTGAAGGCTTTTAAAGGGAAACTGTCACGCCAGCAAAACCTGTAAAAATACCGTAGCTTGCAGTTATGATGGGCTTTGCTAACTCGCCAGGGACTTGCCCGGCACTTGCTCTCTCTCTCTTGTTTGTTATCTTCCTCCTATCATCATCAGTTCCAGTTTGGTTGACAGCTTAGAAAACAAACAGCATGGCAGCTCCCATGGGTTTATTGTCTTATCCTTCCTTTCAGCTTTAGAGTGAATTAGGAAAAGTTTAATCCACTTGCACTGTTTTATGTTTACATGTTTGATGACAAACAGCCTTATGTTTATAAGTGACAGTTTTCCTGCTAAGTACCTGCATGTCATAAGCATTTGAATTAAAATTACCATATTGAAATCAAATCTGATATTTTTTTAATTTTTTTTTTGGTGTGCGTTGGAAGAGGGGTAGTCTTATACGGCGAGTATATCCCAAACTCTATATTTTATCTGGAAAAGTTGGGGGTCGTCTTATACGCCCAGTCGTCTTATACGCCGGAAAATACGGTACTTTCTGATAACCCGTCTGTTAGTGCTGCACATTATAAGTGCTGATAAGATAACAGGGTGGATCGTGGGAACTTTAGCCACATCGGGCACATTGGCTAGGGACAGCCTGGCACCTGGGTCAGAGCTACTCCCCCAGGGCCCTGCAATGTGGGACTGATGATTTCATCCGCTCTAAGTCATCCCTTATCTAGCTGCAAACCTGGCAGCCCTCTGCCAGAGAACTGTAGAGCCTTGGGCTGCATCCCAAGCCAGTCTGCGGCCTTGGGATCCTGCAGAGGAGTGGGCAGACTGGGGGAGACAGGAACCAGCTCCTGCCCCCACACTAGCCCTGCAAAGCCCCTCACAGGCAGCTTCTGCTCGGGGAGCTTCCATTAAGGGTGGTCCCTGGGGACAGTGTCCACTGGGGAAGCCCTAGTAACACAACTCCAGTGCAGCCACGTTGCCAGAGAGAAGTTGGCGCATGGGAGCCCAATGGATCTATGGGACCCAGGGTGTTAATAGGGCAGCTGTTTGTTCTGTCTAGTGGGGAAGCACACATGTGGTATTGGAGAGAGTGGCAGGAGCTGTTTTGCCAACTCCTGCGATTTGATAGGAAGTCTCATGATATTTGGTGTTTCTCTTAAAGCCCCCAGATCCTGGAGAATCTCAGCTCTCCTTAAAAAGTCAGTTTCTAACCCTCGTGGCTGCAGATAAAATCTGGAAAATGGGACCCGAGTCCACTCCAAAGACTCAAAACCCAGAAAGCCCATGAAAAGCCCCCAGCATTGTATTGTGTTTAATAAGCTCATGCTTTTGTGGGACCTGGCTCATGATGTGTGAATGGGTGAGTTGGCCATACTAGTGGCTGTGCATCTATGTCCATGGAGATACATTCCTGGTGTGTGGATAGGTATCTATTGCTCGTGGAAGGGACAGTTTATTGAGTGAAAGTATTGAGTAGTGCATGAAACAGACAGGAAGCCAGGAACTTCTGGGCTCTGAGGCCAGTTCTGCCACTGACTCACTGTGCAGCCTCGGGCAAATCACTTCACCTCTCCGTGCCTCAGTTTCCCCACCTATGTAACAAGGCACTAGGAATAGGCTATATACAGTGCATAACTGTGCAAAGAAATCAATCCCTAAAAAGCAGATAGCCAATAAACTCTAAACTGCCTGTAGGTAGCAAGGGTCAGAGATACAAAGGGCATGAAAATGCCGTGGAAATAGCTGGGCATAGCATAGATAGATAGGATAGAACAGAAGGCATTTCCTTCTTATTTTTACCTTAAAAATACCACAAAGGTCAAGTCAGATCTCCTTGCTTTTCCACAAGGACTTATGAGAGTTTTTAGATGTTTGTTGTGAGCGCTGACACCTCATAAGGGGTGAGGCTGTTGAATCTTTAACAAAGACTTCTTTTCTTCCCAGTGTTCATTAGCCATCAAAGTTGTTAACAAAAAATTAACAAAGAGTTTTAAAGACCCTGATTAAAAGTCTCTTCCCCTCCCCCCAGCTCAGCTTTCGCTCTCTTGCCTCCTGGGATGTCACAATTTCACTAGTTCTCCATGCACCACAGAGTGTTCCAGGCTAGAGGAGATCAGAAATTTTCATTAAAAAAAACCATCACACTCTTCTCTCAGGTCTTGTCCCCCATCACAATGAAAGGAAAAAGGACACAGGTCCAATTCTTTCCCCTTTTGCTGGTCACCTTTCAATGTAAACCCAGAGGAGCAAAAAAGTATCTGCTTTCTGAGGACAAGTATGAGATTTCTTTGAAAAAAAAAAATGAAATTTTCAGCCAAAAAATTTCAAAAGTTTTGTGGGGGGGGGGGGAGGGGGCAGGGGTTGACAAAAAGTTGACATTTTTCAGTAGAAGTCCCCTCCCCCCAAGTTTTCCGATTCTACACCCAATATCCCCCCCCCTCCCTCCAGGAAGGGAGAGCCCCCCTCAGAAGAGAGGTAGCTGCTGGGTGCTGAGCACGTTTGAAAATCTGGAACTGTGAGCCCCAGCACCCTGGAAGGGTTAGCAGGAATGTTATCACATTTCAGTGACTGCTGTTTCCACCGCATAACACCAGGAGATCACACCAGGTAGGGAGAGCCCCCCCAGCCTGTGTTGGTGACATGGCTGAGATGGAAGCTGCAGCCAGACCTGCGCAACTGAACCTAGGACAAGCCAAGAATCAGTGGCACAGAGGGGCTTAAGTGGCACCGCATGTCCTCCAGCCAGAAGGATGCCTCTGCACTTTTTATAATTTCATGTGAATAAGAGAAAGAATTTCAACTTTTGTCCATGTTACGCTAATTTTGTCCATGTTTAAGCAAATATTTAATTAATTAATTCCAGATTTAATATCTTATTGCTCAACCATTTATCACAAACTCATATGGAACTCCTGACCCCAAATTCACCTCAGCTATGACTAAATCAATAGGGCTGTGGTACTGATTTACAGTTTGCTCAATCACCTGCAGCCTCACAATAATTATCATGATCCTGCTCTTACATACTGTTCTGAAAATCCCTCTTATATACAGCAGACCAGTGGTTCTCAAACTATTTTTTTCCACGGACCACTTGAAAATTGCTGGGAGTCTCAGCAGACCAGTTAATGATCTTTCCAAATGTTGTTTGTACCATTAGCTAACTATTGTAAAACTTTGGATAAAAGCGCTATATAAAAAAGTAAAAGCACACAACTAATATCAGTAGTCTTACCTTTCTAATGCCATGGATGTGCCCTCTCTCCCCTGCCGCAGCAGCCCCTGAGCTGGGGCTGGGAAGGATGCGGGGGGGTGGGGGGGGGCATCTCTTCCCCACCACAACAGCCAGAGAGCTGAGGCTGGGAAGGAGGGCCGTTCCTGGAACTGGGGAAAGTCACCTCTTTCTCTGGCCGCTGCAGCCCTGCACATCCCTAATTCCCCGCACCCCCTCTTCTCACCCCACTGCCCCCTCCCACCTACCTCCTATTCCCCCCAAGGCCACCACTTCACCTTACATGTGCGTCTTCTCCAGGGTCCAGACACCTAATTAGTGGAGCCACATCTGCGTGGCTCCACTAATTAGGAGGGTGGCCCTTCATTTTCTTGTGTGTGGCCGCCCAGGCGCGCACCTTAGGGGGAACTATCTGTGGACCACCTGAATGGAGCTTGCGGACCACTGGTGGTCTGTGGACCACAGTTTGAGAACCTCTGCAGTAGACTAATCTGGTTTGTTTAAAATAAAGATTATTATGGGACCAGATTCTGAACTGGTGTAATCAACATAGCTCAGTTGAAGTCAATGGAGCCACATCAGTTTATATCAGCTGAGGATTTGGCCTATGATCTGCAGTGTTGTTTCTTGACTTCGGAAAACAAACCAGACTCAAAATTTCATTGTAAATCTCTTCAATGCTCACTGAAGTCAATTAAAATATTTGTACTGACAGCTTTCTTTTGGAGAGGTCATATACTTTTACTAATGTAACCTTGATACCTCATCATAAGCTATCAGTGCTGAAACAACATTCCTAAAACATATCACCTTCTGAATGATTCATAGACCCGAAAACCTAGACAATTCAATGGCAGAGTTCTTCTTTTTCAGCTAATATGTACAGAAAGAGAAGGAATGCTGCATTATGGACCTGATCCAATGACCATTCAAGTCAATGGAAAGAACCCCATTAACTTAAGTGAGCATCAAGTTGGGTCCTGAAAGGTAGACAACATAGCATTAGCCATAGTACTGACACAGGGGTGACCCTTTGCAATTCCCTACACAATTATCTGGTGAACACCCTTTACTTAGACATTAATTACATCACATTTTTAGACAAGACCATGGTAATTGTCAGGAGTGAGCTATTCCACCTATTGAGATCCGGGAGGTGGGCGGGCAGCTGAAGACCCCCTCCCCCAGCCGAAGGCGAAGAGCGACTCTGCAGGTGCGAAGGCATCACGAGCAATTCTCCAGCCGCCTCCTTAGGAGCAAGCTGCAGGGCTGGACCCTGAGCTGTTAATGTCGTAGGAAAACAACAGCCCTAATACACGCTGCGGGGGTGGCTGCAAGCCCAGGGCACAGAGAGCTGAAAATTCTCAGGCTGGGGAGCCGGAGCCAGCCAAGCCAAGCCAAGGCAGGGAGACACAGCCCTGTTCATCTCCCTGGGAGGGGCCCGGATCACGCCCCCCGTGTCAGCCCCGGAGGCGGTGCAGCGCAGCGCCTGATCCGCAGAACGCATCTATCAGCGCGGCTCCTGCAGAGGCGATCAGAGCGCGCTGCGAGCAAACCCAGACAGGTTTCTCTTCGGATGGCTGCGCGTTTGCTTCGGGAGGAGAAGGTAAGCTCGGCTGTGGCGTCTCTCCGCAGCCCCGGGCAGGCCACCTCAGTAACCGAGGTGTGTGTGAAGGGGGCATGATGGGCTAGTAGCGCCGCCTGGCACTGCGGGTGCTGCTCACACCCTATTTTCAATTGCTTTGAACTTTGCCAGGCGGTGACTACTCGGGTTTAAATCTCCCGTGCCAGGGGGCTGGCTCGGGCTGAACTTTTCGGGAAAATTTCCGCCCAAATGGCCCAGCTGTTTGTGAGACCGAGCCATGGGCAAGCCAGGCTGTTTGCTTAGGTAACAGCTCCCGTTCTGAGCCAGGTGCCCTAGCCCCCCGGCCGGGAGCAGCGATTGGAATTGGGGCGCCTCTGTGTCGGGGACGGGCCTTTCCTCCAGCTCCCTGAAAATCCCCCCCCCCCCATCTGACCCGGTTAGAAGGAGCCGCTGGAAAAAAAAACCAGTTAGCACATACTGGGGAGAGACTACGCAGCTCTATTTCCAGGAGATGCCTGCACTGGGCATGCTCCAGGCGGGGCGGGGACAGAGTCGGGCTTTTGCTATTGCAGTTTCCGGCTCGGCTGTTCTGGGCTGGGGCCGGGAGCAGAGACCCTGGCTCTCCTGTGCTCTCGGGGACCCTTCTGCTGGACCCAGCCCCAGGCAGTGTGGAGGAGGCAGCTGCCTGATTCCAAAGCAGAGCGCACAAGAGGATGGGTCCCGGGCTGGAACTGGCTGGGCTAGGAGTCAGGAGCTGGAAGCAGAGGATATTGGGACTGTTTCAGCAAAAAGACTGAGACTGGGAGCCAGGGGGCCAGCCGGCCAGGGAGGGGAGGGGGCAGACTGAGATCAGAGGAGGGACTGGGGGAGACCGGGGCTGGCTGGGCAAGGAGGCTGGAACTGGGAGCCAGCGGGGTTAGGAGAACGAGGGAGGGAGACAGACCTGATAAGGAGCCAGGGTGCACAAGGCGAACTGGGACTAACCAAGGAGCTGATGTGGGGAGGGGAAGGGGTGCACTGAGATTGGACATGGAGCCCAGGGAAGGAGACTGTGAGACCGAGGGGACAGGAACATGGGTATGGGGTGACTGGAGCCCTAGCTGGGGGAGACCGATCAGACAGGGATCTGGGAGGGGGGAATTGGAACTGGCTTGGTATGATGGAAATTCTGATTATTATTTTTTTCAGTTTGCTGTTTTTAAAAACCTGTGAACTTGCAACCTTAATGCTGTTCTTTTAATGTAGTAGTTGTGTGTAAATTCAAGCATGCAAAAGTTAGGAAATACCAGGATGAAGGTTCCCTGTGCAACTAGAAGAGGGATGGAGGGGAAGAGACAGAGCCCCTCGCTTAAAGCGACAGGATATTTTTTGGCCAGGCTCTTCCTTGTGCAGGGGAATGTGTTTAATTCCAAATGGCTGTGGGAGTAGGCAAGGCATGTAGGGTATGTCCGAGTGAGGCTCTCAGCTGCTACAGTCACTGCAGGAAGGTATTCCTGAGCCTCTGGATTCTGCCCCAGGAAAGGGAGGAGTTGGTGGTCATGTAAGTTGCATGGTCTGATTTTAATGCCTCCGTCAAGAAGTTGCATCACAGTGGGGCCAGCTTCTATTGCCCTGCCACCAAAGATACAAAATAGCCTTCACAGCTACAGCACTCAGACGTCCTTGGTATCTCCAAAGATATTGGGCTGGAACCTGCCATTGTAATTGGGTAGTGGCCTTACACCCAGTTTGCATGGGTAGAAATGATTGCGCTTGGTGAAGGGCAGCGGAGGCCCATTGGGGCTGATTCTCAGGAGTGTTGAGCACCCACAACTCACGTTGGCAGTGATCACGCCTGGCTGAGAGGAGGAGAAGTTACTCCAGATTTAATGAAAAGATCCTGCCTAGTGAGGTCACTTGTGCGTGATCCTTTCATCATGCTAGTGTGATCTGGCATTTCTGCTAGTACAGAGGGGTAGAGCATGTGAAGAATGAATGTTGTGTCATGGTTGTATCAGGGGAACTGGGAGCCAGGATTCCTAAGGTCTATTTTTAACTGTGCCACTGACTCACTATGTGACCTCTGGCAAATTGCTTTGCCTCTCTGTGCCTCGATTTCTCTTCTCTGAATGTGGAGGATAATGATACTGACCAGCAGCCAAGAAGTGTGAACTCCAAGTTCTAAGTGGGAGCACCCAACACTATCCTTATCCTCCGCACTCCTCACCCAGAGATCTCAAAGCACTTATTCAAAGATTCCAAGTCCAGAAGGTTTAGGTTGGACATTAGGAAAAACTTCTTAACTGTCAGGGTGATTAAGCACTGGAACAAATTGCCTAGGGAGGTTGTGGAATCTCCATCATTGGCGATTTTTAAGAGCAGGATAGACAGACACCTGTCAGGGATGGTCTAGATAATACTTAGTTCTGCCATGCGTGCAGGGGGCTGGACTAGATGATCTCTCAAGGTCCCTTCCAGTCCTGTGATTCTATGAGTTTGTGACTGTGATCATCTAGTCTGACCTCATGTATAACACAGGCCAGAGAATTTCCCCAAAATAGTTCCTAGAGCAAAGCTTTTGGAAAAACAGCCAATCTTGATTTAAAAATTGTCAGTGATGGAGAATCCACCACAACCATTGGTAAATTGTTTTAATGGTTAATTACCCTCACTGTTAAATAGTTACGCCTTATTTCCAATCTGAATTTGTCTAGCTTCAATTTCCAGCCATGGGGTCATGTTCTTCCTTTCTTTAGACTGAAGAGCCCATTATCAAATATTTATTCCCCATGTAGGTAAACTAAATAGATTGAGCTTCTTGAGTCTATCACTATAAGGAATATTTTTTTAATCTTTTACTCATTTTCGTGGCTCTCCTCTGAACCTCTCCAATTTATCAACATCCTTTTTGAATTGTTGGCACCAGAACTGGACATGGGATTCCAGCAGTAGTGCCACCAGGGCCAAATACAAAGGTAAAATAACGTTTCTGCTCCTACTCAAGATTCCCCTGTTTATGCATCCCAGGATTACATTAGCTCTTTTGCTCACAGCGTCCCACTGGGAGCTCATGTTCAGCTGACTCTCCACCATGCCCCAAAATCCTTTTTCAGAGTCGTTACTTCCCAGGATAGAGTCTCCCATCCTGTAATTATGGCCTCTATTCTTTGTTCCCAGATGTAAACATTTAGCCATATTAAAATGCATATTGTTTGCTTACGCCCCGTTTACCAAGTGACCCAGATCACTCTGAGTCAGTGACCTTTTCTCTTTGTTATTTACCACTCCCCCAATTTTTGTGTCATCTGCAGACTTTATCGGTGATGATTTTGTTTTCTTCCAGGTGATTGCTATTTAACATTTTTATCATAGGGTCAAGAACTGATCCCTGCGGGACTCCACTGAAAACAGGCAGGCTCAGTGATAGATCTCAAAATGTAGCTGTAAATGGGGAATCATCAGTTAGCCAGTTTTTAATCCATTTAATATGTGCCATGTTAATTTTATATTGTTTTTTAATCAAAATGTTGTGCCGTACCAAATCAAACGCCTTACAGAAGTTTAAGTATATTACATCAAACTGTTAACTTTATTAACCAAACTTGTAATCTCATCAAAAAAGATATCAAGTTAGTATCATTGACACTGTTTTCCATAAACCCATGTTGTTTTGCATTAATTACATTACCCTCCTTTAATTCTTTATTAGTCAAGTTCCGTATCAGCTGCTCCATTATCTTGCCCAGGATTGATGTCAGGCTGACAGACCTCAAATCACCTGGGTCATCCTGTTTACATTTTTTTTAAATTGGCACATTAGCTTTCTTCCAGTCTTCTGGAACTTCACCAGTGTTCCAAGACTTATTAAAAATCAATAATAATGGTTCAGCGAGTTCTTCAGCTAGCTGTTCATAAAATTCTTGGATGCAAGTCATCTGGGCTTGCTGATTTAAAAATGTGTAACTTTAGTACCTGCCTTTTAACATCTTCCAGGAATACTAGAGGAATGGAAAGAATGTTATCACCATATGATGAGACTATATCATCTGTTTTTTCCTCAAATACAGAACAGAAATATTTATTGAAGACTTCTGCCTTTTTGCCATGATTATTGATAATTCTACCATTTCCATCTAGTAATGGACCAATACTATTTTCAGGATTCTTTTTGTTCCCACTATATTTTAAAAACTCCTTCTTATTGTCCTCACTCTGTTAGCCATAGATGTCTCCTTGTGTCCTTTTGTTTCCCTTATCAATTTTCTACAATTCCTAATTTCTGAGTTATACTCTTTAGTACCAACTTCCACTATATACACACACACACTAACTCCTCACTTAACATTGTCCCGATTAACGTTGTTACGTCACTGATCAGTTAGAGAACATGCTCGTTTAAAGTTGTGCGATGCTCCCTTATGTTGTTTTGCAGCTGCCTGCTTTGTCCACTGCTTGCAGGAAGAGCAGTCCGTTGTAGCTAACTGGTGGGGGCTTGAAACCAGGGTGGACCGGCAGCCCCCCCATCAGCTCCCCTAAGTTGTGGCCGCCCAGCAGGCTATCAATTGCCGGGCAGTTCAGCTGTCCCTCCCCCCACTTCCGAGTGCTGCTTCTGCCCTCTGACTTGGACCTCGTCCCGGGAGCCTCCTGCTTGCTGTGCAGAGGGTGGGGGAAGAGTGTCCCCCTTCCCCTGGTCCTGTACCCCACCTCTACAGAGCAAGGGCAGGGATAGGACAGGCCTCAGGACGGAGGGAGCTTGCTGGCAGCAGCTGCTGTCTCAACTTGCTGATCTACTTAGAGGCAGTGTCTATAGAGTGGGGTCTGCATACTTAAAGGGGTAATGTGCATCTCTCTCTCTCTCTCTCTCTCTCTCTCTCTCTCTCTCTCTCTCTCTCTCTCTCTCTCTCTCTCACACACACACACACACACACACACACACACACACACACACACACACACACACACACACACACACACACACACACACACACACACACACACACACACACACTGTGTCTCTGTCTCTCTCTGCCATGCTGTCTCTTCCCTCCATTCATGCTGCCTTTTAGAGTGTGAGGCTACACTAATAACAATGTGTTAACCCTTGAGGGCTCAACCGAGTGCTAGTTCATCATTTAGCAGTAAGGCATTCCCTGGGAAATATCCCACCCTCTGACTTTACCACTTCAAACAAGCTTCACAGTCATCATTGCTGTGTACAATATTAAACTCTTTGTTTATAACCTAACCCCCTCATTTACATTAATTCGTATGGGGAAATTGGATTCGCTTAACATCTTTTCGCTTAAAGTAGCAATTTTCAGGAACATAACTACAATATTAAGCGAGGAGTTACTCTGTGTGTGTGTGTGTGTGTGTGTGTGTGTATATATATATATATATAAAATATGGTTTTATAGTTGCCTTTACTTTCCCTCTAAACCAAGTTGGTTTACTGATGTCAGCCAGTATCACTCTACCCGCTCAACAGACAAGAAAAGTAAGGCAGAGAGAGGTGAAAAGACACCACAAAGGGGTTGTGAGGCTTAACCCAGTAATGTCTGAACTGCTGTGAGATTCTCCATTGGAAGGGGCTGTAGAAAGGCAAAGAATTGGTATTGGGAGCAGCCCCAGGAACAAATTATGAATCTCATTCCCCCTGTTGCTGGTTTGCATGATGTAATTTATCGGTGGCTGAAAGAAATGAGCCCAGCCCAAGTTCTTAGGGACCTTTGAGTGATCAATGTAAAACACTCATTGACCAAGCCAAATGAGAGCAATTCCCTGCACCCTCAAGGGGATCTCTGCTAGTGTGTGTCTTTAAACACCTTCGCTCCCACTCTCCATGCCCCCCAAAGCCCCAGGGCTGAGATCCACCCCTGTGCAGGGCACAACAGATTCTGAGTGGTGCCTAGGGATGAAGTGGTATCTAGGCTTCTTACTGACCCCGGGGTGAGGGATTGATTGCACCGCAGGAGAACAACATGTCATTGGATGGGTGCTGCTGGGCCTGGCTGGAGAACCTGAGACTGAGTCCTGCTACCATTCAGAGGCTGCTTTAATGACCTTCTCTCCCCACACCCCCTCTCAGGATATGATGGGGGGGAGAGGGGCTCTGATGGAGAGGCACTGTCTGAGTGAGACAGCCAGCCCTGGCTGGGGGAGACCTGCTCCTAATGCCCCTCTGTCCTAGGAGATGGGTGTGATGGTGGATCAGCAGCCCAGAGCCAGCCCCTCTTGATCCTTGTGGTGGGAACCGGATTGTAACCATCACAATGTTTGTTTTTAATGTCCCCTCCCAACTCTAGCTCTCCAAGGATCTCCCCTCCTTCACCACCACTGCTACCACCAGAGCGACGAGGAATGGGGGAGCAGGCATTGAGAAGGCCTTGTCCAACCAAGAGGACTTGGGAGGAGACCGGGGCATGACAGACGATATCTTTGACGAGAGCTACTGTGAGAAGGAGGGCCCCAAGCCTGCCAGGAGATACGTCTGGAGGAACATCATCCTCATGAGCCTGCTGCATTTAGGGGCCTTGTACGGTTTGTGGCTGATACCTGCAGCAAAGCCTGTCACCTTGGTATGGGGTAAGCAGAGGCTGTGACAGATTAGGGAATATGTCTGTGTTAAGTATGAATTCCATTTGTGTGTAATTGTAACCATCACTGTGGATTTGATTATAGAATCATTAAAATGTAGGGCTGGAAGGAATCCTGAGATGTCATCTAGTACAGCCTACCCCCCCACCCCCACCCCACCGTACTCCGCTGAGGCAGGAGCGAGTAAACCTAGACCAGCCCTGACAAGTGTTTGTCAAGCCTGCTCTTAAAAACCTGCATGATTAGGATTCCATGATCTCCATTGATAATTTATTCCAGTATTTAACTATCTTTACAGTTTTTCCTAACATCTAACCTAAATCTCCCTTGCTGCAGATTAAGCCCATTACTTCTTGTCCTGCCTTTAGTGGACATGGAGAAAATTGATCCCCATCCTCTTTTATACAAGTCTTTAACATATTGGAAGACTATTATCAGGTCCCCTTGAGTCTTTGGTTTTTTTTTTTTAAGACTAAACGTGCCCAGTTTTTTAACCTTTCCTTATAGATCACTTTTTCTAAAACTTTTTTATTATTTTTGTTGCTCTTCTCTGGACTCTGCAGTTTGTCCACATCTTTTCTAAAGTGTGGCACCAAAAACTGGTCACAATACTTCAGCTGAGGCCTCACCAGAGCCAGGTGGAGCGAGACAATTACCTCCTGGGTCCTACATACCACACTCCTGTTAACACGCCCCAGAAAGACATTTACCTTTTTCGTAACAGCATCGCGTTGTTGATTTATATTCAATTTGTGACGCACAATAAGCCCCAGATCCGTATCAACAGTATGACCACCATGCCAGTTATTCCCCATGTTGTAGTTGATTTTTCCATCCTAAGTGTAATACTTTGCACTTGTCTTTATTGAATTTCATCTTGTTGATTTCAGACCAATTTATCAAAGCCATTTTGAATTCTAATTCTGTCCTCCAAAGTGCTGCAACTCCTCCAAGCTTTGGGTCATCTGCAGATTTTATAAACAGACTCTCCACTCCATTATCCAAGTCACTAATGAAAATATTGAATGGTACCAGACCCAGGACTAACCCCTGTTGGACCCCATTAGATGTGACTGCTAGTTTGACAGTAAATCATTGATAGCTGCTCTTAGAGTACAGTTTTTGAATCAGTTATGCACCCACCATGCAGTATGTTCATCTAGACCACGTTTCTGTAGTTTGCTTATGAAAATGTCATGACTGTGTCAGAAGCCTTACTAAAATAAAGATATCACATCTATTGCTTCCCCCATCCCTTAGGCCAACAACCCTGTCAAAGAAGGAAATTAGGTTGGTTTGGCATGATTTGTTCTTGAAAAATCCATGTTGGTTATTACTTATCACCCTGTTATCCTGTGGGTGCTTGCATGTTGAATAATTTATTCCATTATCTTTCCAGATATCCAAGTTAGGCTGACTGGTCTATAATTCCCTGGGTCCTCTTTGTTCCCTTTTTTATAGTTAGGTACTCTCTGTGCCCTTCTCTGTTCCTCTGGGACCTCACCCATCTTCCAGGAGTTCTTAATGGCTCTGAGATTGGTTCAACTAGTTCCTTAAGTGCCCTAGGATGAATTTCATCAGGCCCTGCCAACATGACTACATCTAGCTTATCCAAATATTCTTTAACCTGTTCTTTCCCTATTCTGGCTTGTGTTCCTTTTTCTTCATTATTATTAATTGTGTTAAGCATCTGGTCACAGTTAACCTTTTTACTGAATACTGAGGCAGAACAGGTATTAAACACCTTGGCCTTCCTGGTGCTGTCCATTTTAACTGTCCGTCCACACTAATAGTGGACCTACACTTTCCTTCCTCTTTCTCTTGTTTGTAGAAACCTCTTATTGCCTTTTTATGTCCCTTGCTAGCTGTAGTAGTGTCTTAGCCTTTCAGATTTTTGTCCCAACGTGCCAGTGCTGTCCTTTTGTGCCCCTCCTGAGCAATTTGTCAGTGTTTCTACTTTTTGTAGGATTCTATTTTGATTTTTCAGGTCACTGAAGAGCTCCCGATGCAGCCATATTGGCCTCTTAGTATTCTTCCTCTCTTTTCCACTGGTCACAAGCTCCCGAAGGACAGAACTACTGGTGCAGAACCAAGTCGGATCTGTTGCACGGCCGATGGACAGGGTGCTGTAACCCCAGGCCCAGTCTAAGAAAGGGGGAATTGTATGATTCCACCCCAGGAAAGGTGAAGGCCTGAGGTGGTGCTCTCAGGCCAGGAAGAGGTCAGAGCGTGCAGCCAGCCCGGTAAATGTGACTTATTGGGGGAAGCCTGGTGGGATGATTGTGACAGTGGTGAATTTCCAATAAGTGACAACAGCAGTAAAAACAAGTATTGTAGAAGGAAAAAGCAAGAGAAAAAGGGGCTTGTGTTCGGGTTGGGAAGAGAGTAGGGAAGGGCAGAAGGGAAGCATGAGTTCCGAACGGCTCGGGACAGATCAGTTAATCAAGTTGCGCAAAGAGAGGAAGCTAAACTCAAAAGAGGTAGAAAGGTCAGAGCTGGTGTCTTTGCTGTATGATGATGACTGTAGGCAGAATGGGGCACCAGCACCAGCCCAGGACCTAGACGAAGGTTCCTGTTCTCTTGCAGCCCAGAATGGCCCAACTCTCAAATCAACAGCGGCGGGGGTGGAGGAGGTGCAGCTGGAGGAGGAGAAGCTGCAGCTTGAGAGAGAAAAGCTGCCCTTGGAGGCCAAGCAGCTTGCTGACTGGTATCAGGCCAGAGCAGAGCAGGAGAAGCAGCACCAGCATGAGCAGGCGGAACGAGAACCACAGAGAGAGCACGAACTGGATCTTGCACAAGTGAGGAGCCAGGGACCGAGGGATCCAGTAAGTGGGGCTAGTATCAGGAATGCCAGCTCTGCAGGGGGCATAGCTGCTGAAATGCTTCCCTGGTTTAAGGGGGTGGGGATATCAATGCCTGTCTCTTGTGATTTGAATCTAGGCCCCCCTGAAGATTGCCATAGAGGCCTCCAGCAAAAGGGATGCTGCAGTCTCTGGGGATCATGGTCAAATTATAGGCGCCTTCCTCCTTACATTTCAGCTGGCTCCCAGGCTTATGGGTAGGGCCCTACCAAATTCACAGCCATAAAAAATGTGTTAGAGACTGTGAAATCTGGTCTTTTGTGTGCTTTTACTCTACTATACAGATTTCATGGTGGGACACCAGTGTTTCTCAAACTGGGGATCCTGATCCAAGAGAGGGTTGTTTTGGAGGGGGATTTGCAAGGTTATTTTAGGGGGGGGTCATGGTATTGCCACTCTTATTTCTGCACTGCCTTCAGAGCTGGGTGGCTGAAGAGCGGGAACTGCTAGCCAGGTGCCAAGTTTTGAAGGCAGTGCCCTGCCAGCAGCAGCACAGACATAAGGGTGGCAATGCCATACCATTCTACTCTTACTTTTGCGCTGCTGCTGGTAGCGGCTCTGCCTTCAGAACTGGGCTCCCAGCCAGCAGCTGCTGCTCTCCAGCTGCCCATCTCTGCAGGCAGCGCCATCGCCAGCAGCAGTGCAGAAGTAAGGCTAGCAGTATCACCCCCCCCAATAACCTTATGACACACATACCCCCCCCCCCCCAACTCCTCTTTGGGTCAGGACCCCTACAATTACAACACTGTGAAATTTCAAATTTACATTTCTGAAATCATGAAATGTATTATTTTTAAAATCATATGACCATGAAATTGACCAAAATAGGCTGTGAATTTGATAGGGCCCTACTTATGGGAAAATATTTTAGAAGGAAAAAGGGGATGACATATATGGAGGTGGCAGCTAGCTGGGGGAACCTCTGCAAGTGGGCAAAGGTTGGGGGCCTTGCTGCCTTAGAAGAGCTGTATGAGAGACGTAGGTTGGAATGGTTTTATGATCTGTGTCCCCGTGACTTTAGAATGTGCTTAGGGATCAGAAGCCATGAAGACGTGCATCAACTTCTTGTTGCTTTAAGTCCTTTTTCTCTCATGTTGTGCTTTGTTCCTGCTGCTACCATTAAATCATACAAAGGCTAAACAACACTTTGGTTTAAGAAGGCTGTCTGGTCACTGTGTTCACCACTGGACACAGCTCCCGAAGGAAAGAATCGCAGGTCTGCCCGGTCGGACCTGCTGGGTAAGCATGGTTAATCCACAGAGTACTGTAGCCCAGAGCCTGGTCTGAGGGTGGGGGAATCCCAGGATTCCATCCCAGAAAAGGTAAGGGCACGAGGCCTAGTGTCCAAGGGGTGAATTCTGACCTCTATCTGAGGTGCAGTTGTGACACCCCCTCTTCTTGCGTCCAGGGTTCCTGTGTTTCCTGCTGAGTGCTCTGGGGATAACAGCAGGAGCGCATCGCATCTGGAGCCATCGGTCCTACAAAGCCAGCTTGCCCCTCAGGATCTTTCTGGCCATAGCCAACTCCATGGCTTTTCAGGTAGGAACCCCTTTTGCCTCTTCCCAGGTTCTCAGCCTTGGAGCGAAGCAGTGAGACCCCAGCTGCAGCCACACATGCAACAGAGAAGCAGGGGACAGTCACGTTCCATTATTCTACCATGTCTCCTATAGAAACATTTCCCTCTGAGAGCTGCATCTCCTCAGCTGTGCTTGAGTCTACATCTTCCACGGGAGGGGGTGACTCAGTGCTGCTGGGATGGGGGAGGGGTATTGGGCATGCACCCATGCAACTCTGCATGCCGCCCTCTGTATGCTGACTTCAGGAGATGCTGAGGATACTTGGCACCTCCCAGTGGTGGGCTGTAAAGGAGTCCGGATACCCCAGTGGTTGGAACTGAGGCCTGGCACCTGTATCCTTCTTTACCACTAACATGTTGTGTGTCCTGCAGGTAAATCACTTCCTCTCACTGCAAGAAGGATGGTCTTGTGGTTAAGGCGCTAGACGGGGATGCAGGAGACCTGGGTTCAATTTTTGTCTCTGCCACAGATTCCCTGTGTGACCTTGGCAAGTCTCTATGGGCCTCACTCTTCCCATCTGTAAAACGGATGATAACGTTACTTGCCTGCCTGCAGAGTGATGGTCAGGAGAAATCCCCCATATTATTGAGATTAAGTTGGTGCTCGGACTCTGCAGTGACAGGTGCCATAAATGTGCCTGGATAATGCCTCCGTTTCCCTGCTGTAGGATGGGATGAGATTTAACCAGCTTTTCAAAAGTGCTTTGGGATTCCTGTGTGAGAGAGGCAATGTACATGGGAACCGTTTTCACTAGTAGTGCTTGTCATAATTTCATTAAAAATGTTTATTCTGAACATTTCACCATTTTCAAAGCTGGTTTTGAAATGGACCAATCTTTATTTATAAACCTTTCTCTAGAGATTATGTTTAAACCAAAAGATTCTTTTTTTGTTTTTGAACATTTTTAAAACTGAAATTTTTCCATTTCAAAAGGAAAAAATGCTTTTTTGAAACTGTTTGACTTTAAAAAAATAAATCCCACCCTGGTGCTAAGCTGACGAATAGGAGTAATTTGCAGTGGTGGTGTAGCCATGTTAGTCCCAGGATATCAGAGAGACAAGGTTGGTGAAGTAATATCTTTTACTGGACCAACTTCTGCTGGTGAGAGAGAAGCTTTCAAGCTACGCAAAGCTGAATGTCTGAAGAGCTCTGGGTGTCTTTCACAAGCAGAAGTTGGTCCAATAAATATGACTTCACCCAATTGTCTCTCCAATCAGTTAGCAATGCACCTGAGGAGGGGCAAACCAAATCCTAAAAATGATCAATTTAAAAAAAAAAATTCAATAAAAGTGGAAGGTTCTAAGGAAAATTGAGATGTTTTGGTGAAAATTTTTTTTTTTTTTAAACTTGGCCAAATACTGTTAAAACAAAAACAAATTTTAGTTGAGAAATGTGGCCTAGCTCTTATCCTTGCTGATCTGGTGAGTCATCCAGCCATGTTCATTCCAGAATGACATCTACGAGTGGGCCCGAGATCACCGCGTCCACCACAAGTTCTCCGAGACTGATGCGGACCCTCATAATGCCACGCGGGGCTTCTTCTTCTCCCATGTTGGCTGGCTGCTGGTGCGCAAACACCCCGATGTCATTGAGAAGGGCCGGAAGCTGGACATGGCTGATCTGAAGGCCGACAAAGTGGTGATGTTCCAGAGGAGGTGAGCCAGGTGCGGCCGAGGTAGGGGAAGAAAATAGGGTGATTGTGGCACAAGGTGAAGGGTAGGTGTTGACCAATGCATCACTGGGGCACCAAAGGGGCTCTGAGGCATGGCATCCGGCTACAGGAATCTCTCACAGGGGTAGTAAGTAGGCGAACCACGGGCCAAATCCAGACCGCCAGACATGTTTGAATGGACCTCAAAATCTTTTATTTACTTATCGTTATTTTTGTATTTTCTCTGGAGTCTGGACCTGACTAGACCTTGACCAAGACATTTGGACCTTGACAAAAAATAATTGACTACCCTTGCTCCAGAGCAAAACTAACCCTCTTGTGAGTCACCCCGGATCCTTTCTGCAGGTGACCAGCCCCAAATGAAGTCAATGGGACACTTCAGGTGTGTTTGGAGCATCGGGGCCATTGTTTGCAAACCTGGGCAGAAATCCATGAGGAACAAGTTCCATCCAGCACAGCAGTGGGCTATATTGTATGTTTTCCTTTTTTTTAAAATGGGAGAGGAGGAAGTGAGGTCAGAAAAGGCACAGAGGGCCCAGTGCCAACCTCTTGTGTAAAACATGTCCTGCTGCCGCGGCCTTAGCAGGGGAGCATGCGCACACACACACCCTGCACGAGTCTCCCCCTGTGCAATCTTTCACTTGCTGGGATTGGGTTTCCCTCCTTCTATCCCCTCCCGCACCGCGCACACACGGCCCAGTTCCCCAGGGCAGCCGAGCGCCAGGCCTCCCCCAGTGTGAGTGACAGGTTCCCTGACAGACGGAAGAGAGGAGTCTGCTGCAGCCCACAGGTAAGGAGCCAGAGCTTGAGCTGCAGCAGCGCATGCCCTGAGATCTGGAGGTCCCTGGTTTAATCCCAGGTGCATCAGCCAAGATGGCAGCTGTCGCACACCTCCCCACACCCCTCGTACAAATGTGACCTGGCAGCAATAATGATAGATGGAGCCCTAGGAAGCCTGGCAGCTCTGCTTCAAAGCACCTGTACTTCATTCCCAGCTCATCTGCTGGGTCCTTCTTACCCCTGCCAGCGGGTGTGTGGCTCTCATTGTGTGCCCAGCCTATCCCCTTTATTCTTCTGTGCCCACACTGTCAATGCCCTTGTTTTCCTTTTTCTCCAGGGGTCAAACCGGGGCAGAGGTGGGCTGGTTCTGTGCTGTTTTCTTTGTATAGTTTAAAATTAGCATCTTTTCCCCTGCCCCGGAGACTCAGCGCTGGTAGATGACCTGAACTGCCCATGCCCCTCAATGCTCCTCCATGGGATGCACCCGCCCATTAACTCTCTCCCCATTCTGTTTCCTGGCAGGTTTTACAAGCTTTCTGTGGTGGCCATGTGCTTCCTGTTCCCAACCCTAGTGCCCTGGTGCTTCTGGGGGGAATCTCTTCGCAACAGCTTCTTCCTTCCCGCCATCCTGCGCTACGTGCTGGTGCTCAACGCCACCTGGCTTGTGAACAGTGCTGCACATATGTTTGGCAACCGGCCCTATGATCGAAACATCAACCCCCGGGAGAACCGCTTGGTCACATTTGGAGCCTTAGGTACGTTGGTGGTGTCTTTTAATTCCAAACCACTCCACAAACTGACTGTGAATGAGACAGGCAGAGATCACTGCACCCGCCACTGAAATGCAGCTGTGTCTGGGGAGGAACACAGCAGCTGTTCAGTAGGGCATAGCAACGGTGCAGGAGAGTCTGGGAGAGAAGTGAAGAGGAATAACATCCATTTATAAAACTGTGGGACAGGGGAAATTTTAGGTGCATAATTACATAAAATGGACCAGATCCTCAGCTGGTGTAAATCTGCATTGCTTTGAAGTCCATACAGCTATCCTGATTTACATCAGGATCTGACCCTAGGAACCCCAATGTTCCTGCACTCACATACAGGAAGGCCAGAAGCGCATAGACTCCATCTGGGTGATTTCGCCCACGCACCTGCAGACCTGCGCATTCACTGGAGTGTCTCATGCTGTAGTCAGTGGGTACATATGGCAGTGGGGTTATCTTCTCCAGTGTCCTGCATATAGCACCTCTTTATCTCAAATGAGATTTATTTGCCCTGCTTGAAGGTCTCACCGCCTGTTTGTTATGATGACAATTGCCCCCCGCTCTCTCTTTTCACCTCTGGGAAATGATGCTTCTGAAATAGCTGGACACACGCAGCCAGAAGTGCCCAGTGGTTTCTGAATTGAGACAGCCAAGTCCTGATTTTCAGAGGTGCTGAGGACCTGGGGAAAATGAGCCCAGAATCACCATTAGCTTTGTACTGCTTTCCTGCGCCAGATTCTCAGCTCGTGTGTATCATAGCTCTGTGGACTTCGGCAGCACTCCACTGATTTACATGAGTTGGGGATCTGGCTCCAGACTTTCACTAGCGAGAGTTGGAGCTGCACAGTTCCCATCTGGATCTGAGCTTCTCAGACTCTGGGGATGGAAGATGGATGGATGGAGCCTCCAAGAAGGGCCAGGACTCACTTCAGATCTCACCAGGAGCTCAGCCAAAGCTAGATGGCTTCTCTCTGGGAGATGGAGGAGGAATCCGAAACCCCCACAAGCCTCACTAGGCTCTCTGAGGGGGCCCATTTTAAGGGCTTTAATAAGGGGAGGCCCAGGCACAAGCAGAAATGCCAGAAATATCCTGAGTTTTCTCACCCAATTTGACAGCTTCAAGAGAGGGTCAGATAAACAGCCAACCGAGGTCTGGCCGGACCTGTGCTGAGATTAACCAGCCCTCACTTGTTCTCCCCTCCAGCCTGCCCTGGCCTCCTCACATGCCCTTAGCACCATCCTGGTCCTCCTCTGGTGTTGGACTCGGTGCAGAGGAGACGGGGCTGGTGGGTGATGTTACACATGGGCAATTGGGGCTGAGGAGTCTGAGCTGGTGTTGAAAGAGGGGAGAGCAGCAGGACAGCCAGCCACCAGGGGCTGCTCAGCCCCTACTCCCCCCCCCCCCCCGCCTTTCCCCGCCCAGTCAGGGTGCTGCGTGCCTGGCTCCGAGTGCTGTCCCTTTGTGACTGGCCGTTTGTAGGCAGGTCCCATTGACAGGGCTGGTATTTTCTGACATTCTCCCCACCTTGGCCTCTCACCGGTGCATTGTCACCAGCCTGTCGATGGGGGAGTGCGCACGTAGCCAGCGCTTCCGCCACTGCCTTGTCACACCCTGCTCAGAGTAGGGTCGATGGCCCAGTGGTAGCAGTGCTCAGGCTCACCCCACGCTGGCGCTTCCACTGATGGAGCTGTGCCAGGGATAGACCAACATTGGGAGACTTTCTAGAAACCCTCCGTGTAGACACAGCCTCGGCACACGGAGCCCGGGCTAAGCACAGGGCGTGGGCCAGCTCCCAGCAAAGTCAATGGGCTGCAAGGGGAGGAGGATCACGGGGCTGTCCCTGCCCCAAGGGGAGCACAGTCTGCATTCGGCACAGATGGCCCATTCTGGGGACATGGTGCCCGAGCCTGGGGAAGGGGCTTCTAGAGCGTGATGGTTTCAAACCCAGCTTCAGATACATTTACAGTGTCTTGTCCCTGCTCTTCCGTTCCAGGCGAAGGCTTCCACAATTACCACCACACCTTCCCCTACGATTACTCCACCAGCGAGTTCGGCTGGCACTACAACTTCACCACAGCCTTCATTGATCTCATGTGCCTCCTGGGGCTGGCCAGCGACCGCAAGAAGGTCTCCAAGGAGACCATCCTGGCTCGGAAAATTCGGACTGGCGATGGGAGCCACAATGGCTGAGGGCCCATTTTTTCCCCCATGTTTTATTTCCCCCCAAGCGAGCTGGGCACAGGGTTTTATGTTCTATTTACTAACCATTGAATAATGCTACCAGGTTGCTTCAGATGATGATGATTTTAACCCCCTCCTGCACAATGTATTTTAAATGATGTATTTAAGACCTATAACTTTGTCTCTCTAATGCTCAGCAGCTCCATCCCTCTCTTCTCTCTTTCTTCTTTTTGTTCTTCTTTTGTCAAGTTCTCTCCCTTTTGTCTCTCTAACGCTCAGCCCTCCCTCTCCTCTCTTTCTTCTTTTTGTTCTTTTGTCTCTCTCTGGCAAGATCTCTCTCTTTCCCTCTAACCCCTCCATGCTTCATTCTCTCCTTGGCAGGGAGCTGGTTGAAAGCCTGTCCAGGGCAGATCCTGCCGCTGGCTGAAGAGTTGAGCCAAAGTCAGGGACTCTTTCCCTAGAAATCCCCCTTTCCTGCCTCTGGCTCTCCTGCCCTCCCAGGGCTGCTGATTCAGGGCAGACAAAGTGGCAACTGATATGGCCACATCCAAGTGAATTGATCCTGTGCGTGACCAGCTAGAAAGCGGGGATGATGCTATGTCAGAGACACAGGGGAGCCTCGTGTCTGTGCAGATGGGCTTCCTGCAGCCAATTAACAAGTACCTGATAGAAACCGACACCAAAGCAGGGACACTGAGAGGGTTAAAGCATGAGAAAGTTACAGGGTCCCAGCCCAGTGCTGTGTGTGACCTCTTCCCAGCACAGCCCTTCTGAAGCCAGGAGGTGGAGCCACGGCTACTGGGCAGATCCAGGATGGAGATGGGACTGAATTGCCCCACTGTGCCAGGGGCAGGAAAGCATGTCATGTGGCCCGTGATCCGCTCCCAGCCCCTTCCAAAGCAAATCAGAGATGTCCTGGGGCCAGTGACTGCCTGTTGCACACACTGCAGTGGGAAGTGCTGGTGCAGCCATTGCTGATGGCGGCCGTTCCCGTAACTCCCCCAGACACACGGTGCTAGAGCAGGGTGCTGGCTGCTGGGCCATGTGTAATTCGTCCCCTGGAGACAGAGCCTTTGCTCTGGCGAGGGAGGTCCGCTGCACAGCACCGCGGCCTGGGCACGGAAGGGGCCTGTTTCACTCCTTGGCAGCACTGACAGCGGAGGCTAATGCCAGGCTGACTGCGCTGTCTGAGGCCTCAAGACATTGGGGGGAAGGGTTAAAACCCTTGTGCGTTTCACCCCATAGCACTTACAGATGCCGCGGACAGGCGTGGCATTCCCATCAGCCACTCGCCAGATAGTGCTGTGGTGCTGGGTGAAAGCTAGCGAGGTGCCCAGGCTGCTGGATCCTGGGGCAGAGCTGGGAAAGGCTGGACTGGGGTGGAGGAATGATGCTGAGATGCTCCTTCCCCCTTCCCAGCTGTGCTGCGTATCCTCAAGGGCAGGGTCCAGCCTTCCCACTTTGGCCAAGGTGAGCACAGCACTGCTGATGTCTTGCTGCGGTCGCAAAGCTCTTGCTGTCAGCCAAGAAGTCGTCCCTGGCCTTGTTCCTGTACATTGCTGTGACCAGAACTGTCCAGCTTTGCAGCGCAGCCTGCCCTCTAACTGAGCTAGCGAGATGAACGGGCTCAGGAGCAGGCCACCAGCAGATAAGCCAGTCGGGAAGCTTTTAATTCCTGGGCTCTATACCCGGGAGGTGGATGGCTGGGTGGGATTCCCCACCGCTGAGATTTATAATTGCTCATAGGGTGGCTGTGGATAGTTTTATCCAACCGGATACAAAGAAACCTGCATGTCATAATCCTGGGCCAGGTCCATCCCTGGTCCAAACCCCACTGACTGGAGTCTACACCCTGGGTGAATTTGGCCTCCCCCAATAGTTCTTCCCTCACCTCATCATCCGGACATGTTGTGTGATGCAACCTACTGTTCAGATACATGACACAACATGCTACGGCATCCACCATCCTCTCAGGAGAAAAGCAAGGGGTTAATCTGTACGTTGCCTCTAGATCCCAAGAGTATTGATCACATCCAAAAATGCTGACACAGTGGGGAAGCGGAGTGGAAGTAACAAAACAGCGCCGGTGTTTGCCCAGTCACTTTGTCAGTAAATTGGCATACATCTCTGGGTGCCTTAAGTCTTTCTTTAATACACATAGGAGTATTGACAGCTATTTGCAGGATGTTTTTCTTTCTATGATGAATTATGGAAATTTGATTATTAATTATTTATTTACCACTATCAAATTGTGGGTGCAGGTGATTTTGAATGTATTGAGTTAGAATTTGTTAGATTAAGGGACAGATGCATCATTTTAAATAGAACCTTGTTTGCTTTGTATTTCTTTCTTTGGTGGCATGTTTGTATCCTAAGTGTGTTCTCTGTGAGTTTAGCTAAAGTGAGTCAGAGTGAGAGGTGGACGTAGACAAAGCACGAGCATGTCTAGTGGCTAGAGCAGCAGGCCTCCTGAGCTCTATTCCCAGCTTTGCCACTGACTTACTGAGAGATCTAGGGCAAGTCAGTTAACTGCTCCATGCCTCAGTTTCCCTCTCTGTAAAATAGGGATAGCACCCTACCTCACAGGGGTGTTGTGAGGCATAATTAATACTTGTAAAGTGAGATCAGGGTGTGGAAAGCCCAATATACATGTTAGTAGTGGCGGCGGTGGTGGTAAATGACTGGATTGCAAACAGTGTTCTCAGCCCCTCTGGTATCCTGGAGACGGGACGTGCAAGTGTTGGATAAGTAGTGAAGGATTGGAAGGTTGAATCTGTGCATTGTCTAAGCTCTGTTGCTATTGAAATGTGAGTGGGATACAACTTTCCCGGGGTTGGTTTCTGCATTCTAAGATCTCCATGTTTTGTCTACTGAAAAACTTTTTGAAATAATTTCTACTAATTTGGAATCAGGCGGCTGGTTGTGCTGATCTGAACTGGTATCTGTTCATAATAAAAGTTTACTTCAAAATTCAACTACCTGACTACAAAGGGCTGGGCGGGTTGGAGCCATCAGAGGCTGCTGTTCCTGCAGATATTTCCTCCTATAGGAGTTCGGGAGAAAGGGAACCTGTCTTTTTAAATGTGGTGATTTGAGCTGCTTTGAGTGGTGCTCATTCTGGCTTTGCCAGAATTAAATTCCCTTCCTTTATCAGAGGCACAGCCTTCCATTTTGAGGGACATTTTTTGCCTGCATGTTCTGTAATACTTGCAGTCCTTCCTGGTTATTTTTATCAAATGTTTTTTCTAGTTTTACTTGTGCCTGGTTATTAAATTCCCATAATTCCATAAATTCCCATAATGTTCCAGTAAGTGCTGCTGCTTTGGCAAATTTATCTGCCTGTTCATTTCCCATTTGTAATGGGCCTTTCCCTTTATGCACTTTTATTTTGACCATCCTGACCTTGCTAAATTCTACTGCCAGTTTTTCTATCTGCTGTCAAAGGATTCTGTGTTTAATTTCAGATCCATCAGATCCTTCCAATACCAGTGGATACTGAATCCTTAGTCTTTTGGGGGGCTCGCTAACTTTTGCCAAGAATTTATGGTGGGATATGGAGAAAAAGCAGTGACCTTGTATGAGGTGCTTAAAAGACTGCAATGAACCTGAACAGAAGCAGCAGCTAGTACATAGGGAAAGCTTGAAAAGGGGGTTAATGGCAGTGCCTACTTTGGCTGCCCCCAACAATGAGTTCCCCTTTGTGTTGTATCCTAGTGTTAAAAATTTCTGTATTGTTAGTATGATCATTCAGGATACTGATGCTGGGGAAAGACCTATTGCGTACTATAGCAAGTGGGTGAGGTGTGTGTAGTGACCGTACTGAGGCACAATATTTTCCCTTTTTTCACGATCACTATGGGGCCATGGCCCTTTCAAGTTGTTTTCTAATTTTTGAGTTTAGTTTTGTTTTTAATAGTTCCTATCCGCTTTGAGTTATTTGTGGAGTGACATTCAGGGTGAATCGAGGTATTGGTGAGGTGCTGTGCTCAATTTCCAATGCTGGGCTCCCCCTCTTTACCCAGTGTTCCCATTTTAACAGGAATTGATTTAGGTTTTGGTGAAGGCTTTTTTTTGTTTGTTTGTTTTTCTGAACCTGGTTCTTCTTATAAGGTGCTGGTTGCAGTACGATAGCCCCTGCCCATGGGCCATTGGATGGTGGCAGACATGGGTCATTCCACGTGGCCCCAGTGCAGCATCCATTCCAATTATTCCATGTTCCATCTTTTAATTTGGCTAGGGCCACCTGTTTCCATTTTTGTCCCCATCCTTCAAACACTATAAAACCACTTGAAGTCTGGTATTGGGTAATGGGACGACACCTCTTTCTTTTGCAGTTTTTCCACAGCTGTTTCCAATTTTTTATTCTCCTGCCTTATCTGTTCCAGCATATCATGTGCCCTGCTAAAAGTGCTTGGGCTTTCTAGTGCTCGACAGCCTGGGATGCTGCTTCTACTTCCCTGGGTTTTTTTTTTTTTACTTGCCTGGCCAGTATTGTGGCATGTTGTTTAAGACCTCTTACTGCTATGGCCATTAATTGCAAGATTCTACATTATGTACTCTTGTTATTGTTTTTCAAAGTTTCAGTTTCTGCCATTGCTGTCCATATTCCCCCCACTTTCTTTTTTAAATTCATATGGGCCCCCCTTGCTGGCAACCCAACAGGTCCAAATTTCATCAAACTCTGTGGGGATTTGCAGGGAGAGGATAGGGGATTCCCTAGCTCATGGTTTTCATCATGTTAGATCACAATTCCTACAGAGGACAGCTCACTTACTTACCTGATCAGCGGTCGTGGGTCACCAGTGTTGTTAGATGTTCGGCTGCGTGTGTGTGTTCTCCATGTGCGCTGCCCCAGCTCCGTGCAGACATTTGGCTCAGCAGACCTCAAGCAAACCACCCAATGACCACAAGATCCATTAAGGTACGAAGGCACCCAGCCAGGCTTATTGTCGATGAAGCACAGTAATAGCACCTGGCAGACTCTACGAGGTTACTAAGACGTATGCTTGTGACAATGGACGCAGCTCAGTGAATGGCAGGACTTTCCATTCCCCCCCTCGGTCGGACCAAGACACTCTGAGATACATCTTTATACATGGATACAAACGAGTTACGTACTGCCTCTGACCTAATTAGCCACATCAGGGGGCAGTAATTAACTATCAGCCATCTCCTTGTACATGTTGGCTTGATTAAAACATTTCTATTCATAGAATCATAGGACTGGAAGGGACCTCAAGAGGTCATGTAGTCCAGTCCCCTGCACTCATGCCAGGACTAAGTATCATACTGTCATCCTGACCTTATCTTTTAGAAGGGGTCAGTGTGTTTCTGTTATCCTTGGGGAATGTTTTTGTACCATCCTTGATATTGGGATGTTCTGGTACCACTCTTCTGGAATGTGTTTGTAGGAGTACTCTGTGCCTAGTGCAGAAATACACATTCCTAAGAAGTGCTATCAGCCCTGTTCTTGCCAGATTCTGTGAACTTGCAAGCAGGCAGAGCCTGACATTTGTTCACAGCCTGACTTTGCTAACTTTGCTTTATATCTGCAAAGCTTGCCCACTACTTTACCTCAGGCCTCTGATACAAGGGCTTATCTCTTGGGCTTTCTTCCTCCTACAGCGCTGGGCAATTACACCCCTGGATGTGGGATGATAGCCATCCCTTCTACCAGGGGTTACTTCAGTTTAAATTCCCCCCCGGGCCTCTTACCAAAACATTGCAGCAGCTGATGGATATACACGTAATACACAGTACCTCAGCAAAACACGAAATGCCAGCAGCTTGGCTCTGGGCACAGCTGAGCGTGGCACAGGACTTCAGTAACTTCATGCTGCACGGCAGGGGAGGAATTTTCCTTCTGTAATAGAGTCCCCTCTTCTCGTGCAGCTGGACAGAAACTCTATTAAATGGGGCAGAAAGCCACTTCCCCCCCATCACTGAGCAGTTGTCTCAGAAGCTGTAGCAGGGCTGGACCATGGTTAGCAAGCACTGTCTGGCTTCCCTAGAAGGGATCTCTGCTGTCATTCTCACAGCCACTGTTGACCACCAGATGTGGCTCCTACATATGCATGATGGGCCAGATTTCCCATAGTGGGGTCTGGGAGGAGTCAATTCTCACAAGCCCCCAAATATTACCCACCCCTCAAAATCACAGATGGGGGTCCCCTAGTCAAACACCTGAATTGGGCAAAATGGATGGGTAGCTTCCTTATGAGGGTGCTAATATGCAGACGTGGACTAAGATTTATTGGGGCCCTGGGCCCACAACCCCCTGTGCTGAAGGGTCCTGCCCCCTGCTCCTTCTCTTTCTATTCTCCCCCCGCTCCCCCAGGCCCTGGACTGGCCAGGAGCCCTGAACCCTCCATCTGCCATGGGCAGTACACTTTGGGGGAAGGGACATGGGGCAGGGGCTGCTCTCAGGCACACTAGCCCCTGCCCTAGGCAGGTGCGTAGGTCAGGGCTCCCCACAGCTGCCCAGGCTCCTTGGGCAGCCCTTATCACAGCCTAGGACAGTGGTTCCCAAACTCTGGGGCATGCCCCCCTAAGAGAGCATGCAGGAATGTTTGGGGAGGAATGGTGGGGTCCCACCCCACCCTTAGCTGTGGCTCCACTCCCAGCTGCAGCTCTGGCCTCGGTCCTGACTGCAGCTCCTGCTCCTGGCCCCAGGCCCCAGTGGGGTGTAGACTGGGTAAGGGGGAGGGAGGTGACTGAAAAAGTTCGGGGACCCTTGGCCTAGGCTGGCAATACGTCCCATTTTGGCCCTAGATGTCCTGACTTTTTTGGAAAAACTGATGATCAGTTGGCAAGAGCAAACAGGACAAATGCCCAGTTTTGCCAAAAAGGAGCTTGGGGGTGTGTGAGTGGTGGGACTGGGGGGGGGGAGAGGGGCTTGGGCCAGCCCTGTGCAAGGGGCAGGAGAGGGAAAGTCCCTCAGGCAACTTCTGTGTGGGGCTCGGGCAAGTGAGTCGGCTAGCTCTGGGCAGTGGGCGGAGGGAAGATTCTCACCCTACCACAGGCTCCTTCATCCTGGTGGGCCGGGATGGGGGGCAGGAGGAGCAGGGAATGGGACAAAGTGCCAGTGCTTCTGGGGGGGCCCCCAAATTGACTGGGGCCCCTGGGCACAGGCCCCATTGGCCCATACAGTAATCCCCCACTGCCAACGTGCTGAACTAGAGCAAAACAGAACTGGGACATCAGCAAAGATGGACTAATAACCTTCCAGTGGAGAATTATTAATGATCTCTGCTGACAGCTGCCCCCTCTAAGCTCCCTTTGAACATCAGAACAGCCAAACTGGGTCAGACCCATGGCCATCTAGCCCAGTGTCCTGTCTTCTGACGGCGGCCAGTGTCAGATGCTTCAGAGGGAGTGAACAGGCAACTATTGTCATCCGCTCCTGGCAGTCAGAGGTTTAGGGACACCCAGAGAATGGGGCTGTGTCTTTGACCATCCTGGCTAATAGCCATTGACAGACCTAGCCTCCAGGAACTTATCTAGTTCCTTTTTGAACCCAGTTATACTTTGGGCCTTCATAACATCCACAGGCAACGAGTTCCACAGGTTGACTGTGCATTGTGGGAAGAAGTACTTCCTTATATTTCTTTTAAACCTGCTGCCTATTAATCTCATTGGCTGACCCCTGGTTCTTGTGTTATGTGAAGGGGTAATCTGTGAGGGGGTGTACAGAGCCCACACCAGTCAAGAAAGGGTTCCTGGGGCAGGGCCAATCAGCCCCATCCTGTGACACATGAAGCAGGTATCAGGGTTAGAGGAAGGAGCTAAAAAGGGAGAGCCCAGCTCAGTTGGGGCATGGCTGGGCTGAGAAGTGGGAGAGGCTGCTGCCTAGAAGAGCCTCCCTGCAGAAAGGTAGGTCTGGCAGATGCTTGTGTGGCTGCCAGTGACAGACCCAGGCCTGTAGGAACCCAGCCTGGGCAGAAGCATTTGTTTTCTTAGTACTTTGCTCAGCCTGGGGTTAGGTGGAGGGAGAATCTCTGGAGGATAAAGCCTGGGAGAGGAGGAATTGTTACATGACTGAGCAGAAGGCTGTCACCTCAACCTAGAACACATTGGAGGCTGGGCAAATCACTGAAGGGAAACTGAGGCAGAGCCACTGCCAATCTGCACCATGCCATGGGGAGTGCATAGCCACACCATCTCTCCTCGTTCATTCTAAAACTCCAAGCCACTGAGCAGCTCCAGACACCAAGTAATCAAGCTGTTTGGTGTGGTGTGGAATAAAGATTTGATCAGCCCTCCTGTGGAGTGCTCTATGTAAGTCACCTCTGCCCATTCATGCCTACTGAGCCTATCTTATTTTATATATTTATGAGATTCTTCTTTCCCTCCTGCTGGATCGGAATGGGGGAGGCTAATCTGTGTGCAGGTGGGGGGGATTCCTGTGAAGATAAGAGGTGGGTTTGTGGCTGAGGTGCCAGCCTGCATCTCAGAGATCTGCTCAATTCCTGGCTCTGCCACAGACTGACTGCATGACTTCAGGCAAGTCACTGAATCTGTGCCTCAGTCCCCGTGCTGTAACGTGAGGATAATGCTTCCCTTCTCCCACGCTTTTGCCTAGTTGGCTTATCAGCTTGTTAGGGCAGGGACTGCCTCTCTCAACGTGTATGTTCAGCACCTAGTGTCATGCTGCCAGGAGCTGTTCATGACTCATGTGCCAACCTCTGGATAGAACAGACTGTCAAAAAAGCAGGGCAGATACTCTGAGCTTGTGGTATGTTCTATATTTAGATTTCACCAACCCTGTAACAAATGTGAACACCTGAAGCACTGTAACAGTTCCCCTGAGTCAGTCCATCCACTTGGGCACTCCAGTCTATATTGCCACCCACACAAGATGGACTGATTGATACAGTAGTTGGTTGCTATGCACCAAAGATCACAAAAGATGCAAGTTTGTTCCCAGTACCAAAAGTCCAGTCACTCACCCCAGGTCAACTTGTACCTCAGATCTCTCAACAAAGACAACCGCTTGTAGCCAATCCTGTAATAAACTAACTACAGGTTTCTGGTGGCACCTTAAAGACTAACAGATTTATTTGGGCATAAGCTTTCGTGAGTAAAAACCTCACTTCTTCGGATGCATCCGAAGAAGTGAGGTTTTTACTCACGAAAGCTTATGCCCAAATAAATCTGTTAGTCTTTAAGGTGCCACCAGACTCCTTGTTGTTTTTGTAGATACAGACTAACACGGCTACCCCCTGATACTTAACTACAGGTTTATTAACTAGGAAAAAGGAATGAGTTATTTACAGGTTACAGCAGGTAACACACATACACAAATGAGTTACAGTCTATGGTTCCCAAATGTGACAGAGTTGTAGTAATGTCAGTAATGGATGTCTTTTAGGGCTAACCCAAGTTGACCCTGGGGATCTCTGCTTCTGTTCCCTAGCTCCAACCCTGAGAGAGTCCAAACAGTGAAGAGTTGATAAATCTTCATGCCAGCTACCTTTATTTCCTTCTTCCAGAATTCAAACTGATGGGACAAGACCTTCTGCACATAGCCTGTGCAGGGGAAATTAGCAAAATCTTTGTATCATGATGTTCCACAATGGCCCATTTAATTTTGATAGTCCTTCTTGGTGGGTGGGATAGTCCATGCCTCCTGCCTGAGGTCACAGGTTCAGGGCAGGCATTTTTACAGTTATAAAACAAAACTTTCATATCTCCTTATAGCACGCAATAGAAATGTTACAAGTAAGAGTAATGCATGCAGCAACTTACAAGTATTTTATTGAGACTAAACACATACCATCTTGAACAATAGTAGCATACAGGTGAGCTGGTCTGGTTTCCAGCTATGAATTTGTCAGTGCTCAGCTGATGCCTACAGCCTTGGCAAGAGCTGGCACCTGGCCTGCCAGCATCACACCTAGCACAGTGAGGACTTGGTTGAGGTCTCCATGCACTGCTGTAATACAAATAATTGTGGTGGGAACCTTTTGCATTATCTGCTCTGCCCTGAGGCCCAATTGTGCCTGCTCCCTGAGCAATGAAGAAAGAGGGCATGTCCATCCATCCCTTCAGCACTTAGCAGAGCATGCTGGGAGCGCTTGTGCTCATGGGTCCCTACACCATCCACCCATAGCCCTGGAGCAACCCTGGTGGAACCAGATTCCCCAGCCAACAAGATGGGAACAGTGAAACCAAATCACCCTTTCCCTTGAGACGCCTCCCTCACAGCGGGGCTTTGCCCGTTCTCCCTTGAGGGACTCAAACCAGTTCCAATTACAAGTATAAATATTTAATGCATTTGAATCATTGATGGGCTGAGTTATAGGAGATTTTTGTGCCTGCTTTATTGTGCTAGCAGGCATATTGCTGCTCCCTCCTCCACCTCCCATTGCACTGCATAGGGATTGCCCATTGCCTCCTGTGTCTGGACCAGCCATTTTGACTCACCTGACTTTCCTCTGCCCCTTTGGATCAGCGTTTCCAACTCTCAGGGTTTTATCATGAGTCTGATGGTGAATAGGAGAGAATCTTGACTTTGCGGTTTTTTAACAAAGTCTCTGGCCCTTGTGATTGCAGAGAAAAGCTTGAAAACGTGACCTGTAAACACCCAAACTCCCCAAGGCAAAGACAACGAATCCATCAGTTATTTGTTACACTCACAAGTTTTAAGCCAACCTTATGATTGCTGGGGGCCAGATTCAGGAGTTTTAATCGCTTGGGCTTGGCCATACTGTTAGCTATATCCCTGTGAGTGGTTTCCTTCCCAAATTAATACAGACAGACAATATATGAAACAATACAAAGTGAGGGCCTGATCCTGAAGATACTAACAAGCTGTGTGGGGACTGCTCATAGTATATCCTAGTAGTGCATATCTACAGAGTCAGGCACAGCATTTCCCCAGCAACCCCTATGTCGCCATGCTTTACAGAGTTAAATACTAGCATTGCAGAGATCAAATGCAAATAACTCAAGAAGGCGAGAGAAATTCAGAGGCATAGGCAAAGGGATGCTTTCAGATTAAATGTAGGAGGTGGGGAGATGCAGGATGGTTCCAAATGGCAGGCACTGCAGGGGAGAAGGCTCCTACACCAGCATTGGGGATGTCGCATGGAGGGACTCAGGCTCTGCTACAGAGCAAAGTGCATAGTGCAAAGTACCAAACAGGTATATGCTTAGCTTGTCTTTTGCCCTGTAACTGCACTGAGGTTCCTTTCCATGTATGTTGTAGCTGCAATGTACTGTAGCTGATGCCTTTAATGTATAATGTTGTGCTATCATCCAGGCCTGATCCTGCAGCCCATAGTCAGGTGACTAGTTCCCTTGACTTCAATGGGCCCTCTCAGCCCAGGAAGGACTGAAGGCTCGGGCCCGCCAATGACTATATAATCCCAGTGTAACTACATAGCGGGTTGGGTGGTAGCCAAGAGCGAGGGGACAAGTGTCAGGGTAGAAGGACGGGCTTCACTAGATGGAGTCTCTGGAGACCCAAGTTCAATTCCTGGCTCAGCCACAGACTCTCTATGTGACCTTGGGCATGTCACTTAATCTACCCTATGCCTCAGTTTCCCCTTTGTAAATCAGGGCCAATATGTCCCTGCCTTCTAGGGGAGCTGTGCAGATAAATCCAGTAGCTGGCTGTGAAGGGGCCTACCTACTGCTGTCATGAGGGCTAGATAAATGGAGGCAGGGGTAGGTTAACTTAGAACCCAAGCGGGTTTGAAATTAGGCTCCAAAAGGGCAGCCTGTCTTCCAGGCTCCTGACACCTAGTTCTCCAGCTCAGCTCCCAAGTCCCACCTGCTGTTATGTGTTTATTGTTCAGTGGTTGGGGCGTCTTTTTGTCTTGCTGTTGATTTGGGTCAGTTTGAGCCAGTTCTTTAATGATTCTTAGGGTGACCATATGTCCCGTTTTGGGCAGGACAGTCCCTTTTTTAAGCCCTGTCCCAGGTGTCCCGACTTTTTTGGCAAAACTGGGCTTTTGTTGGCAAGAGCAAATGGGACAAATGCTGAGTTTTGCCAAAAAAGTGGGGTGCAACCCCTAGCAGAGTGTGGTGGAAAGTGCAGGGGGGGGGGGAAGGGGTCGGGTCAACACCAGCCCCGCATGGGAGGGAGGGCTTGGGCGAGCAGCTCGGGCTGGGCCGGTCCCTTGCAGGCAGGTGGCAGAGGGACCTCAGGCCGGCTCATGTGGGTGGGAGGCAGGGAGTGGCTCAGAACAATATGGTCACCTGATCCTATTCATTCCACCCCAGCAAGAGCGCGCAAGCGCGCGCGCGCACACACACACACACTCTCTCTCTCTCTCCTGTGCTGTACCAAAAGAAGGCTTAACTCTTTTGCACCTGCTAGGTAGCAATGCAACCTAGAGAGGGAAGCAGAGCCAAGCCTAGGATTCATAAAAAAAATTACAGAAAATCCCCCCTTTGTCACAGCAACAACCCAGAAGAGTCAATGGAAAACCATCAAAGACAAACAGTAAACATCGAAATCACTTGGAAGTGAAAAGGAACAACAGACAGTGAGGGGATTGCCCTGTCTGTGAATAATGACAAAAGATTGATTCACTATATTACAGGGTGCAAAGACGCTCTGCATCCATTCACTGAGGCAGTGCCTTAAAACAGTGGGGGGTACTTCATGACAGACTGGCTCCTGGAGGCTAGCAAGTGCTGCAAAAGACTGAACTTTGGGGTGAGGATGAACTTTATTAGCAAGGAAAGGTAACTATTGACAAGTGCAGGCCTTAGTTCACGTTCTCTGATTTTGGTCTGTGTGTCACCATTTGTTTCCATCATTCACATTTGTTTCTATTTGAAACACTTCTTTTGTAAAATACATTTCTTTTTGTTTTACTATAACTGAACTCACGGGCTGTGAGTGACACAGGAGCAGCGGGCTACGGTGAAACTCGTGAACTGGGGCACACTTCCTTTGGCACAGAGGATCTGGGATTTCTATGGGTATCCAATGATCAGGGAGGACACTTTGAAGGGACTTGGGGGTTGGGATGCATCTGTCATCTGACAGAGGAGAGTACTTGAGTGGCTGACAGGCTGGCTGTGCTGGGGAGCTAACAACCAGCTAGCACAGGCAAGACTCCCTCATGGTGGAGGAAGGTGGCAACAAGGTGATTACAGCCCTGAGTGTCCTGAGAAGCGTCACACCCTTTATAATCTTCTAGAGTGTAGTGCCAAAACTGTTATCCAGCCCCTGTGCTTCAGGGCAAAAGCTGATCACTTCCTGGATCAGGAAGTAATTACTTTCCTCTCCACCCCAGCATTGCATAATTGAGCAGGAGCTTTCAGAGGCTGGTTTACAGTCCTGTGAAGCATCTGGTGTTGTTGGCCACTACAAGAGAAGGTCGGACCAGGTGCCAGCTCATCCCAAGCCCCCTCAGCCTGCGAATGAACACTGACAAACACCTGTGTGTTAGTATTGTTAAAATAGGTAGCAGGGTTATATAAATGTATTTAGACTTTATGGAATGCTTGTAAGTTGCTGCCTGTATTAGGCTATGTCTACACTGCCAAGTTTTTTTGCCAAAAGTTATGCCACTTTAATTAAACTGTTGTTGTGTGTCCACATGAGCTCCTTGTGTCAGCAGAGTGCAGCCACACTAGCAGCACTTGCATTGACACAAAGAGCAGTGCACTGTGTGTAGCTATCCCATTATGCAACTGTGCTGCAGGGTATTTGGAAAGGGTTTGCAATGCCTCATGGGGCAGGTACAGCATCACATGATACAGGTTTCTCAATCCCATCATTCCATGGGCACCCTACTAGACTGCCAGAAGCTTTTCAACTGAAGTGTGGGGGAGAGTGTGTTTGACAGGGGGGGGGGGGTGTATGGAGGGGGAGAGACAGACAGTGTGTGTTGGGAGACAGTGAGTGTGTCCGCATGCTGTCTCCTAAATTCAGACAGCCGCGGAAAGCAACCTATCCTGAGGCAGGGGCATCGGGGAGGGGGAAACACTGACATCAGCCCGCACTTCCCTCCCTGGCTCTGCACAGCACAGAGTCTCTCTCTCACACACACATCCACCCCTGCCTTTTGGCAAAAAAACCTTGGCAGTGTAGACCAGGTCTTATTCTCACTTTTAATATCTGTATCCCATGTTATAAGGTAACACATACGTGTTTGCTCTGTACCTGTACATCCCCAGGCAGGGGAGAAGCATTACCAAGTGTGAAATACTAGCGACAAAGAGTCCTGTGGCACCTTATAGACTAACAGACGTATTGGAGCATAAGCTTTCATGGGTGAATACCCACTTCGTCAGATGCATTTCCAGAGGCAGGTATAAATATGCAGAATCAGTCTGGAGATAACGAGGTTAGTTCAATCAGGGAGGATGAGGCCCTCTTCTAGCAGTTGAGGTGTGAACACCAAGGGAGGAGAAACTGCTTTTGTAGTTGGCTAGCCATTCACAATCTTTGTTCAATCCTGATCCTGAGCTGATGGTGTCAAATTTGCAAATGAACTGAAGCTCAGCAGTTTCTCTTTGAAGTCTGGTCCTGACATTTTTTGCTGCAGGATGGCTACCTTTAAATCTGCTATTGTGTGTCCAGGGAGATTGCTGAGATTGCAGGACAGAGCAGAGGAAGATGAGTTGAGGGATCCTTTGACTGAGGCAGGGAGTTCATTTTCACCCAGGCTGGGTGGCTGACTTGTTTCAGGGAGCAGTGAGTATGGGGGAAGGGAGAGGAGGGCCTCCGCTGTCTAGCTTGCAGCAGCTACAATGACGCAGGCTCCTGAGCCCCCTTTCCCTAGGATAGTGGTCTCCAAACTTTTTTGATCGCGCATCCCTATTAGTAAACATTTTTTGAGCACGCACCCCCTGCCGTGCCGAAGCAAAAAAAAGCCGCTAGCACTCCCGCCTGACGAAGCAAAAACAAAAACAAAAAGCGCTCCTCCTGCCACGCACCCCCAAGGATCCTCTTGTGCACTCCCTACAGTGCGCGCACCCCACTTTGGAAGACCACTCCCCTAGGATATCTACCCTTGGGCTAGTGAGGGAGGTCTCTTGTGTTGGCAGGGACAAGAGGCCCACACAGTTAGAAACCCTGGACTCGCTGTTGTAGCTCTGATCACTGTTTGCTGATCAAACCTCTCACCACCAATGCGTTTGGGACCCAGCTGGTGATGACAACAGAGCAGAGGTTCTGTCTGCCTGGGCGTGTGGGTGTGGGCAGGAAGTTGCTGAACTGTAGCCTGCCTTGGAAACAGACGTTCAATGAACTTCATGGGCGATAGGATCTGTGCCAAGTGATAGGAGGACTGCCCAGCTGGAGCATCTCATGATCTCGTGGGCTGCAAGCACCGGCCTGCAGCGTGTACTCGGGTTCACAGGGGAGGAGTTCGCTGTCCCAACGGGGTTATTAAAGTTAATGGAATTATTTGCAAGGCACTGCAAGTGAATGGGTCCCCCCCAGCCTAAGATCATCACCAGGAACGTCTCTTTGATGGGCCTTGTCATAGGGCGGACTGGCCCTCTAAGGGAGGGGGCTTAGCCCTCCCTCACTGTGACTGATTAGTTGCCTCCCAGGTAATGGGTGTGGGGGTAGGGATCAGGTGCTAGCCTGCAGATCAGCTGGTCCTCAGATGAAATGCCAGCAGGAGGCAGCCTGTTGATCAGGCCTCTGCTTAGGCGAAGGGACTGGGTTTATCTGTTTGAGGCTGGACTCAGGGCCGTCCTTACCCATACGCAAAGTACGCAGCTGCGTAGGGCACCAGGAAATTTGGGGCACCACATTTCCTGGTGCCCTGCACAGCAATGTGCTGCGCCAGCCCCTGCTCCTGCTCTTCCCCAGGGCCCCCGCCCCTGCTCCGCCTCTGCCCCTTCCCCGCCTCACCAACACTCCCCTGAAGACTCCAGAAGCGGTCGGGCCTGCACTCAACACATGGTAAGTGGAGCAACCCGGCCCCAGCCTGCTCCGCTCTCCTGGCTTCCAGCCGTGCCGCCAGCGAGTGCTGGGGGGTGGTTCCCCCCTCCCCACAAGCCTGGGAGCCAGGGGAGCAGAGTAGTCTGGGGCTGGGTTACTCCGCTTCTCGCAGGAAGTGGCCAACCCCCCCTCCCCCCCATGGAGGCCTGGGGCCAGCCCCTCCCCCACCCATGGAGGCCTGGGGCAGGACCCACACACAGCCCGTCCGCGGAGGCCTAGGGCCATCCTCCCCCCCGCCCCTACTCCCTCCCGCGGAGGCCTGGGGGGCTGTGTAGGGCACCAAAATAGCTAGGGACGGCCCTGGCTGAACTGTTTGGATTTTTGAGGACTGAAATTCTGCTGCCATTGGGAGCTCTATTTGCTGCCCCAGCTAGTGAGCTGCTCCTTGCTTGGGACTCGTATTCTCAGAAACGGGCTAGAGCAATCCTCAGGCACCGGGAAGTGGCCAGACTTCCAAGCGTGGAGTATCTAAAGGCTCCCTTGGAGACCGATGGAAACTCTGACAATACAGCCGCTCGGGCCATGAGCCAGCAAAGCACGTAAACGTGGCTATGGGTTTGCAGGATCCAGGCCTAAGCATGGTTTTAGGACCCTAACGTTAGGCTCCTCATTATAGCATCACACAGCCAAATAACCACACAGAGCCAGCGTGGAATAAAAGCATCAACACCCCCTCCAAAAATAACCCCCCTCCCAACAATTACAAAGGCACTGGTCCCGGGGCTCCCCTCTAGCGTCAGACCCTGATGCCTGTTTCCCCTCTTCCTCCACCAAAGACACTGCCACAAACTGCCTTCGAATTATTCTCCCCTTCTGCAGGCTAAATTAATGTCAACCAGCCGTTCAGCTTCTAGCTAGAACCTCCCAGCTCAGCTTTGCATTATGCCCCACCCCCTGCAGGCTGAGCAGCCCCTCTATAGGCCTTGCTCCTGCCCCTCCCTGCAGGTAGCTCTGGCCAGGACTTTCCCTCTGGCTGGCAGGGAGAGCTTCTTCCCCAGGCCGCTAGGACCCTGGGGCCCCTCAGGATCCCCTCAAGTGCCCTACTAGATGTCTTTTCTCAGCCACCCCGAGTCTTCCACCAGACGCTGGGCCCCTCCTGAGATTCCACCCATTGGCCTTTCCCAGCCCCTAGGCTCCCTCTCTCACGGTGGAAGCCCTGCTCCCAGGCTACCAGGATTCTGCAAGGTGCTGCTGAGGCAGTGTATGGGCTGCTCAGCAGGTCACAGGGCCGGGCTTTAGATAGGAGCCACTCACAGTGGCAGATCACTGAGCAATTAATCCAATTCTCTTCCCTATTACTGCACAACAAATACACAAAGGTTAGAGGGGCCTCTCTGGTTCCTTATACCTGAGTCATGGTGGTTCTAAGAACAGGTACAGGGACTGCCTTTGGTCTGGTTTTGTACAGCACCTAGCCCAATAATAATACCAGGCTCTCAGTAGATCTCAAAGTGCTTTACAAAGGCGGTCAGTATCAGCGCCCTTATTTTACAGATGAGGAAACTGAGGCACAGAGTGGGAAAGTGGTTTACCTGAGGTCACCCAGCAGACCGGTGGCAGAGCTGGGAATAGTCCTGAGGTCTCCTGAGTCCCAGTCCTGTGTCATGCTACAGCAATACAAATAGTAAATAATAACACAATGAAGACAAAGCAAGGCAGCTATAATGCTACTGTCCTGAAGGCTAGAATATGAGAATGGGAGCAGAAGGATAGTACCTACAAGCAGAGATGTTCAGAAGGGACAGGGAAATGGACTAGCCAGAACAGATTGCAAAGAAAGTAAATGAAATCAGAAAAACCTCAAAAACAAATTCATTCTTTTTTCAGACTTCTGAAAATAGCCTAATTACACCCCACAAAAAAAAAACCCAACACAAGCCAGGTTGTGGCTCTTTGCTCAAACACCAGGTTGGCTCTGAGGTGCAAATGAGTCCATTTCTACCCAGAATTGAGCCCTACTGCATTTTTTGAAATACGTGAACTTGTCAACACTTCTTAAGCCTGTAGAGAAAAAAAACTCAGCTTGCACGGGAAAGACACGCATAGTTCAACATTCCAAACGTTCTCACCGTGAAAATAGCCACAAGTTTCACCACACATGACAATTTCTGGTCTGTAAAATGGCCTGGAATTAAATGAGGACTCTTTCCAGGTGATACCACTTTCACACAGCTGTAAGAAATGCCATCAGAGCATCACTGTACAGGAATGGAATTTAGCAGCCTGGGTGAATTTCCCTCTGTGCAGAGAGCGCGCAAAGCTTATGTTCTATTCTGAGGGTGTCAGTGGCATTTAGAGCTTCTGCTGGCCTTCTGCATGGCAGTAGAGTCACCCTCGCAAAGGCGATTGGGGTTTAAGCAATAAGTAAACTCAGTTGATTACACTGAGGTTTGGAGCAGACCCTCTCCCACCTGTCTGCACACCTCTCTGACTGACAGTCAGAGCAGTTCTTGCTGGGCTGGAAAACACCCTGTCTGAGAGCGTTAGACCTCAGTAAGGCCTTTCCTGGCAGGACCAAACCCAGAGCTGTGGTAAACTTGCATCAGGCTGGCATCAGGCAACATTAGGCCGGTACCCAACAGCAGGTCTTGGCCAATCTTGCTTATTATTCATAGAACAACGGCTTCCCTGGGCTCTCTGTACAGCACAACAGGAAGTCAAGGATTCGAAGACAGAATGTTCCACAGCAGACGTCATTTATGGCTCTTGCTCAAGATTTCGGAGGGGAACTGGCTCTGGCTTTGCCAGCAGTGCTATTTGTAGAGTGTATTTCATAATCAACGTTAACTTTGGTGTCTTCCTTTCACCCTGTGACCCAGACACCAGTCAAAGTCCTCACCAGCTGGGTTTGTTGGAGATTACTGGACTGAATATTTGGCAGAAAAGACCGACTGACTCATCAGTCCTGGCTGGTGTGAATGACAGCAGGTAGCCCTTAAACTTTCATTCACGGTATCACGAGACTCCCATATTAACAAAAGCTCCATCACATGGAGTTAAAAGTTAAAAGCACAATATTAACTCTGTATATATGCTAGTGTGTTCTGCTGAACAGGTTATTGTGCATGTGTCACTGCTGCCTTTTGCTGGACAGAATACAGGCTGCTCAGCCATGTGTCAGATGCCCTATACTGCTTGCAATTACTGGAGATTCTCCTTTAGCTCAAGTATTTGAGGCCAGTGCTCTTGGAACAGGAGGATCTGAGCTCTTTTCCCATTGTTGTCATGAAGTTTGAGAGGCCAAGTGGTGACGCTCAGTGGTTGTCTGGGTGACTATGGATTTTATTAGGGTAGTTATATAGCACTCACTGCATTCCAGTGAATCCCAAACCCCTTCCCAGGCTACAGTCTGTTGCACACCACTGAACGCAGCCACTCCCTCAATGAAGAGCAGCAGTCAAAAAGCACATTCAGGCAGAAGGGAAGATCTTAACCAATGACAGCAGGGCAAAGGCCTAGTCTTTCAGGAAGTGTCATGGGATCTTTCATATGGATGCAGAGCAGCCAGGATCCCTGCGCAGTGAGCTCCTTGGAGTGGGCTCCAATTCTCTTCCCATTGTTGCCAACTCTTGCAATGTTATTGCAAGTCTCGTGACATTTGGTGTTTCTCTTAAAGTTCCAGATTGTCGAATCCTGCAATTAGGTGGGAATCTCGGTTTTCATATAAAAAATAAGATTCTAGTCTTGCTGGTTGCAGAGAAAAGGAACCGAACGCATCCGAGAGGCTCAGAAACCAAAAGGCATAAGACGAACCCAATGTTTATTATTTTTATAATCTCATGATTTGGGGGGGCTTAAATCGTGATGTTTGATGAAGGGGCTGGCCCTACTGCTCGGCCCTGGGAGCAGTGATGCAGGAAGAACTGCACTGATGTTGCACTAGTGCAAGTGAGATCTGAGTGTATCAACTGTGTGGGGATGAAGGACTGTGTTAAACCTGCTGGGATTTGAACCTTGGGCTGGACCTTGTGCTGCATGTCTGGGAAACTGGAATCCATGCAGGAAATGTGATCTTGAAAGGCCAGTGAGTGATTGTGTTCCCAGTCCTCTCACCCACTAAAGCCTGTGGGTTTAGGACCATCTCTTCTGCCCTCAGGAGTCTCCCATAGACCTCATAGACTTAGACCTCATAGACTTTAAGGCCAGAAGGGACCATCATGATCATCTAGTCTGACCTCCCACAAATCACAGGCCACAGCCACTCCTGGAAATGATCCCACCTTGGAGAGACACATTTTCAAGAGTACCTGTGTTACAACGTGCCCTAGGGTTGGTCACCATCAGCAGAATCAAAGCTGGGTCCTCTGGGTCTAACAGCATGGACCTCTACTGCCTGAGCTAAAGGACCCACCTCTGTTAGCCAAGGCTGTCAGAGGCTCATCAGCCCCCCTGTGGCCCCGCCACCCCAGATGGGACTGAGTGCCATCCTGTGCGAGTGCGGATTACACCTGCTAATTCCGAGTGCCTTTGGTGGGTGCCCACCTGGATACAAGCCAGGATATCAGGAGCCCTGAGCAGCTGCAAAACCCAGGGCCTTCAGCTGGAGCGGGGGTGGAGCGCCCCTGAAAGTCATGCCTAGGATTCCTTAACAAGAGCAACAGGCAAAAGTCAGCGGGTGCGTCAGCATGTTTTGGCCAGAGAGCATGGTGGCAGCTCGGAGCAGCACAGGCCTGGCACGCCCTCTGGTGCCTGCAATAGCAATCGGCGTGATGGTAAATATTAACAACCCTGTAAAGGCCAGTTCCTATAGAACAGTGGTTCTCAACCAGGAGTGTGCGTACGCCAGGGGGTCTGCAGAGGTCTTCCAGGGAGTACATCAGCTCATCTAGATATTTGCCTAGTTTTACAACAGGCTACAGGAAAAGCACTAGCCAAGTTAGTACAAACTGAAATTCCATACAGACAATGACTTGTTTATGCTGCTCTATATACTATACACTGACATGTAAGGACAATATTTATATTCCAGTTGATTTATTTTATAATTATATGGTAAAACAAGAAAGTCAGCAGTGTGTCGGCAATAGCGTGCTGTGACACTTCTGTATTGTTATGTCTGATTTTGTAAGCAAGTAGTTTTTAAGTGAGGTGAAACTTGGGGTATGCAAGGCAAATCAGCCTCCTGAAAGGGGGACAGCAATCTGGAAAGGTGGAGAGTCACAGCTGTAGAAATATGAACATTCACAACGGAAATCCCCAGACACAAGCAGGGCTCCTCCCCACCACTCCTGTCGGCAGCAAACCCGGCCCCAGATGAAGTTCTGCCCTTCTGTGGTACAAACCCAGCCCCAAGCCGAACAGCTCTCTTCACTCTGCACTGCAGCTCCCGCTCCTCCAGCCCTGTGGCCCCAGCTGCCCCTTCCTGCCTGGGGCCTAAGCAGCTGGGCCTGGCTGCCTGACACCTCCAGACCCTTCACCCTTCCCTCCCTGGGCCCCAGGTCCACCAGCAAGCACAGCAGGAAGGGTTTAGAGACAGACTCTTCTCGGGTGCCAGGCTTTCTCTAGGGTTTGACTTGGGGCCCTCTCACCCCACAGGATGGCTGTGAGTGCTCTTTCCTCACTTAGCAAAAGGACTTCTGCTCCAGACAGGAGCTGTCCTTGTAGTCAGCCAGGCACACTCGGAGCACAGGTTTCCACTTGCACAGAAGAGGATCAGGGGCTCTGTCAAGGCTGATTCCCCACTCTGGCACTTTGAATGCAGAAGGTGGGGCCCACAAGGATTCTAAAAATTAATACTAGCCACTCCAGGCTGGTATTAAACTCCCAACGTCATGGCTTCTCTCGGACTTTGGATGGGTAGATGATGCCACCACCCAAGTAAAAAAACAAAAACCTTTTGAGGGATAGCTCAGTGGTTTGAGCATTGGCCTGCTAAACCCAGGGTTGTGAGTCAATCCTTGAGGGGGCCATTTAGGGAACTGGGGTAAAAATCTGTCTGGGGATTGGTCCTGCTTTGAGCAGGGGGTTGGACTAGATGACCTCCTGAGGTCCCTTCCAACTCTCATACTCTATGATTCTATGATTCTTAACCCAGGAAGGAGCACTTGGGAATTCCTTCCTGTGGGGTACTCCTCGCCCCCTTCCGGGGAAGAGCTGAGAAAGAAAACAAAGGAAATCAGCTGTTGCCACCAGCTAATTAAACAACATGTGCACAAACCTCTTAGGACACAAAAAACCCAATCCTGTTATTAAAAAAGGTAAATTTTAGTAAAAACAAAAAGAAAGAAAATACATCTGGAATTTAGGCTTTTTGCTAGATCTTAAAAAAAAATTACAAAAATTAAGCATCAAGATAGCTCTCTTGAGGTTCAGCTTACAGGTTACAAGCAAAACAAAAGTCCACAAGCCAATAAGAAATAAACAAAGATAAACCTAATCACATCTTTCTAGACATTTCCTGATCTACTTACATATCTGGGGTTTCAAATGAGGAGTTTTAGGTATGATCTGATGATTTCCATACCTGAGAAAAAGCTTTTTACAGCAGAGTCTCAGCCCAATCTCAGTTCTGTCCTCGTTCTCCGGAGAACAACAACAGACAGACAAAGGGAAAGTTTTTTCCCAATTTTAAACAGTTCTAGCCCTCCCATTGGCTCTTTTGGTTAGGTGCCCACTCCTTTCCTTTTACCTGTGGACCTATTAACCCTTGACAGGTAAAGCAAGTAGAGAACAACTACCAAGAGGGATTCTATAGCTAACTGGCTGGCTGGGTGTCCACAAAAGGGTGCTACTCACACCCCCTTCATTTATCACAGCCTCCTTTTCCCTGAGTGTCCTGTTTGTCTTTCCTTCTTTGGGTCAAACTCACTCTGTATTCTCAGTGCTTCACAGTGGCACCTCCAAACATTTAATGACTAATCTGCATAACAACAGGCTAAAGTCCACAAGCCAATAAGAAAGCGAACAGGGGCTGCTAACAGGGAGTTTCGCAAGGGAGTTCTCCAGGTGAAGGAGGAGCAATACAGCAACCTTTTGGGCTGACAGGGGGCTGCAGACGGGAGTTTGACAGAGGGAGGCTTACGATGGTTAGGAAGACCCGCAACACCTGTGCCAGCACTGCTACTGTCTCCTCCACCTGTGCCTGTAGCCAGACAGAGTGCCTAAGCATGGATGCCTCTACCCAGATCCTGGTGTGGTTTTGCAAAGACTGTAACTTGCAATTTCCACTTACGGATATCCAGGCTGGGGGGACCATCCAATGTGAAAGGTGCCTGCTGGTGGAATCTCTCAGGCAGCAGGTGAGAGAGCTACAGGAGGAGGTGGCTAGGTTGAGGAGCATCCGTATCCACGAGCAATTCCTCGACAGTGTCCATGTGGAGACAGCTGAGGTAGCTGTCCCAGTACACAGGACTGCTGATACACCACTGGTGGAGGAGGAGATGGCTCAGGGTGGACGCTGGCAGCTGGTTACTTCTGGCAGCAGGCAGTGCTCCACCCTTGCTCCGAACCCTCCTGCCGTGGTTATAGGTAACCGTTATGCTCTTCTTGATACAGGAAAGAAGGAATCACTCCCTACAGTAAAGGAGGAGAAGCCTCGTACCCCTAAGGCTGGAGAGTCTGCTGCCACCACTGCGAATAGGAAACGTAGGGTAGTGGTGGTCGGAGACTCTCTGCTGAGGGGGACGGAGGCGCCCATCTGTCGCCCTGACATTTCATCTCGAGAGGTATGCTGCCTGCCGGGGGCCCGTATCCGAGACGTTACGGAGGCATTGTCGAGGATTATCCGGCCCTCTGACTACTACCCCATGCTACTCATCCATGTGGGCACAAATGATACTGCGTGGTGTGACACTGAGCGGATCAAGAGTGACTACAGGGCTCTGGGAGCACGGGTGAAGGAGTTTGGAGCACAGGTGGTATTCTCTTCAATTCTTCCTGTTAAAGGTAGGGGCCCGGGCAGAGACAGATGCATCATGGAGGTGAATGCCTGGCTGCGAAGATGGTGTCACCAGGAGGGCTTTGGCTTCCTAGACCACGGGATGCTATTCGAGGAAGGACTGCTAGGCAGAGATGGCGTTCACCTTTCGAGGAGAGGGAAGACCCTATTCGGACACAGACTGGCTAACCTAGTGAGGAGGGCTTTAAACTAGGTTCGACGGGGACAGGTGAGCAAAGCCCACAGGTAAGTGGGGAACATGGAGACCGGGGAAATGAGTCGGAAACAAGAGGGAGTGTGGGCTATATTGGCAGAGAGAAAGGAGAGTCAGGAAAAAACTGGGAGGAAAGATCAAACCAGTATTTTAGATGCCTATATACAAATGCGAGAAGTATGGGGAATAAGCAGGAAGAACTGGAAGTGCTAATAAATAAATACAACTATGACATTGTTGGCATCACTGAAACTTGGTGGGATAATACACATGATTGGAATGTTGGTGTGGATGGGTACAGCTTGCTCAGGAAGGATAGACAGGGGAAAAAGGGAGGAGGTGTTGCCTTATATATTAAAAATGTACACACTTGGACAGAGGTAGAGATGGACATAGGAGACGGAAGTGTTGAGAGTCTCTGGGTTAGGCTTAAAGGGGCAAAAAACAAGGGAGATGTCATGCTAGGCGTCTACTACAGGCCACCTAACCAGGTGGAAGAGGTGGATGAGGCTTTTTTCAAGCAACTAACAAAATCATCCAAAGCCCAAGACTTGGTGGTGATGGGGGACTTCAACTATCCGGATATATGTTGGGAAAATA